>NC_136807.1:5394900-5637400 GCF_951216825.1 Electrona antarctica | reverse complement strand
AAAAGGGTGAGTTGTCTTGTTACCATTCTGAATCTACAGACTCAGAGACATGAGATGAACTACACACACATATTTAAGTTCGACTTCAATACAATATTCATTGCAACATTGTGCAGATATCTGCTTAGGGCCTGCCTGCACTAATGTCACCATGTCTTACTTTCCCATGTTGTGTAGATATCAGGGTTCCTTGAGAGTAACTTCCCTTCCCACTATAGTCTCTGGTCCAATAGCACACCAATAGTGCCACTTTATTTAGAGTGAATGTGACCCTTGTCTGCACTTGAATTCTCTATGTTCACTATATGAGAACTTGTATAGACTATGCGATCAATAAAGGGATTTATTAACTGCCAACTACCGTTGGTGTGTGTTGCTTGTACTTGCTGTGTGTATAGAGGGTATGCGCTTGCATAAAGTCAATGGCAAATTGAGTGACAAAGTGAGTTTAACGTTGTTTAACATTGTTTAATACAATCAGATAAGACTTTTCAGTTTGGATATATGGGCTGTTGAGGCCAGAAAGTCGTTTTTTGCCACTCAGGTGTTCCTGCATAACTTCCGGGTATGATGATGATGTCACGCGCATACGCTCTATAATAGACAACCATGGGGGTGGGGCTGAATTGAAAAGGTTTTATTTTAAATTCATGCCATTGGTTTTGTCTCAGTGAATACACATGTATTAGACTCCCTCTTAAAAGGCAATCCATTATGAAAAATATAAATTCTCATTGATGTTCTGAATCCGACATAGATTTTCATGTTTAAGGAATCCTCCTTTTGTATTCATGCTATGAGAAGAGGAAGATATGGTAGATGTTGGTGAAGACTTTCATTAATAATTTACCTCATGATTCTATTAACACTAAAATATATTAATGTAAAGCCATAAGTAAAGGAAGTAAATTGAGATGATCAAATGTTCACGCACTCCTCACCGTGCACGTTTGACGCTTAACTTTCCTCTAAGAAGTAACACAGGTGACTGAGGATCAAGTAGTGTTTTGCTTGGGAGGACAAGGGTCTCAACATGGCCTGGTTATGAAGTTCACAGTAAAATAGAGATGTTTCTGTTGTATCTGGAGAATGCTGCTACTTGCACTGTTAATGCACCTGCTAATCAAAATTCTCCAAGTTATATGGATTTAAGGGGAAAACAATTAAGATTCCTTGTTCACTAATAAATTACATAGGAATTAAACAAGCGGTGGACAAAGTACTCACATTTCCATTTCTTTATTGGCACACACCAAAAAGGAACGCTTACGCGTTTCGGCTATGCAGCCTTCATCAGAGCTCTGATGAAGGCTGCATAGCCGAAACGCGTAAGCGTTCCACAGTGACTCTTTGGTTCTGTCACTAGTGGGTACCATAAAATAATACTAGGATGGAACCGAAAATGTAGTCCTGCATGCCAATGTTTTTGTGAGCTTGTAGATTTGCCTCTTTTGTTTTTTTTAACTTTGTTTTTATTTTCCAAACGACAATCGAAACATAGAAAAATCTTGAATCACTTCAATGTTTTGCCCCTCAAACCCTCTTCATGGCAAACTGAAACTTGACTTGGTTCTACCTCTTGGTTATTTGGAGACAAATTGCCTTTAGTTAATATTTTGTATATATTGACCTTACCTAGGTCAATACCACGGCACCAACTTAACCAATAAGAGCTCATTCCCTCAATGTGCTCTGGGAATTAAACATTGAATTCATTTTAAAGCCATCACAGAATGCAGTGTTCATTTTACAATCAACCATCAATATGTTTACTGATGAGCCATGTCATGGCACTCCTAGTTTTAGCTACAAATGCTGTGTTGGCGTCTAAATGTCTTTCTCATGGATGCGGAGCTTCCTTGGTAACACTTTCAGGGGGAGGGACATGTAGGTCCCAAATGTTGGAAAGACAACATCGGTGAAAGTGTGTCTGAAGGTGTGTAGGTGTGTGTTAGAATCAAGGTCAAAGAAGGACAGCATTCCTTTGAGCCAGTCTAGCTGGACCCTGATCCTCTGGACCTTCTGCTTAACAGAGAGTTTAGTGGACACTGCTCCTGTTGAGCTTGCTTTGTAATTGCCATCACGTAACCCTATTAGCCAACATCTACCCTGCAACTTCCTCGGGTAACCCTCTTCTGACACGCCAAGTTTCCAGGATGAATGGTCACCAACCTCAACCTCCCAACTGTGAGTCCCTGACTTAAAGCCCTCGGAACCGTGGACATAGAGATTGCCACACCTCTCAGGGTTATCAGGAAGCTGCTGTGGTAAACAAAGTTTCACACAGGTCAGGTCTTCAGACAGGCGGAGTCTATCATGGGCAGTGTTTGGATCCAGAATAACAGGAGTCCAAGAGATAATATTCTGCATCTTGGCCCAGACATGGTAGGTCAGGTTGCCCAGGTGTTGGGCAACATCCATCAGTACTCCTGGGACTGGCGGTGGGTTCGGCAGCTTGACTGTGAGCTGGACATTTTCCACTGTGGCCCTGTAGTTCTGCAGGAATGAAATGTCATCGTTGACTTTCAATTGGTCCTCGGCAGCTCCGATTGTCGCCAAAAGCTTCGCCTTAATTTTGCTCAGCCACTTAATGTGGCCCTTCATCACCTGACTCTTCTGTGCCTCTTCCTTCCTCATTGCAAGGATCATGGAATCCTCTTTCCGTTGTAGAAAATGGTGAAGCTTCTTAAACTGCTCTTTCATCTGTTTCTCTATGTGCTGAGCCTGGACCTTAATGTGTTTTTCTCTTTTATACCAGTCTGTTTCAACTTTATCAAGGACCTTCATTTTCTCCTGTAAGGGATCAAGTAATTTCTGGAGTTCCACTTTGAGCTCTAATGTGGCCTCATCAATGGGTCTAAACCTGTGATTGTTGTGTTTTTTAGAATCCCGACACACGAGACACGTAGGAACTTTGTCTTCCATACAGAAAAGCCTGAGTTTCTGGCCATGTGCAACGCAGACACCGTCCGACCTCTCTGACAAAGCACTCCGTCTCTCACACAGGTTCTTCAACACCAAATTGGTAATAGGTTCTTCCTTGGAGCATCTTCTACAAACAGGACATTCCTTGGTTGGTTTTCCTGTCCACCATGCCTGTAGACAGCATTTGCAGAAGCTGTGGCTACATGACAAGATAACCGGATCTTTATAGATCTCATCACACACAGCACAGTGGAACTCCTCTTCCTCCTCCTGGGTCGAATTGGAAGCCATCAAGTCTGCTCGTAGCCCTTCCACTGGTATTTTACCTGAGGCCAGGTCACTGGTGCTTTTCAACGTTACAGCAGGAGAACTAGCAGAGGAAACAACAGTAATAACATTATGAGTAGCAGTAGTACTAGCAATAGTGGCTGTTAAGAGGATTTAATTGAACTATTCAAAAGACTTGGCAAACCATGACTTATAATAATCAGTGAACCTCTACCAAGTACCAACTGTTGACTCAGGGGTTCATACGTTAATCAGACTAGGGTCTTCATAACTTGCAGCATGAAATTATTCAAGTACATTGATCATTTTAATTTGTTCGCTGGACACACACACACACACACACACACACACACACACACACACACACACACACACACACACACACACACACACACACACACACACACACACACACACACACACACACACACACACACACACACACACACACACACACACACACACACACACACTTCACTAGAGCTACTTTGTTACCTACCTATACCCTAGCCGCAATTTACAACTAGATTTTCTTTTTTTTTTAAATATATAATGGGATTATTTTTGTTGCAATACCCTCCATTGACTCCCCATTCATCCAATTTGCGTTTGCGATCTGCTTGTGCAGGTGATTCTTTTTCTAAGTGTTGGAGTTTGGAAGCACTCGTTTTTATTAACGGGTCGCGCTGCTGCCTCCTGCATTATGTGCAAATTCGAAACAGGTGGTACGCAGGGCCGTTCAGTGACTTCGACGAGTGCTTCCAAACTCCAAATCACCTGCACAGAATTTCTTGACAGAAAGTAGCTCATAACATGTCTACGGTGGATTTTTATTAAACAAAAGCTTGGCAGATTGAAAGAGGATAATTCAAGCTTGGCCTAGAGCTGCAATGTTGGTGAGTTTAAATACAAGCAGATCGCAAACTGGATGAATGGGGAGTCAATGGAGGGTATTGGGTACTCTAGATTCATCCCATTATAAAACAATCTAGAGTTGCAAACTGCAGCTCATAGATATTTTATCATCGATAGAGAATAACATTCATAACATCACCGTAACCCAAGTCAACTACTACTCTCCCTTCACCAATAACACTTATTTTATTACAAATATTACATATTTTTAATTTGTACAGCTCAGTACTGTAAGTAACTATGCAATTGGTCACTAAACTTGGTAGAAGTTCAAACCATTTCATTTAAATCAGTGGAGTGGTGTGGGTGTATGGTTATGCTACTGCTGATCTGAGTCATATAGTTTCCATATTAAATGAATCAACCTTTTTAGGAATGCAAAACATAAAAAAGCTGATCTACAATGTATCACCACCACGCTGTGAGCTTAATTGCTGATAAATTATGTATTTATTTGCTAGTTTGGCTTCATTTTGAAGCTGCATATTAAGTGGAAACGGTCTACTCAGGGCCAAGCAGACAGACCATTATGACCACCTGACCACTGACTGACCACGTGCAAAGTAAACTGCAAAGTTCGAAAAAGGTAGAGGAAACAAACAATATCACCCATCCAGGCATCCACCAACATACATTTTCAACTGTAGAAATATACTCACTATGGCAGGCAGACAGTGAAGTGTCCGAGTGTGTTTTTTGTGCCAGGTAAATCAGGAGTTCAGTCTGCGGAATGTAATGTGTACAGTCAGTTCTTAGTAGATACAAGTTACAACAGCTAACAAAACCTCAAATTGTCTCTCGTTTGTTTAATATGCTCAAAAACAAAGTGTAAACGTACTAATTATGGACGAGGGCCCTCGATTAATATCAAGAATCAACGCAAATTATTAAACTCAGAACTCACCATCAACACCATGGAAATGTTGGACGCCATGCAGTCTCATCGCGTATATTCTTTCTACGTCCGAGCATAGACATGGTAACGCCCCGGCTGCCTCTGATTGGCCTACCGACACTGCCCGTCTTGCCTGTCCTCCGAGATGCAAGGCTACTCCGTGGTGGGAAATAATACGCGTACAAGAGAATGGCAACACGCGACAGTAATTTGTAACTTTAATTTTTGTACCAGAGGCAAACTAATTTTGTTTGTGCCGTTTGCTTTGATTGAATAATTGATTGAACAGTCCCATCATCTCACTCTCACAGGAGGAGGCCTGCCGGAAACGGAAACCTTATCCTAGCTCCCTCCGTCTTTTTGGCAAATCTAGAACTTCCTGTTTGAGAGCTAGCAAATTTAAGACATCCGGTTGCTTTCAGAATAAAAGTGCAGTTAATTAAATAATTATTACATTACATTATTAGTATTATTATTACATTACAATTATTGTAAAGACACACATTATGTTTGTGTAAAAATAAGTAATTAAATAACGTAAAAAAGGTATCTAAATGCTAAAATCTAAATCTAAATAAAAATGCTATTCACTGGAGTGCATGGACTTTATAAAGTGGACACTGGACAAAAGACGGCTCCGCGAGGCAACTGTTGTGACATACGCACGCGTTCAGGGAGATGTCCTCTACCACACCCCACTCTCCGCTAAGCGGGAGAGGTGTAAAATTCCGAGCAGCAGACCTTCTACTGGTGTCAACGGTAAAAAAGTGCCGTTTCCAGACCCAGAGTGGACACTGGACAAAAGACGGCTCCGCGAGGCAACTGTTGTGACATACGCACGCGTTCAGGGAGATGTCCTCTACCACACCCCACTCTCCGCTAAGCGGGAGAGGTGTACAATTCCGAGCAGCAGACCTTCTACTGCTGTCAAATGTAAAAAAATAAAATCACACCCGTGTGAACTGAGTGGTGTAAGGTCTTATATAGACTGATCAGCTGTGGTCTGACGTAATGTCTGACGTAATGTCTGACGTAATGAAATCACACCCGTGTGAACTGGGTGACCATAGCAACCATGCTCATTTTTTTTGGTACGGACAGACACGTAAACTAACAAAGCCAGTTGTAGGAGTGGTTTATACCACTCAAAAAGTGCCGTTTCCAGACCCAGAGTGGACACTGGACAAAAGACGGCTCCGCGAGGCAACTGTTGTGACATACGCACGCGTTCAGGGTTGGAAATCATCCCGTTCGCGTGGTTCATGTAACGTGTGTGTCACTGTGAAGGCCGTAGACTACAATGCGCCATTGGACTGGCCCCATGAAGTGAACGGAGTTTGCGTAACTCGGCAAAGTGGTGAAGATTTTGACGTAGGCTGGTCGTCTTGCGCAAGAATGTGTTCTTTCATAGAAATGGGTATTGTATTGACAGTTGCATGGATGCAAAGTAGTGTGTGATGTCTGGACAGGCATGCTGTTGGTGTTGTGCATGGTGAGATGTGTGCAAATGGTGTGGTTTGGTAGGAGAAAGGCGGACAAAGGATGGGGTGTTGCGCTGGCTATTAGTGTGGCAGGATAGTGTGGCAGGATAATAATAATAAAAACAGAGGCTACTGTAAAGATTTTATAGGCCGTGGCAATATGATTGGGTAAAGTGAAAACAACAAAAACATCGGCCTCCTCACTCCTTTGATACAAATGCCCAGGTCTAAGATAGTGGAGTAGAACAATCAGAACCATACAATTTGTATTGTATGTCTGAGTTACAGTATATTAAAGAACTAAAAGAAATAAAGGTCCTGCACCTACGACAGTAATTCTTGTAAACCACTCCTACAACTGGCTTTGTTAGTTTACGTGTCTGTCTGTCTGTCTGTGCTCAAAAAATGAGCACGGTTGCTATGGTCACCCAGTTCACACAGGTGTGATTTAATTACGTCAGACATTACGTCAGACCACAGCTGATCAGTCTATATAAGACCTTACACCACTCAGTTCACACGGGTGTGATTTTTCCTTAACAAGGTGATTCTACTCTGATACTTTTCATACTCTCTCATTTAAGGTATTGGGATTTTTCTATAAAGCTATACACATATTCATGCTAAGGTTATCATTATACAATAAAGTTAAGGTTTAATATTTACAGATTGGTAATAAATTATATTCATATAAAGGCATTACTTGCCTTTAAAAGGTGCATTTTCATACATCTGGTCTTCCCAAAGCTAAATGAATGGTTCAACTATACATTCTTCTATTCGAAGGTTATCTTAATGATTTATGGCTTTGAACGCCAATGATATTTGGTCTGAGTAAAGTGATCTCATCTGAGTACTATATGGGTATTTCATATTTTGGTTTTAAAGCCTGGTCCTTCCTTTTCATTTGAGCTATCGAAATCTACAGTCCTTTGATTATTTTATACATCCCCAGACATGATCGGCCTAGACAATTCTGAGGTCTCCAGTGAGCACCGAGGTGCTGTTGTTTAGCCTGAAGTTCTGCACTGTAGGCTCCCACTTCCCTATGGCCCACACAGGCTGGTGGAAGCCCTCGGACAGTCCTCCGTGGCCTGGGAAAACATTCAGCCCATATATGGGCACAAAAGGGAGCATATATATAATCTGTTGTCATCAGCTTTCTCCAAGGACTGACAGACACAGAGAGCTGTTGTCCAGAGCCATAGATCTGACCACTATGCCCATGGTCATGTGCATACAGTATATGGGACTGACAGACTTCAAACTTGGTGCGCACAGCAGGAAGGACTCGAGGGAGTGCGGTGCCCGCCGCCGAGTAGTTTGGATATCCAGTTATCGAGAACTGCCGATCCAACCAATATGCCCATATATTGACATTCCAATATATATGAGCATATAGGCCTATTGATGACATCAGGGATTTCCATATATGGGCGGAAAAGGGACAATACAGACGGGTGCAACTGCCTTCTTCAGGGTATTTAGGGTCATTTTATGGTCTTTTGTGAGCACCCCAGACAGTTTTTTGATTCAGTATGTGTCACAATACATAGTGCAGCCACTTGAAGTGTCACAAAAAGGCATCTTAGACACAATTGCACAAATATTACCTGCTCAATCTGAACAATGTGAAACATGTCAGCAGGAAAAGAGCTTATCAACATGTGAAGTAATTCACAGCCCACAGACCTTACTTCTCCTGTAAGCTGGCACAAACATTCCAAAAACGTTCAATTTCTCCTGTCTGTACCACCACAATGAGTATGCTTTGACCAGTATGTGTGTATTTTTCGACAGGTCACCATATGTGTCATTGTACATCCTTAAAGGGGAAAACCACCCATTTTCAACATTTTACTATGTCATTAATATACCTTAGAGCTGTTGTGTGGAAATAATAAAAAAGTTCCCCCATTCTGTGTTTCCTAGAACTGTAATTATGAAAAAAAACATTAACATGGTGAAACACATCTTGATGACATCATCAAGATGTGTTTCACCATGTTAATGATTTTTTTCAGACCTCTAGTTCTAGGAAACACAGAATGGGGGGACTTTTTTATTATTTCCACACAACAGCTCTAAGGTAAATTAATGACATAGTAAAATGTTGAAAATGAGTGGAATGCCCCTTTAAAGATCATAAATGGCATATCGCGACAAATGAATCGAATGACACAGCAGGCTATACCTTTGAGCTGATGCAACTAACATCAGCTCGACATCACACAAACACAGGTAGTTTCTATGTCCTGTCATACGAGAAAATCAACAATCAAGAAAGAATCAAGTTTCGGCAGGACAAACAAAAGCATAAATGCACAGACAGATGCAATCAACGCACACAAGTGACACCTATTCCAAAGCTAGAGGTAACTCCTTCACCTGACTTAGCTTGCGTGGAGAAAGCTGACGGGTGGCTGTGTGATAAGACAATCGATCAGTACCATCAGCTCTTGCTATCTGTTGTTGTTGACAAAAGGGCATATATTTGTCCCAGCACTTTTGTAAGCCAACAGTTAAGGAGTCTTTATTTTGGTGACATCAGCGTACTACCAGATGTACCAAGAACATCACAGAATTGGTGGAGCTATGAGTTGGTAATATTGCCAGTCAACATAAAGTCTCACTGGGGAGCAATTGTCGTAGATTTCTCCACAAAGACAGTGGAGGGTGATAGCATAATCTTAGATGTTGTTCTAATGGATTCAGTCCATAAGTATGAACAAGACCTGGTTAATGTATTTTGTCCACTGCAAAAATACTTAGCCTTACAGTACTTTGCAATGCATGGTAGAGGTATGGCTATCACATTTAGATATGAGTGTTATGACAGTTGCCCTCATTTCATAACACAAACTGATAAAAGTAGCTGTGGTCTCTACACTTGTTTGTTTTCCAAAGCTGTTCTGTTTGATGTGAGTCTCAACACTTACCAAACAGAGCCTGAAACGCGAGATTGTGTATTGTATGAGCTGACAGGAAAAAATGTATTGCTCTGAGTATAGTTTAAGTACTGCACTGCACTAAAAGGCTCTGTTTTGTCTATGTTGTAGGAGAACTTCGCCGCCACCAATGGAGGATGTGAGGGACCCCAAATGACACGTCCACAAGACCTTGGGTTGTGATTTAATCCAATAGTATTTTATTGTGCTGTATTTTACCTTTTTAGTCTTTGTGCTTACTGTGATCATCTAAAAAACAAACGTTTGAAATGTTTGGACTGAGCTGGGTTTGCTTTATATACGTACATCTAACTTTTGATCAATTTATGTGTGTGTGTGTGTGTGTGTGTGTGTGTGTGTGTGTGTGTGTGTGTGTGTACAATGTTTGCACTTTATGTTTGCAGTGATGTTTTGCACTATAGGTACTTACTGCATGTTGTACCGTTTTATACATTTGAGTGATGTGTGCACTTATAGGTACATTGCATTTTGTACCATATTATACATTTGAGTGACGTTTGCATTGAGGTACATTGCATGTTGTACCTTGAGTAACGTTTGCACTTGGTACATTGCACGTCTTACCTTTTTATACATTTGAGTAATGTATGCACTTATAGGTACGTTGCACTTATAGTACCATTTTGTACTTTTGAGTGATGTTTGCACCGATTGACGTTTGAAGTTTTTGCATGTTTTGCATGTGTTTGAATAATGTTTGCTGTATTAACACAGATGCACACACATACAGTAAATTGATCAAATCTGTGACTACTAAACTATTAAAGTAGCTTCTCAGTCCACCTTAAGACAAATTATGTTTAAAAACAAATATTGTAGGGATTTGGAAACTTTTAAGTGAGCGTTTTATTTCTGATTGTGATGATCATTATTTTGCAGAGTGAATTTTTCTTCTTCTGTGTAACAGTGAATGAGAAACACCGTAAGCAAACTGTATGCCTTTTTCTTTCCATTGAAATTGATTGAATGATTAATTAAAAGGTATTTTTTTGTAACTTTCAAAGCCTTGTCTGTATTCTTTTATAACTTTAATGCTATGGAGAGGGCCACTATATTTCCACATTCACTCCATATTTTTGACCTTACACCCCTTTTTACACATCTCCCGCTTAGCAGAGAGTGGGGTGTGGTAGAGGACATCTCCCTGAACACGTGCGTATGTCACAACAGTTGCCTCGCGGAGCCGTCTTTTGTCCAGTGTCCACTCTGGGTCTGGAAACGGAACTTTGAATTACTTATTTTTACACAGAAACATAATGTGTGTCTTATAGCATCATATAGCATCATTTAAATGCTTAATTTGTAGTTTTAATGTGCAAATTAATCTTTTTTTTCAATACTCTAGAGGATACTCTTATTTTGAAGAGATCGTCCACCGGATGTCTTATATTTGCTAGCTTAGATTTGCAAAAAAAAACTGCCAGACTAGAGCAACTTGTAAACAGCTGGTACAATGAGACCCCCGCGTCGTTGCATTTTTGGTTGTGGAAATGTCCAGACACTGTTCTCCTTTCCCCCTGAATCCTCTCCATGGCTTCGGAGACAATGGCTGGACTTCTGTCATTTTGAAGAGGCCGCAATTTCCACGAACTCTAGGATATGTGACAGGCATTTCCCCAAAGAGTACTTCCAAAATGTTGGGCAATACACGGCAGGCTTTGCGACAAATTTGGTCCTGTCTGGAAACACTATTCCTTCATTGTACACAGTTGGAGAGTCTCCTTCAAAGGTAATGTAAATCGATTTTTAGTAGCTAATGTGTTGTGATTTGTGCAACATAGTGAAAGTATTACACTATACATTAGAAAGTGTATTACACAGAGAAATGTATACGGTGGATCTATATGGAAACAAATGAGCAGGATTGTCATATTGCACATCAGTTCCTCTGATACAGTAACAGTGTAATATTAGTAGTGTAGTAATACTAGTAGTGTGGTAGTGTAATATTGGTAGTAGTGTAATAGTATAGTAATAATAGTAGTGTAATATTAGTAGTGTCAGTTATATTAGTAGTGTAATAGTAGTGTAGTAGTGTAATTGTACATTCTCAGAGTAATGGGGGTCCTTGCAAACATTTGACAAACACTAGTGGACTCATTTGCCATAATTTCGTTGTAACAAGTATCATATAGATATTTTGAAGAAAACCTGGAGACTGACATTCAGTAATTGGGTCTTATGATCCAAATAAGAACATCATAATGGTATGTAAAACAGATAATATAACATTTGACAAGGCCTTTGCCATGCACGACAGTGTACACCAGTGGTTCCTAAAGTGAGGTCCGGGGACCCCCAGGGGTCCTTGAGGGAGTTCCAGGGGTGCCGCTAAATGATAGTTTGGGTTCAAATGGACCCTTATGGGTCTAATGGTTCCAATCGGTTCCATTCGTACACTCTCAGAGTTACATCAACAATGATTTTACAATATAAATCGGGGGTCCCAGAGATAGAAATGCCATTAAATGGGGGTCTGTAGACTAATATGCATGTCAATGCAGCGGTGGCCGAACGGATTGCAGAGCGGTCTTGATACCGGAAGGTCGCCAGTTCGAATCAGCGGTCCGACACGTTAAAATTACCACCGCTGAAGTGCCCTTGAACAAGGCATTGAACCACTACGATGAAATGTGTTCTATGAGCAGGGCCTGGCTGGAAACAAGTTCTTGAGCTTAGCCCAGATACCCTGGGTAAATATAGTAATCATTTCATTTCATTTCATTTCAAACCGGGGTCCTTGAAATGAAACAGGTTGAGAATCACTGCCAGGGACGTGCTGGCCATTGGGAAATTCGGGACAACTCCCGAACGGCCGGTCCAGTCGGGGCCGGTCTGGGCCAGCCGTTTTATTTTTTTTGTATTAGTAAAATAGGGCCTCCGCAACTCCACTTCCCGGGCTGAATTATGGGCCCACCACGTCCCGGATCACTGCTAGAGCCGTCAAAATCTTCTCTTATGGAGGTCCCTGGCATATCTTTTTCAAATGGGGGTCCGCAGACTCATTAGTGTCAATTTGGGGGGTCCTTGACATGAAAAAGTTTGGGAACCACTGGTTTACACTACATGCATGTTGGTGACCCTTGCTTATGCAGACCCAGGTTTTGTCACTGAGTCGTCAGGCAACTGAGGCCATATGACAAAGGTTATGTGAATGGAATAATACATATTTTTGTTTGTTTTGCATGTTTAGCCAACTACCAGAGATGTCGCCTGCCAGTATGTTGTTCGAACAAGGACAGCCAAAAACCAAGTAGGCCTATCACTGCATCAAACACGGAGAAGAAGCCAAGGTGTGTGTGACACTGTGTGTGTGTGTGTGTGTGTGTGTGTGTGTGTGTGTGTGTGTGTGTGTGTGTGTGTGTGTGTGTGTGTGTGTGTGAGTGAGTGAGTGAGAGGTTTTATAGTATGCCTGCATGACCAGCTCTCACTGCGGGGATCAGAGGCTACGCAGCCTCTCCGGGCCCGGGGCAAGACTGCCTCAACCCCGCGGAAGGGAAGAGAACAGCGGTACATTAGACAGGCGCTGCGGGGCTGAGAGCTCTCAGAGCGGGCAGAGGCAACAGCAGACAGTCCGTAGTCGCGCTGCGGGGCTGCGGGGCTCAGAGCGGGCAGACAGGGGTGTTGGTGACCGGGGGAACGTGGGACTCGAGCCCGAAATTTGCGATTGTGCTGCAGTTCCCCTAAAAAACCCCACGCCAACCTCAGATGCATTCTAACTAAGAGATTCGAGCGAAAAAATATTTTTTTTCAATGACATTTATAGCCAATATGACACTAAATGTACCGTCAAAAACGCTAGCCTGACCTAGTAGCCACTTGTTGCTAGCGCCGTAGCGCGTCGCGAGCGCTTTCAAACTGTTTTCAGTCAGACCACGTGATGTACAGTACCAGCAATATTAATTTCGGGGCATGTCAGCGGACCTTTAAATTGCCACCATAGCCTATATTGTCAAACTCATGGTATTTTCACAACCCCGGAGGTTAAATGTCCCCATCCCCATAACACGTTATTTACGTTTCTACAGCTCTTTATTAAATAGAAAATGCATTTTTAGCAATTTATCAATTTTTTCCCAATCTAAAACCGGATAAAGACCAGAGTGCCATTTCGATGCACCGCCACACCGACAATTGATTTCCATTGATCAGAGTGGCGGGTTTCCCCACTTTTCTAAAGTGACATTTCTGAGAGGAGGGGTGCGTCGGAAAGCCGGTGTTTCGGAGTGCCGATGTCATAGGAGGCCTTTTCTATGTTTCACCCGTTTCAATTGAAATGGCACCCTCAGGGGGGCCTCCAAGCTCCAACTGACCGTCAGACATCAGTCAACCCCCAGCCAGTCTTGGCCCTCTCTCTCTCGCTCACTTGTTGCCTTGCTCTCTCCAATGATGTTAAGTTACACCTATTTCCTGTTAATAACCTGGGTAAAATGTGCGGCATTGGGAGGAAAAAGGGAGACACTTTATTGTGATGAGGTGAGGTGTTGTTGCTTCGTAATTGTCGAGAGTAATGGCTGCGTGCGATATTGAACAGTCAAAAGTATTTGTATCAATACGGCTGTATCAACAGAATAATTATGTGATAGGTATATATGGGGGCCTCAGATTTGATCTTGAAACGGGCCTCCAGATTGCTAAGGCCGCCTCTGGCCGATGTGTAACCGTTTGTTTTTTTACAGTGCACTATTACCAGGAACATAGGTTGTCAGACTGACCCCCCCAGGGAAGAAATCTGTTGGCACCCAGATTAAGAAGACTTACTTTAGAAGTGAAGGTTTGTAAAATGAAAAAATAAAAAAATCACACCCGTGTGAAGTGAGATGCGGTCTTATCATCATACATCATCTTATTCCGGCCAATCACAATTTGCGTCCTCACTTTTGTCTTCAATGTTTGTGTTTCCACAAACACTCAAAGCAGGGCATAAAAATTAATATTTCTGGTAATTTAGCAAGTAAGTGTGTATTCTAGTTATTTCTATATGGTCTGTTGCTCAGAATATCCATTCTTTTAATGTGTCATTTTGGTAGCTATGTGCATTTTAGCCGTCTGAAGCCTTTATAGTTTGTTAATACTCATATTCTTCGGGGGCACGGTGGCACAGTTGGTAGTGCTGTCGCCTCACAGCTAGAAGGTCCTGGGTTCGATTCCCGCTCGTGACGCTGTGGGTGCTGGCGGCGTGTTTCCTCCTCCGTGTCATCAGTGCCCATACCTGAGGCGGGGTAGGCGAAAGGGCCTTTCTGTGTGGAGTTTGCATGTTCTCCCCGTGTCCCCTAGGGTAGGTACCCTCACAAAAAACATGCAGCAATCCTGGTCTCTAAACTGCCTCCCCCTGGCCAGCCGGGGCGCCTGATGGAGGGCAAAGGAACTGGTTGGAATAACGTGTTCCTTCCACGCGTGGCGCTACGTCCAACCAGAGAAACTCCCCCCTGTCAGGTGTAAAGGAGCAACTTGGACACTCAGGCATGAAGGAAGCATGAGTTCAAGTCCGTTGCTCTCCCCATGTCCCCCCATGGGGACTAGGTTGGCGGAGGGTGTGGAGGCGGAGGGGTGAAAAATGGGTTACAAAATCGTGGGATATTTCTTTTTTTTAGGATAACTCATATTCTTTAACCAGGCTATGTTTTCTAATTAGCTACTCAGACACGTCGAGTTGACTGGAAAAGATCACCTTCACTCCTCACTTCAACATACCCAGAGTCCTTTCAACCCTCTAAAAAGTGCAGGCTGACCCTAGATGATGATGATGATGAATGTGATGGAGACTCCATTGAGGTCACACTATCGTAAGTCGGCTCCAATGCATAACAGTAAAGGCCAGTGAATAGCACTAGTGTAGTAGTATAATATAATAGTACTAATATAACAGTCACTTTTGATATTGATGACATAATTTGTTCAGTGTTTCATGTCCTCTTTCTCTCTCACGCAGAAAGTGGAGCAGTCAGCCAATAGAGAAGGTATTTAACCCATTTTGACCTGAGATCAGATTCTAAAAATGTCTTCTACATCCTGACAGTGTTCTGAAAAAGCTATGTTTCTATTTCAGTCGTTCTTCGATTTTTCAAAAATAGCAGACCTACAAGCTCGTAGCGCGCCACTCGGTGGCGCGCTATGAGCTTGTAGATCTGCTATTTTTCAATAGCTAAAGCATAACATAATGCTAACACCAAAAGGGGTTCCCGCCCAAAATGGGTTAAATTGCTCGCTGTGTGTTATGTCCTGATCTGAATTAAACTTGAACATGTTGTAAATGAATCTGCTAACCAACTAACTAAAACTATATCACCTACCAATAATCTACCCACTAGGAATCCATATAGGCCTAAACCTTTGCCCTGACAATAGAAATGTAACAATGAGGGAATCACTCCAACTGCAGACATACAGTAACTGCTCATCTCTTCTCCATCATTTACAGGCAGTGCCCTCAGGTGATGCTCTCAACTCCACCAATGATCCAGAGAGTTCTGCTGATGCCATCGCTGAGATTATTGATTTTAGTGATGAAAGTGACTCCTCGGATGAAGGATCTAGCGAGGTGGATGAGGAAGAACATAGTTCAGACTCCTCAGATGAAGGACATGACCACACTTATTTTAATGTTTTTGATCCCCTGGAGCACCACAATACAGACGACAAGCTACCAGATGAAGGACCAGACGGCGAGCTGGATAGTGGAGATCACAATTCAGACATCGATTGGGATCTCCCAGACAACAGTGAGTCGGATACAGATGAGAAACATGACAATCTCCGCAAGCTCAAGCTGTGTTCTGAATGCGGAAAGTTTTTCTACAGTCAGGCTCACACATGTGGGTACAAAAAGCCCCTTTCTTGTATTGTGTGTGGCAAGAGATATTACTGTGAGGTTAATCTAAAAATCCACAGCAAGATCCACCAGGATGGCTACAAGCATGGTTGTAAGTACTGCTGCGCAACCTTCAGAACAAGGGCAGACAAACTTGTCCATGAGCAGAGCCATCTCCCTGCAGAGAAGCCCTATCATTGTCCTGACTGTCCAGAGGTGTTTGCCAAGATGCGAGAGCGCAATGATCACCTGGTGACTCACAGAGGTCCCAAAAGACATATTTGTCTCATATGCAACATGGATTTTCCAAAGAAGTATAAACTGGAAAGGCATGTTGCTGTGCACACAAAGGTAAAGACGTTTGTATGTGAGGTGTGCCAGCGCTCATTCACCCAGTCAAACCACCTCAAATCCCACATGCGTGTCCACACAGGAGAGAAACCCTATCAGTGTCACCACTGTGACAAGTCCTTTAATCACAATGTTAGCCTGAAGAGTCACATTCAGCGTTATCATGGCCAAGTCCCTGACCCAGGGATGAAAATTCAGATGGAGAAGACAAGTAGGAATGAGTCTGAAACAGAAAAAGATGAGACAAATGAAATGGAAAGCAGTGCTGTTGATGCTGAGGAGGATGAGAAAAGTAAGGACACATTGTGCAACACCGAGAATGGTGCTGAGGAGGAGGTACAAAAAGAAGGCGGATGTACAAATAAATATCCTAGGCCCACAGGCAGACCTAGAGGAAGGCCTAAGAAAAATGCCGATGACGTGAACCAATTGAAGAGACAGATATGCATCGGAGATGAGAATGAGGAAGGCCAGGGCAGCAGTGACTCGGCAGAAGAGGAGCAAGAGCATGATAGTGACTCAGATTTTGACTCAGCGGGGCAGAGAAGCAACAAAAAGAACATGGCCCAATCCTGTAAGGTCAGAGGTCGATGTAGAGGAATGCAAAGGTAGAAAGAATCCAAGAGATGGGTCAAATGTGGAGAATTTCAAATTTCACTGCGGTAACGTGTGTGATAAATCGTACAACTTTGACTTTCTTTTTTTCTTTTGCTGTCCTGTAAATCAGTGGTCCTCCACGTGGGGTCCAGGAGTCCCTGGAGAGGGTTTACAAATTATTACAGGTTATTATTTCAGTAAATACAACTACAATTGTATGTTCTATACAATTAAAATGATTTGTTTGCTCTGAACCAAGGACTCAAGGAGATTGAAAAATGTGTTAAGACTGCTTGGCAGACCTACAGTACTTCAATGGAGAGTGATTGAGTCGATGAGTAAAGTTGCAACTTTGATGAGCTACTGAAAGCAAAGTGGTTATAGAAATAGAAAATCTGATTATGTTCAGAATGATCAAAATACAAGGTACATTTATTTTATTTTATTTGAGTGCCTGGCTTCCTTCTTTCCTCATTTTCTGCTGCATTTAATGTGTTCACCACCAGACTGAATTATAGTTGTTCTGTTCCATTCTCAGTGGACAAGAGGCTGCAGGACTATGTCTATAATACATAGCAAATACAGAACTTATAGAAGACAGTAGTTTGGATTTGGAATACAGAGCACCTTTCTATTTGGCCTTAAGGTAAAGTCTATGATCATTACATCATTTCTAATGAAAATGCTCAAACATCTCAATGGTCTTGGTCTATCATAAAATAGCTCTTGGTGCATTCTATTTCTAGCGAATCCTTTCCATTTGATGTCAGTTTTGTTGCAACATGTATTCTCATTTCAAAGGAAGTACCTCCACAGATTGTCGACTCTGATAAGGCTCACAACACGAGTATAAACTGCTAACTGAACAAGCTTTACATTTATTATTCTCATAAGTCGAGGGGAAAAAAGCAATCTGATTTAGCAGTTTCTCATGTACATACAGCAAGATCCATGACTTCTGTGGGCATATGAGCACACAGATGTTTCATAAGTTTAATAAATCTTTAGTCTTCAATAATTAAAAAAAATAAATCAAGTCTTGTTTCATAAATTCTGACTATTTTTTATTGACTTCATGACTCATTTTGTGCAGATTAGGTCCTCAGTTGCTTCCTTTGAAGTGCTTCAATACATCCAACTAGATGTACTGCTCAAAGTCTTCTATGACCACAGACAGTTCACTGTACTTGCCTTGGTCCGGCACCAGCCAGGAACTGGATGTGCACAAGCCACCTGCCTTTTTAACACAGTCACAGTATTATCACACATTTCTAACTAGTTAAAATCAAGGAATGGCTTCCGTTATTAGACTTCTACCAGTATTCTCAGGCTCAGCTGCCAGGGAACCCTCAGCAGCAACAGATACACGGAGCCTGCAGGACTTCCTCCACAGGCAATGATGAAAAGATCAGTACATTTTATTTATATAGCACTGCTCAAGAGAAGACTCACAAAGTGCACACAATAAAACAAGGACAATTAATACAGAACAGAAAAAAGCCTATAAATTGAATAGGACAGAAAATAACAAACATGGAAATAAAACCATGAAACATCTGGAAATGTCTGTTCAAATAAAAGTTCTTAAAAATGCTCAGAGGCTGTGGATCTCAAAACCTGAGGAGGAGCATTCCAGTGTGGGTGCTACAACCTGAAAGGCTCTGTCACCTTTTGTTTTACGTTTGCCACACCATCCTGACCCCAGCCTCAGCAACCTAGTGCACAGGAGCGATTTAACACTTTGTGTGCCCACACACCACTTTAAAAAAAAAAAAACAGAGTGCCCACGTTTTACATTCATCTGTTTAAGGGGGGGATGTTTAGATAGTAATCTATGGCAACAGCCATTAAAACTAAACGGACATAGGTGAAACAAAGTGCAAGTCGTTCAGGTTGACCCCTGGCTGACATGACATGACAGAAAGGGTGCCATAAAAGGGGGGAGACTTTAGTTTCACTTCCAGAATCACATTATTACAAGTATTACATAAGTTTGATTAGCTGTAACTGAATTTAATACTTAAGGGTGCATTAGGTTCATTACGAAAATGTATTTTAATGTGTTTTTTAAAGTTGTATAATGTTATAACTTCAGTATGTGGATACGGTATTATTTAGCAGGATCCGAATTGCTTAAAATGGCATGCGCCCAAATATCCAAAATTATTTTTTCCGATTATGAAAAATGTATATCAAAAATTAATCTTTCCGATTATGAAAAATTAATATCCATATACATTTTCATAATCCGACGTGAGGAGTGTCGAGATATTTATGGGTGTTTAAATCTCGCACACCCATAAATATCTCGACACTCCTCACGTCGGATTATGAAAATTGATATGGATATTAATTTTCATTAATATCCATTAATGAATTCATGTGCGTGCTTGTGCATGTGTGTGTGCTGCTGTCGCATGTTGTGTGTGTTGCATGTTCTATATTTGGAAACATTGACAATATGTCTCAGCCAATCACAACGCAAGGTCAGACCTACTTGTGACGTCCACTGCCTATATATATATATATATATATATATATAAGCTAAACCTCAAGACTTTGTCAATCACTTCAGTTCAGTTTGAATAGTCACTAGAGAGAAGAGAGTCTTTAGCTGAGATTTCCAACAGTAATGGCTTATTTTGAGAGAGTGCTGATTTTGATGATGGTCATTTGGAGCGCTCAAGGCTTAACCCAGGACCGCCAGGAGATATGCACCAATTCAACCAAGATCCACAGTGACCTTCTTAAAGGCTTGAACTTTGGAGGGGTGCTCACCGTCCTCGCCATGGACTTCATGGTCTTCCTGTGTATGCTCCTAATGTTCTCCTGCATGCAAAGACTTGGCGACCATGGACGTCTTGCATTGGTGAAAGATGTCAATGCTGTGAGAGAAAATGAAGTGAAGGAAGATGAAGAAGCCAAGGAAAACGATAGGCCAAAACCCTTTTGTTCTTGGCTAACGTCCATGTACTGCATCAGTGACGAACAGATTCGGGAAAAGTGCGGTGAGGATGCGGAACACTACCTGTCCTTTCAGCGCCACATCATTCAATTGCTGGTAGTCATGTGCGCACTGTCTATTTTCATTATCTTGCCAATCAACTTTAGCGGACACATATATGAACGAAACAACCCCTACAATTTTGGGCGAACAATGATTGCCAACTTAGATTCCGATAATCCACGACTATGGCTGCACACAATCTTTGCATTATTCTACGTGTTGCTGACTTTGTACTTCATGAACCGGCACAAATCTAAGATGCACTATAAAGAAGATGACGTGGTGAGACACACTTTATTCATCACTGGAATCCCTAAAGGTTCCAAAGAGGACGACATACAGAACCACTTTGACGAGGCGTATAAGGAGGATGGATGTGTCGTTGTAAACGTTTGTTTGTGTTTCGACGTGTCCAAGCTGCTAGCGCTAAAAGCTAAGAGGGAGGCGGCAAAGCGCAGCCAGATTTTCTACATGGAGTTGGAGACGAAGAGGAAAACGCCTACCATGATCAACACAAAGTCATGGCTCCACGGCCCCCTCTTCATCTTCAACAGATGCGGGGAAAAGGAGGATGCCGTGACGTACTACACCGATCTTGAGGAAAAACTGGATGCAGCTTTTAAGACAGAGAAAGAGGCTGCTAAACATAAAACCTTAGGAATGGCCTTCGTGACCTTCAGGAATGAGGCCATGACTAATATAATCATGAGGGACTTCAACGCCTGCAAGTGTTACGGCGGCTACTGTCGCTGCTGGTGTCAAAGGCCCAAGGAGTCATCTGTCAATAAGGAGAAGCTCAAAGTCAACTTGAGGAACCCCAATATCGGCGTCACCTATGCCACTGATCCCAGTAACGTCAATTGGGGTGATCTGTCGTGTAATACATACTGGTGGTGGTTCCGCTGGTTTGCCATCAACATATCCCTGTTCACGCTCTTGTACTACCTCACCACCCCGTCCAGGTTCATCGCCAAAATGGATGATTTAAAAGTCATCGACGACCTAAATCCAATTCTCAAAATGTTTCTCCCCACTGTCCTTATGGCCGTCTTGTCCTGTACTCTCCCCATCGTGGTTTTGTACTCTTCGGATATGGAAGCCCACTGGACGCAGTCGGTAACGAGAAAGGAAGCCATGTTCAAAGGCTACATTTTCTTAATCTTGATGGTCCTGGTGCTGCCCTCGTTGGGACTCGCCAATCTGGAGGTATTCTTCGACTTGTTGTTCTTCAAAAAAAAGGAAACAGAACTAGACAGATTTGACTGTGTGTTCCTCCCCCACATTGGAGCCTTCTTTGTGAATTATGTCATCGCTTCAGCCTTCATCGGTATTCCCTGTGAACTGTTGAACATCGTGGGTTTTGTCACGTATACCGTCCGCATTTGTCTGGCCCGTTCCGAAGCCGACCGCAGGTTTGTCAAAACCGACCAAGCCGAAGAGTTTGACTATGGGACAGCGTATGCCTGGATGATGTGTGTCTTTACTATAGTCATGGCCTACAGCATCGCATGCCCAATCATCGTCCCTTTTGGACTGATGTACATGCTGATGAAGCGCTTCGCCGACAGGTACAACATGTATTATGCATACCTGCCCCCCAAACTCGACAAAAAGATCCATTCTGCTGCCGTGACCTACGTGGGGATGGCCCCCATTGTCTGTCTGTTCTATGTGTTTTTCTTCACCTTCTCCAAGGGGGGTAGTTCTCCGCCGTTCATATTCACGACTATAGTTCTGTCCGCCATCGTTGTCGTTGCCATAATGCATATCTTCTTTGGGCATTTTAAATGCCTGCACAACCTATCTATAAACTGGGAGAATTCCAAGGAGCTGGACGCCGACTGCGAAAAGGACATGTACATTCCTGAAATACTAAGGGATTTGGATGATGAGGAAGCAGAAGAGCAAGATGATACAGATCTTGTGGTCAGCAGCAGCTAGATACAGTAACATTGACATGTCTCCAAATTATTATTAAACAGTCAGGTTTCATTCCTCCCCAAGGGCTGTCAATACGGATTTATCTGTACATTTCCACCATTTATGAATCTTAATTAAGTCTTCATAAATAATGAAGAGAAAGGGAGAGCTTTTTTTTAACCCATTCTGGGCGGGAACCCCTTTTGGTGTTAGCATTATGTTATGCTTTAGCTATTGAAAAATAGCAGATCTACAAGCTCATAGCGTGCCACCGAGTGGCGCGCTACGAGCTTTTGGTCTGCTATTTTTGAAAAATCCAAGAACGACTGACAGAAACATAGCTTTTTCAGAAAACTGTCAGGATGTAGAAGACATTTTTAGAATCTGATCTCAGGTCAAAATGGGTTAATATAGTCAGCCAGGCAAGATGTCCTGCTCACTGTCCAAGAAGCAGAGCTTGTCAGGAACAAGAACACGTTAAATCCATCAGGATTAATTGAATGGACATCAGATCTCCCATTCATGTCCCATTTCCAGCAGCACACCACTAGAAAAGATGTAGCCTACCTAACCCACTGGTTTCCAAACGTTTTCAGCTGAGACCCAAAAGATAGATTTGGTGTTTCCGGGACCTATTTAAGCCCTATTTTGTGAAAACTAGAAAAAAGAAGCCTTGGACCATTTACCCCTGTCCTACCCCGGAAGCCCCCCACCCCCATAGCCTACCAGCACACCACCCACCATCCATTCTGGATTAGGTCAAGCACCACCCGTGCCCCACAAACCCCTATGCCATTCTGCCTCAACCCGGGGCGCTATGGGCATGGCTGAGGGAAGTAGGGGTGCTGGGGGGGCTGTAGCACCCCCTCCCCCCAGGCACAGCCCCCCCTCGAACAGGAGGGGAAGAAAAAAAAAGAGATAGGCCAGGCCTAATAAATATGCTGTATCACAGTATTGGCACCTTATCCTGGTTAATTGCCTGTGTCAGTTCGTTCATATAACTTGCGTGTGGAGAGGGAAAGTAAAGGCCACGTTTGTGCGTGAAAATGCGCAAAAATGCGCGTGCATGATGCGCGTGCACGCGCATTTTTGCGGCGCGCTATGCGCGCGCACCCCCTACTAGACGCTCAGCCCCTGCGAGTGTAAAGTACTTCCCGCGGGCCTGGCTATGGGGTGTCTGTAACCAGTCGTTCAGTCTTTCTAACCCACCCCCTTCATAGCCACTATGAAGTAAACCCACTTTTCAGCGAGCATCTAAGTACTGCATTCAAAATATACATGTATATACTGATGTGTAAGTTGCTGTGTTTCAAAAGCGGAAAGGTGTATCCTTAATTTCTGAGCGCATGTCAGATGTTTTGGAGATAAAGCCAGAGAGGCTGAGATGGTTTGGACATGTACAGAGAAGGGATAGTGAGTATATCGGTAGAAGGATACTGAGGTTGGAACTGCCATGCAGGAGGCCTAGAGGAAGAGCAAAGAGAAGATTTATGGATGTAGTGAAAGAGGACATGAAGTTAGTTGGTGTGAAAGAAGAGGAGGCAGAGGACAGGTTAGATGGAAGCAGATGATCCCCAGATGATTCCCCTGAAGGGAAAAGCCAAAAGGAAAAGGAAAAGAATGTCTGAGGGTCGATGCTATCCTTTGATGCGACTTTAGATTATAGGAGAGTATATTTGATTTTGATGCTGTGCAACGTGAAGGTAGATCACTAGATCAGGCTTAAGAGACTGTGCATTTTAAGATTAGAGAATTAGCACAAGTTAACTCCAGCTCGTTACCTCCATCTGCATTATTTGTTTTGGAATGTTTTCTGTACATCAAGTATAGGCTAACTGGACAAGTTCTCCAGGAAGCCCCTCCTTTCACTAAATTGAAATGACTTTGGTTTTTCCATGCATGCCACCTACTGACCAAAATATGACGAATATAAATGTAAACTGTTAAGTAGAGCCATTTTGGTGTGAAAATATGGAGGCAATTGGACATGTGTTAAGACCTAACGTTCTCACATACAGGCTCCATCCACTATACCTTCTCATATTGTAGTATAAAGATAGCTGATCTAGAAGCCTGCAATGGAACACGTCGTTTCTTCTTTTTTCTTTTTCCTTTATGGACTTTATTTAGCCTATTTCTGAAATTCATTTGAAAGATGTTCTGAAAAAAATATATATATATATATATATTTTTAAGATTGTACGAAACGTAAAAAATAAAGAAAACATGGATATTTACTTTACAGATGCATGATTTAGGAAACAGAGATGGGAGATTTACAGGAATCTCCACATCATCTATTAATTTCAATGAAAGTTGCTCACAAGCGCATGAAGCACCCAGAAGTAGCCTACAGCGTTTCAGACAATAGAAGCATGTGCAGTAGTGTCCCAAATGTGGAAGTCCTGCAATACCAGATTTATCCACCAGGCTTCTGAGGCTTTGACCATTCTCGGTTGTTCTGGGGCCTGGATCTCACACACACTCTCACATTAACATTGCAAATAATGTGCTCCTATGTATGATGTATGATGATAAGAGCTCCCCTCTCACTTCACATGAGTGTGATTCTTTTTACAGTGTGACTCTGCAGGAGCCAGCATAGCTGTCTAGAATATTGGGTCTCTAAGGGCCGATTCATACTCCTATTTTACCGCTGTTTCGGTGCTGTAGTGCCAAAATGATTTCGGCTCGTCAGAAATTTTCAGTAGCACCGAAGAGCCGACTTTAGGACGGTACCCGCCCCCGAACCTCAAATGACGTCACATTGTAGGCTCTACAGAGCCGAACCGACTTTTATTCGGCTCTAAAATAGGAGTATGAATCGGCCCTTAGTCTTATTAGTCCTTACACACGTAAAAGCCACACGTTGCCACACCGCTCAAAAATAAATAGGCTTTGGAAAATGGTCTGAATTATAGTATGAAAGTATATATGATTTCAACATGCACAGTACATCATTATCAGATCTAATTTTGCCTTTTTTATGCCCATAAATGACCATGTGAAGTATAAGAATAGCTTGCAATTTGCATACCGGTAGCTATTATTATTTCCCCCTCCTTTTATTTACATTTTTGAAAATGTGTCCACGATATTTGCATGCCCACTCTTCCGGTTAGCCTTTAGTTCAGTGAGTCTCACCCTTTTTGAGTGCATGCACAGTTTCATGGACAGCACATGAGATTGAGGGCAGTATTGTGCGTGTCTTAAGTACCAGGTCTTATTACTTAACTTAAGACCTGGAGGCGTGATCAATGCCATTTGGCTATTCTGAGTGGCCAAACAGCATTGACCACGCCTCCAGGTCTTAAGTTAAGTAATAAGACCTGGTACTTAAGACACGCATAATACTGCCCTTAATGTTCACAGACGGACGGACAGACTCGCATAAGTGAGTACATTACGGCCTCCTGTCGAGGATAATAACAGAGAGCTCAATGTAAGGTTGGACCTCATTGTCTCCGACATTGTCACTAGAGCAAAAGAGAAGAGGAGAGAGTGTCATGCAGACGTGCACGTGCAGGCAGGTTGCAAAAGAACAGGACCGACCGCTCATAAGAAGTCCCTACACTTCATTTGTTTCCTTTTCAAATGACCACACACTCACAATGTGTTGCACTATGTCATGTCTGTCTGTAATCACTCAGTAATCAGTGACGAACAGATTAGGGAGAAGTGTGGGGAGGATGCGGGCTTCTACCTTTGGAGAAGTGTGGGGAGGATGCAGGCTTCTACCTTTGGAGAAGTGTGGGGAGGATGCAGGCTTCTACCTTTGGAGAAGTGTGGGGAGGATGCAGGCTTCTACCTTTGGAGAGGATGCAGGCTTCTACCTTTGGAGAAGTGTGGGGAGGATGCAGGCTTCTACCTTTGGAGAAGTGTGGGGAGGATGCAGGCTTCTACCTTTGGAGAGGATGCAGGCTTCTACCTTTGGAGAAGTGTGGGGAGGATGCAGGCTTCTACCTTTGGAGAGGATGCAGGCTTCTACCTTTGGAGAAGTGTGGGGAGGATGCAGGCTTCTACCTTTGGAGAGGATGCAGGCTTCTACCTTTGGAGAAGTGTGGGGAGGATGCAGGCTTCTACCTTTGGAGAAGCCTGCATCCTGCAGGCTTCTACCTTTGGAGAAGTGTGGGGAGGATGCAGGCTTCTACCTTTGGGGAGGATGCAGGCTTCTACCTTTGGAGAAGTGTGGGGAGGATGCAGGCTTCTACCTTTGAACAGATTAGGGAGAAGTGTGGGGAGGATGCAGGCTTCTACCTTTGAACAGATTAGGGAGAAGTGTGGGGAGGATGCAGGCTTCTACCTTTGCTTTCAGCTGGTGGCAGCCATTCATAGAGTATTAAAAGGATAGAGACTGAACCGGAGCGATAGCCCCGCCCCACGCTATTCATGTCAGTGGAAGTTGCTCAGTGGCGTTTTGAAGCACCCGGAAGAAAGTCTACTTCCGCATTTTTTCGATTTGGACACCAACATTTGGTGTACAAAATACGGAAGTGCAAACGGGCGCTCAATGTTAAAGCCCAGATGCACGGGTTTCCTCGTCATAACATCACGGGTCCGCCTGCAGTCCCCACTCTTACCACTAGGGCCGAGCGCCTCAACGTTGGAGAGCCTCACTGGGGGCTTGGCAGCTAAAAAAGGTGCGCTTTTGCAAAGACAGGAACGTGTTTGCAAATGACAGGAATGGTGTTTCGAATAATACACGATCGAATCACCCAATCATAATGCAAGGCCAGAACTAATTTGTGACATCACCACCCCAATATAAAACCCCTTAATAATACCATTGAATTATTACTTTGAAACTTGTATAAATATAAGCTCTATTTAGTTCACATTTGCCTTATTTCATCGCATGTTTGGTTGACAACGTAGTTTTGCTACTTCCCCATTGCCATCATCATGGTGTTCGGAGAACATAAAAAAGAACTTAATGTGACAGAGGACGAAATCAAGAAATTCACAAAAGAACTTAATGTGACAGAGGATGAAATCAAGACATTCACACAAGCTTTCAGAGATGAAAAGTTCAGAGAAATGCTATTTGATTACGCTAGAGAGTTATCGGACCCCAATAAAAAGAAACGATATGAAGAAGAAATCAAACAGTTGGAACAGGGGAGAGGAAATGACATACATTTTATCCATGTTGAACCATTTAGGGTCCTCAGGACGAGTCTCAATGGCAGTCAGAAGTGCTTCATCAACATCTGTAGCAGCAAAGAAATTGCAAAGCCTGAATTCAAAAGGGGAGTGACAGAGGATGGCAGGAGGGGGCAGCATTGGTCTCTGTCCCACAGCTTAGTCCCTGGAAGACAAGAGAGAGATCGAAAAGGAAACAAGTTCATGATCTATGATGTTGTGTTCCATCCTGACAGTATTCACCTCGCTAACAAAGACAAACGGTTCATGAGTATGGTGGACAACACAGCCATACAAGGAATCCAAGATGCTTTTAAAGTGACTCTTGATGATAATAATGTGAGAGAGTTGAACATCAAGTACAAAGGTAGTCCTAATCCTTGTATCATTCGAAAACCCATTTCTGGCTTTATATCCAAAGAGCCTCCAACACAGTCCAACACTCTTGCTTTCCCATACCCTGAAAAGAACCCAGCAACAACCGAGTCAACAGAGGCTCCCACAGCAAAAACCAACAATGACACCAAAGCCAAGACTCTCCACATCCAACCAGTGCAACCACAGACACCCAAGGAGGTGACGGCACCCATCTACACATTAAAATACAGATCCTTAATTGATCTGCAGGACTTCCGATGTTCCAGAGACTCAGCCCAAAGCTCAAGGCCCAAGGAGATAGTTGTCACTGTTGACGTGCCCCTACTGAAGTCAGCCAGGGATGCTAACCTGGAGATAAAGAGTAGAACCCTACTGCTGGAGTCCAGCAAACCAGCCTATAGACTGGAGCTTCCTTTAGCATACCCTGTGGATGAGGATAAAGGCTATGCCAAGTTCAACAAACAGAAAGGACAGCTCACCATCACATTGCCTGTTTTGCCTTCCAGGGAAGCTTTACATTTTTGTCAAAATGGCAAAGATGAGGAGGAGTTTGAGGCAGAGGCAAGTGGAGTGGAGGAGAAATGGAAGGAGCAAGAATGTGGGAAAGATGAAGACGATGGTAAAGGGAAGCAAAGGGAAATTGTGGAAAGAAAAGTGAGAGAATGCGAGATATGTGACCAAGCAGCACAATACAAAGATGTTTACCAAGGGGACAGTACTGTCCATCATACAGGCCTGTCTACTGAAGAGGGAATCGCTGTTGATAATGGGAACATCTCTGCACTCTGCAATGACAATTATTATTATTCTGAGCCAAATGCTCACGTGAAAACTTCAGAGATCAATGAAAAAAAGAATGATGAAGACAAGGTTAAAGGGGAGCATGAGGGAATTGTGGAAAGCAAAGAGAAAGATGGCAAGATTTGTGTCCAAGCAGCACAATGCAAAGACACCTGCGGTACCGTTTGCCAAGGCGATGGTACTGTCCATCATATAGGCCCATCTACTGATGGTACTGTCCATCATATAGGCCCATCTACTGAAGAGGGACTCACTGATGGCGATGGTACTGTCCATCATATAGGCCCATCTACTGAAGAGGGACTCGCTGTTGATTATGAGAGTATCCCTACCCCCTGCAATGACAATTATTACTATTCTGAGTCAAATGCTTATGTGAAGACTTCAGAGATCAATGAAGAGACTGTGGTCACAGCAGAAAATGATTATTCAAATGGTAAGACGGATAAGGTGGAAACAAAGGCATCACTTATGAAACAGATACCAAGCGACACAAAACAAATGGCATTAGCTGTGTCTGCCATGGCATTGGTCACAGACCACAGCAGCCAAACTAAAGATGGCAGCATGTCGCTGGGAACAGGTGACATCACAGATATACCAGCTGAGGAAAATGAGATTGATGAAGATGACCTGCCAGTAGAGAATCCCTTCCCATCACTGGACTGCCAAAGTAATCCCCCTCCAGCCTTGTTGAGAGGAACCAAGAAAGAGGATGGAGAGGAGACTGCAATCAATAATCCTTCTGCTAGGATTACATTCCAAAATTACTTGTTGTATGAACTTGACTGACTTGTGTCTGTCAGTAGGTGTGATTGATTGTTTTTGTTTCCGATTCCATGTGGTCTCTGCCCCACTCAGTGGCATAACTAGACGTCACTGGGCCCTCGAAATATCCCATACAGACTGACAGTTTTTTGCTTATAAACAGCAATTGTGACGGACGGTACCTGTCGCAATTGTGAACAGAGTAGCAGCTGCAGGCTGTAAAAATAAGCCCCAAACTGCGTTTTGATTTATAAACAGCAGGGCACTGTACAATTGTAGTTGTGATTTGTGCACGTACCTGGCTGTCGGTACACGAGACTGGGAAAGCCGACTGCATGCACACTCGCGGCGCGCCACAGACACTACTGACTTCCTTCACATTATTAGACTACAGCCCTACGCTCTAACAGAGCTGTTGGGAGGGAGGTGGGGCACATGTGTGACTGTGTGTGCTATAGCAGCAGCCACCACCAGGCTCCGCCAAACTTTGTTCAACTCAACTGTCATTGCATCTCTGTATTATAATTTCAGAGACGGCACAGGTGGGCGGGCGTGTGCCCCCCTTGCCTCTGGGCCCCCACGCAGTCGCGTTGTCTGCGTCACGGTAGTTACGCCCCTGGCCCCACTTATCAATCTCTTCTCATCCTATCTTACGGCCGGGCTCCACCGGGCGCGTCAGCGTCGCGTCTCCGTCACCGTCAGGGAATGTTCCCTTTTTAATCAATGAAGGGTGGCTCCACTGCCCGCGTTGACGGAGACGCGACGCGTGCATTAAAATTGAACCGGTGCGTTTTTTGACGCGACGCGACGGAGACGCAACGCGTCCGGTGGAGCCCTGGCGTTAGTCTCGCGTTAGGGCCGGGCTCCACCGGGCGCGTCAGCGTCGCGTCTCCGTCACCGTCAGGGAATGTTCCCTTTTTAATCAATGAAGGGTGGCTCCACTGCCCGCGTTGACGGAGACGCGACGCGTGCATTAAAATTGAACCGGTGCGTTTTTTGACGCGACGCAGACGCAACGCAACGCGTCCGGTGGAGCCCTGGCGTTACGTAGCCAGACGATGAAAATTGCGAGAGGCAACAGTCTGGCAACACGAGACTATGGACTTCTCAGGACAGTGGGGGGGGGGGGGGGGGGGGGGATCTGGTTGAGAGCATTAATGGGAGGGTGGGTCACATGGTAATTGGTAACCAACCTTTTCAAGCCCATGAGCACTGTGTGAGCACTGTGTGAGCACTGTGTGAGCACTGTGTGAGCACTGTGAGAGCACTGTGTGAGCACTGTGAGAGCACTGTGTGAGCACTGTGAGAGCCGAGAACAGTTGTCATGTGGAGTGTCAAGAGGAGGGGCATTTATTATTACTGTTGTGAAACTGACAGTGTTTACCGGGAAAATAACTTGAACGTTTATTTTATTTTATAAATTTCATTCACTAAATAATTGATTACTATTTCTCTATTTGTGTGAATTGATTATTCTACTTACCGGTACCTCTAATAAGAAACCATTTTCTATTGGATAAATGATTAAAATTAAACTTCTTGGCCCACATAACATTGCTATTCTGTGCTCCAAGGGCCCAGGGAGCTATCCAGTGACCCCAAGCCCCCCCCACACACACACACACACACACACACACACACACACACACACACACACACACACACACACACACACACACACACACACACACACACACACACACACACACACACACACACACACACACACACACACACACACACACACACACACAGAGAGAGAGAGAAACTATGAAAAACATTTATTTAAGACATTGGCAGACATCATGCTTATAAAAATAAAAAATACTGTACATTATTTCCACATTGTGCAAAGTGTGAAGCTTTTACAGATCCAGTTCCAGTTGACAGAAAACAACTAAGGAGATGACTAACTTCTGGATGAATACATCAAATGAGCTTTCCCAAAAGTTGTTCTTCAATTAAGTTAATGAAGTTGTTCTTAACCTTGGTCCACAGAAACATTGCATTTATGAGATTTTACCTGTAGTCCAAAGAAAAATATCATTGATCGCAGCATAGAGCATCTGAATATTCTAAACAGAACACATAACAGTAAACCTTTTTTCCTTTTTCTTTTTAAGGAATGTGCTTATAAAATTATCCAAAAAGTTGGAAAATTAACTGAGATGTATTACAACAAACTTCCAATTGCATGGAATATTATAAATTATTTTTGTGTTCCTATTAAGTACTTTAAAACATTTTGGAGATCATGAACATTAACTGAAAAAGTCGAGCTGGAATTTCCTTCCAGCTAGATGGGTCTTACAAAACAGAAAAGATAATTTTTGATTTGAGTAATACTTTGACCAAACAAATGACTTAATAACACTAGCATGAATAATGGTTAGTTACAACAATATGTATTCAAGTTAATAACTTTAAGTAGTTGAAATGTTTCCTGTTGATTCATGAAGACAATATTGTGCAGTCTTAATATAATGTCATCAAACGATAGAAATGTTTTTCGCTGTTTGTTTCAAATCACGTTCCAAGTGCACTGAGCTTGTCACACGTTCATGGGTGGCCGTGAGATCGGTCACCTGACAAATGAAGCTAGCTGTTAAACCAAACAGCCAGTCGACTGTGCCACTGTCCCCTCCAATAAGATCACCGCACTGCCCTGTGCTCTTTCCATTTCCATTATGTTCCAAATGGAAATCATCCAATTTGACAAGGCTGCTGGAGTTTCTCTCACTTATTCTGTAGGAACTTCATCTTGTTTCCTGAAATAGAACACAATGATTGCTAGTACATGAACTCTCCTAGCTGTAAGGAGGTACATGAACCATGCCATGGACTATGTCGTCCAATGTAGAACACATTAAAAAAGAGACATGCTACACTATGTCATCCAATGTAAAAGCCATTTAAAAAAAAATCACACTAGTGTGAAGTGAGGGGGCGCTCTTAAAATCAAATGATCATTCACATTCCATGCTACAAACAGACACACAAAGTTGTGCATAGGAGGGGCTAACGGCCCTCAAAAATGGCATGCTACATTACAGTACGAGTATGTCGTTCAATGTAAAAAAATGAAAAAACAATGATAAAATGCCATGCTACACTACCGGTATGTCATTGAATGTTAAAAACCATTAAAAATGCCATGCGACAATAAAACATGACTAACCTAGTCCTTTGAAGAATTTGTTCACGCTGCTCGGTTCTGGCTCTTGACAGGAATCCAGATATTCTGCAACTCTCGTTTCAAAGAGACCTAAGGGACAGTACGAACACGCTTGTGATCAAACTTGACTTGCACAGCCTCCTGGGATATGTCCAAAACGTTCTCTTTCTTTTTTTTACTATAATTTATATCCCACGATTTTGTAACCCATTTTTCACCCCTGTGTCATTATCTAATGTGATCCTGGGCTCTACACACCCTCCGCCAACCTGGGGAGAGCAACGGACTTGAACTCATGCTTCCTTCATGCATGAGTGTCCAAGTCGCTCCTTTACACCTGACAGGGGGGGGGGGGGTTTCCCTGGTTGGACGTAGCGCGTGGAAGGAACATATTCCAACCAGTTCCTTTCCCCTCCATCAGGCGCCCCGGCTGGCCAGGGGGAGGCAGTTTAGAGACCAGGATTACTGCATGTTTTTTTGTGAGGGTATCTACCCTAGGGGACACGGGGAGAACATGCAAACTCCACACTGATGACGCAGAGGAGGAGGACGCGCCCACAGCGTCCCGAGCGGGAATCGAACAGTTCTCCAAAACGTTCTCTTTCTATTCTCTACCTTTGGCCGCGCCCTTGCGCAGCTCCTTGTCCTGGATGAATCCGGTGAACATCTGCGTGTCCATGAACAGCTGCAGGAACTGGCGCACTCCACGGGAGGGATGAGACTTGCGGAAGCTGTCGCGCTGAAGCTCCCTGGCTCCTCCGCTGGCCGACGACTCGGCCACGTGAAGAGGGTAGTGGCCCACCAGCTCCACAAAGAAACGCACGAAGGCCTCTGATACCAGAGAGTTCAGCTCGTTCTGCTGACCTGTTAACACATTTAAAACATTTAATCCATTTAGACCTGAGGCCGATTTAAAAAAATGTTTTTCTATGTCAGTGGTGCTCAACCTTTTTCATGTCAAGGACCCCCTGAATTATCCGTATTTGGCTGCGGACCCCCCATCTGAAAATATGTAGTTCCAGGGACCCCCCCCAAAAGCAAAGATTTGAGTTAAAAACGTTTTCACAAATTTTCTACAATAGCATATCTACAGTACAAGCTTGTGGCGCGGCACTCGGTTCCGCGCTATGAGCTTGTAGATCTGCTATTTTTCAATAGCTAAAGTATAACATTATGCTTAAAACACCAAAAGGGGTTCCCGTCCTGAATGGGTTAACAAATTAATTTACTTCAACCATGGCACTAACCTTGGGCAAATGGGGCTCAAGTGCTGATGAGCTGGTGGATATATTTTCATGAAAACTCATCAGTAGGCAATATTTAAATTTTGGTTAATAAAATACATTTTATTAATTCATATTATTATTAGTCATATTAATCAATGTTGAGACCTTATTCTATAGTGTATTTGTACGTCTTTAAATGTATTGATGAATTGAAAATGGAGGGCCCTGATGTAAACAAGTCTTAGTGCTTTTTCTGGTTTTATCCTCTTGGCAAATTTTGTATTGACCTGTACTTTCCTTGATCAATCAATCAATCAATCAATCTTCTGCTCCTCCTACTGTATATTACATGTGTTACCGACCTATAGAGCTGTCTCCAGCTTCCTGTCTGAGGATGTCCTCCTTTTCCTCCAAGACCTGCTGTAGCGCCGCCTGGAGTTTATTTGGCAGAATGCAGTCTTCATCACCCAGCTGTCACATAGAAAGAGTTCATATTCACCCAGCTGTCACATATAGAAAGAGTTCATATTCACCCAGCTGTCACATATAGAAAGAGTTCATATTCACCCAGCTGTCACATAGAGAAAGAGTTCATATTCACCCAGCTGTCACATATAGAAAGAGTTCATATTCACCCAGCTGTCACATAGAGAAAGAGTTCATATTCACCCAGCTGTCACATATAGAAAGAGTTCATATTCACCCAGCTGTCACATAGAGAAAGAGTTCATATTCACCCAGCTGTCACATAGAGAAAGAGTTCATATTCACCCAGCTGTCACATATAGAAAGAGTTCATATTCACCCAGCTGTCACATAGAGAAAGAGTTCATATTCACCCAGCTGTCACATATAGAAAGAGTTCATATTCACCCAGCTGTCACATAGAGAAAGAGTTCATATTCACCCAGCTGTCACATAGAGAAAGAGTTCATATTCACCCAGCTGTCACATATAGAAAGAGTTCATATTCACCCAGCTGTCACATATAGAAAGAAATAAAAAACAAGTCTTCTGAAAGAATATATATTCAAAGATTTGTGCTGCATTTTCACGATTTTTCAAAAATAGCAGACCTACAAGCTCGTAGCGTGCCACTCGGTGGCGCGCTATGAGCTTGTAGATCTGCTATTTTTCAATAGCTAAATTATAACATAATGTTACAACAAAATTGGTTAATATAAAGAGATAACAAAACAACAACAGCTAAACTCCAAGTCATACCGGACATCATCTGGCTTTCTTTATCAAACACACCTTACATTACAGTTCTGTAAGTTTAGGACTGAGTGATAATAAATCTTTTCTTGGCTTGATCCAGTGGTGTTCAAAGCATTAGACAGAAAGTTGTATTTGATTTAATTTCTGTTGACGGAGGATATGGCGTGTCGCCATGTGTGGTGAGGAGATTGCTTACACATGATCAGTTCAAAATGCTGAACTCAAACTATTCACTTCCTTTCAGCACTGATACACCCACGTGCATAAGAACAAGTTTGATCCCACAGGGGAAATTCTGTTTTCAGCTTCACCCAGCTGAGGGCGGGTGAAGTGTCTTGCTCAGGGACACCTCAAGACATTGCGGGGGCCATGTATCAAACCTGGGACCTTTTGTCTGTCCCAGCCTCTCTACCCACACTGCTACGACCACCCTATGCATGCATGTCTTGCATGACTCAGCAGTGATAACGCCTGTATCCGTGGATACTCGGGACTGACACACTTTTCTGTGGATTTTGAACTAGTATGTTTACCACTGACACCCTGACCCCTGGTATGTACTAGGGTTTAATGCCGGGATCCCGGGATTTCGGGCCTCCCGGGAATAGGGCACGCAATTTCCCGCCCGGAAATTTCTTCGGGACCCGTTGTCCCGGAGTTTTTTTTCTTGTAGGGAAATTACACTAAAGGACACAGTGCGCGTTCTTTCCCCTTATCTATGAGTGATCAAATGTCCAATCTGAACCCTCCCATAATTTTCAAACATGTTTGATGATATTTATATGGAATTATGGATTACACTCGAGGGCTGCAAGCCTGCAACGGGAACTGGAGCCAGCGGGACCCAACGTAAATGTTGGCGGCGCGGGCGGTATTTAAATAGCCTACCTGCGGGCGGGCAGGCACGGCCGCTGGCCGGTCAAGATGAAATCAGTGGGACCCTGCAAATCCAGCGTCCTCCCGCAATTAATCAGATAGGCCTACAGAGTTTATATACACTTTAGCAAAATATGAATGTCTGACAGACATCTTCAGGCACGCTCCCAAAGCTGCTGCACCTGTCAATCATTAGCCTAACTAGTCAAGTCACTCTGTGAGAATTGTGTGTATTACGGACGGAGCGAGGAGTTTCCTTTCCCTGTGATGGACAATTGGACATTGTCACTTCTAAACCCCTTTTTGCTTTTGCCTGCATGTGTACAGCAATAACGTGAAACGGAACACAAACAAAGATGAGTAGGCTACAATTTGTTTTATAATAACCACCAGCACGCAGCGTCACTCTCTCTCTCTCTCTCTCCCCCCCCCCCCTCTCTCTCTCTCGCTCTCCTCTCGCTCTCTCTCTCTAATAATCAGTGTGCTGTGCACTGGACGTGCTGGCTAATTTAACACCCAATCGGACTTTTCATAAAGTACAAAGCGGGATGATCACATTCTCTGCAGCGGAGAAGGGGACCCACTGCATGCTCAAAGGGTGAAAGACTATGGCTAAGGTAGCCTATCTATGTGAAAGACGGGAGGTCGTTTTTTCCCCGTGCTTCGACAGTCACATTAGTGCAAACTCCTGTGTCCCTTTTTCTGAATAGCGTAGTGGCCTATAACATTGTTAATATTTTAATGTAATACTTTTATTGTAGGCTATATGTTCATATTTCGTTCAAATACAACGTTTTAAACCAAAAAATATCACTATTCTATTGAACATATGAAGTATCTATATATAAATGCATTTTGGTGGGCACTTTTTTTCTTTTTTTTCTGACGGGAATTCCCGCGGGAGCCCGGGAAAAGGTCCGCAAATTCCCGGGAATTAAAATGAGCCAAATCCGGGAAAATATTAAACCCTAGTATGTACCCCTGTATGTTTGAACACTTGGATGTGTATGTTCTTGATTTATTTATATTAAGTGATAAAATTGTGCTAAAACAAATAAACAATTGCATGTGTTTATTAGTAGTCTTAATTGAAGCCATTTGATTTTATTCATAATGTGTTTGTGAGCTGAAAGGTTCAAACTCTTAACACTTTGCATTCTGCAGCCTCTGTCCCCCTCTAGTGGACAAAGTCAATATCCCAAGTCAAATTCCCAAAAAGAAAGTCATTGCTCCAGTCCACTGAGTCCAGTGCCATTTATACAATTCTCTATCAACCACTTGAACCCTAGCATCCCTAGTCTGTGTTGAGGGTTTATGTTATTAACTTGTTTTGTGCTTCTACAACAGGCTTATCATTTTAACCCATTTAGGCCTGACCTCAAAATTAAAAAAAGAAATCTTCTAAATCCTCCAGTTTTCTGAAATAAATATTTTCACGATTTTTCAAAAATAGCAGACCTACAAGCTCGTAGCGCGCCACTCGGTGGCGCGCTATGAGCTTGTAGATCTGCTATTTTTCAATAGCTAAATTACAACATAATGTTTAAAACAACAAAAGGGGTTCCCGCCCAAAATGGGTTAAAAAAGGTCATACTGTATACACAGGAGGTTCACATTGCACCTCATTTTCACTTCTTTGAGTCAGCATGAAATCTCCCCTTGGTATTGTATTTCCACAGCAAATAACATACAAGTTAAAGGATTTAACCTACTGTACTAGTTAAACCTGCATTATGTATGCATGTACAGTACAGCATGGGCTTCATGCAATACCACTTGTCAACCAGTAGATGTCCTACCCGACTACAGTATCAGGCCCTTTTCACGCAAGCCATATTGGCATGACATAATAGCATAATGTTACAGTACTTCATATGTGGTACCAAATTAATTATACAGCATTGTTCCATTAAAATAAATCAAATTGAGACAGAGAAGGCTCCCCCCCAAGGTGCTTGGAGTAAGGATACATCAAATGGATCCTTTGCAAAGTTTTTTTCAGAAGGAGAGACATAAGAATTGAAATCTGTTTAGTTATTGGATATGGAAGCCTGCCGTCAACTGGGGTATGGGATGTAAACTAAGCTGTCTGGGAGATGGGATTCAAAAGCTGCACCGTATCGCAGACTTCAAAGGGATGAGTTAGAAATGTTTATTCTGCTCGTATTCTAATAATGTAGTAAACATGTTTACTTTAAAAGTCAATTGATGGACAGAACTACACTAGTTTACAGAGAGGAATTTCACTACGTGTGCGTGTGTGTGTGTGCGTGTGTGTGTGTTACTGAATATCTCTGAGTTCATTCATTCAGCAGTTTTTATAGTAGTTGCAAGTTTCAGTTATATACCATTACTACCCTTGCAGGTTTGTTGTATCTCAGCAAAGTTCATATCTTTATTTTTACGAATAAAATGTAACCAGTTATGTTTTTTATAAACTGCACCCTCATTATAGGAGGAGCGTTCCCCTTTCTCAAGTGGAACCTGATTGATTCATTCCTCTATCCTTGCATCTCTGCCCCGCCTCCTTCAGGGCAGGAAACAGTGAGGAAACAGTGCAAGTAACGGAATGAGAATTCTTTAGGACACACATTACATACAGGTATTTGGGGTTGCGGCCCAGTCTGCCATTGTCTTGCAAGTGCAAACACAATCATGTATCAGCATGTATTGAGTTAGCGAGATGGATCTTAATATACAGTGATTTGTCTGCCCTAGCACATATTCGTATTGTAGTGCAATAAGATTAAGATCATGCAAATATTAGTTTTTCAAGCTCCCAAGCCACGAAAACGATCCAAATCCACGAAAGAGGTAGTATTGTTTGCACCTCTAACACACTCATGTGGTTCCTGATGTCACTGTAGTTAACAGATTCAGAATTTGGCTACAGTCAGGGTGCTGCCATTGTGAATGTTGGCTCACTAGACTTTATCTGCTACACTAAATGGAACAGGACCTTAATTAGTATCATTGGTTGTGCTACTTTTGCTGTACAATTAAGTGTACAGGGTTGACACTTTTAGTAAGCTATTAGTTGGCTGCCAAAGGAACAAGCCTTTATGTTTGTATCATGTCATGATGGCGGAACACTTTCTACTCAGCTATAAACCAACGTCCTTGAGCGATATTGCGTCACATTGAATTCTATATTGGTTGGATGGAATGTCGTGTTTTTCCATCGCTTGTCACAGTGTGAGATATTCTAGGCCAACAACAGACGAGTCCAGACCCATTCCTGGATCATATTGACACAGGGATTGGGAGCCACACCTGTCATTGGTGTTACATAACGATGTGTGTACGCACCTGAACGATGAACTTGTCCGCACACAGATCCACTATGAGCACCTGGAGGAAACAAAATAAGTGTTTAATGCCAGAAATACATGATCTGCATGCCTTTCTGGAACAGATTTAGTCATCCCAGAAAATGTTTGGCACCACAAATGGCACTTATCAACCTGGCGTGCAGTGGCGTGCTATTTTGGGGCGGTAAACGGAACTGTCGGAACAACAACCTACTCGGACCTTTATTCCCACGGAGCGCTCGGTACAAGCGGCCACTTGGTGAGAACAGTCGAGGCGCGACCACCGGGTCTGTTTGGTGAGAACAGTCGAGGCGGACCACCGCGTTTGTTTGGTGAGAACAGTCGAGGCGGACCACCGGGTCTGTTTGGTGAGAACAGTCGAGGCGGACCACCGCGTCTGTTTGGTGAGAACAGTCGAGGCGGACCACCGCGTCTGTTTGGTGAGAACAGTCGAGGCGGACCACCGCGTCTGTTTGGTGAGAACAGTCGAGGCGGACCACCGGGTCTGTTTGGTGAGAACAGTCGAGGCGCGACCACCGCGTCTGTTTGGTGAGAACAGTCGAGGCGGACCACCGGGTCTGTTTGGTGAGAACAGTCGAGGCGGACCACCGCGTCTGTTTGGTGAGAACAGTCGAGGCGCGACCACCGGGTCTGTTTGGTGAGAACAGTCGAGGCGGACCACCGGGTCTGTTTGGTGAGAACAGTCGAGGCGGACCACCGCGTCTGTTTGGTGAGAACAGTCGAGGCGCGACCACCGGGTCTGTTTGGTGAGAACAGTCGAGGCGGACCACCGCGTCTGTTTGGTGAGAACAGTCGAGGCGCGACCACCGGGTCTGTTTGGTGAGAACAGTCGAGGCGCGACCACCGGGTCTGTTTGGTGAGAACAGTCGAGGCGGACCACCGCGTCTGTTTGGTGAGAACAGTCGAGGCGGACCACCGCGTCTGTTTGGTGAGAACAGTCGAGGCGGACCACCGCGTCTGTTTGGTGAGAACAGTCGAGGCGGACCACCGGGTCTGTTTGGTGAGAACAGTCGAGGCGGACCACCGCGTCTGTTTGGTGAGACCAGTCGAGGCGGACCACCGCGTCTGTTTGGTGAGACCAGTCGAGGCGGACCACCGGGTCTGTTTGGTGAGACCAGTCGAGGCGGACCACCGCGTCTGTTTGGTGAGAACAGTCGAGGCGGACCACCGCGTCTGTTTGGTGAGAACAGTCGAGGCGGACCACCGGGTCTGTTTGGTGAGACCAGTCGAGGCGCGACCACCGGGTCTGTTTGGTGAGACCAGTCGAGGCGGACCACCGGGTCTGTTTGGTGAGACCAGTCGAGGCGGACCACCGGGTCTGTTTGGTGAGAACAGTCGAGGCGGACCAACGGGTCCGAGGTCTAAGAATTTGGTGTAATCAGCTGGCACTAGTGAGGCGCAACACTCAGCCCGTTTGTTGAACAGACTACAGCCCCTTACATTACGCTAGGAACTAGTTAGGCAAGTTAAAACGACAGAGGCGCGCCATCTGAAGCAGACTTGAGCAACTAGAGGCACCGCGGAGTGAGCTCACCATGTCCACGCCCAACGTTGCAAAGTCCGCTTCAGCCAACTCGGTGCCGTACGAGTCTCCATAGGGACGCAAATCATCACCTTTTTTTTTCTTTCTAATTGCTACCGGTCACAGATTACTATGAAAACCTGCAAAACCTGTCAGTCCGGCCGTCGATCCGTCACGCCTCCAAATTTGTGAACAATAGCCAAGTAAGATAATATATCCATTGGTCAGGAGATGTCTATGAACTCTGCGTTTAAAGGCTTGAAGGCCATTGTCTGTGATGGAACAGCCCGACAACGGTGTGGAGAAAGGTTCTGTCCAATGTGCGTGTAGCCTGAGAGCATGTTTTGATGTGGCTGTGCATGGGCGTGTTTCGCCTCTCCCCCTAGTCTCGGTACCCCCAATACGTAAAAACGTGGCCAAGTAGTTTCTGGTGGCCAGAAATACCTGATGGGTCCGTCCGTTCGGTCCGCCCGCCCGGGTCCGCCCGTTCCGAGGTCGATGGATTTCACTGCGCCGACTGTTCTGAGGTCACCGAATTCGACTGGGCTGTTGTACCAACCGTTCTTGTATTCTTTTTGGCACGTCATTATAGGCTTTCTTTTTAATCCAAACATTGCCAGTGTTTAAATCTAACAATTCCCTATTTAGGGATGCCATTAGTTACTGTGCAAGCAATCTGAGAACCCATGGGCAAATAAAGGAAAAACAGTGCCCTCTTTTCCTTTGAATTTAGTTGACGTGAGTCAACAGTCTGTCTGAGAGAGAGAGAGAGAGAGAGAGAGACTACTGTGCAAGTAAACAAGCGTATTGTAGCTGACCTCTTCAATGGGTAATTCCCACAGCTGGGGCAGGCAGGGCGCCAGCGCCCCCATGAGGAAGGGCGTGGGGGAGCAGGTGATGTCCAGCATGCTGGTGGGTAACACGGGTATGAAGGTGTGTTGCCAGGTGAAGGGGTAGAGCAACGCCAACACTGCATGGCTACAGTGAGACAGAACACTGGGCAGAGGAAAGAAACAAATACAATGCTTCATAGATAACTAAAACTAAAGGAGGGGGGGGGGGATATTTTGTTAATTCAAGAAAAAAGGTTAACCTATTTAGGCCTGACGTCGAAATAAAAAAAACGTTCGCTCTGAAAGAATATACATTCAAAGATTTGTGCCACATTTTTCCGATTTTTTAAAAATAGCAGACCTACAAGCTCGTAGCACGCCACTCGGAGCTTGTAGATCTGCTATTTTTCAATAGCTAAAGTATGACAGAATGCTTAGTTAAAACACCAAAAGGGGTTCCCGTCCAGAATGGGTTAAAGAAAGAAAGTTAATAAAACAAATGTCAAAACTGCCATGAGTTGCCTTGAAGCGTGCTATACAAATAAAAAGGCCTTGCCTTACCTGAGCTTGTCGGCGATGAAGATGACCCTTCGCTCCAGCAGCAGAGATGCAAACACTTGCAGCAGCCTCGCCACACTCAGACACTGCAGCAGGCACTCAAAGTCCACGTGCTCCAGTCTGGAGTCCACTGGCCGACACAGGGTCAGCACCTGAGACACGGGGAGGGGTGCATACTTAGTTTAGACTAGTCATTGGTTAGACATGGGTTAAGGTTAGGAAGGTTAGGAAATGAAAAGAACCTGCATTCCACTGGATCATAACTTAGTCACAAGCTTCAAGTCAACTTTCGGGGCAGCGGTGGCCTAAGGGTTAGAGGAGCGCCCTTGTTGCCGGTTCGATTCCCCGGACGGGCAGGAAAAATCTGGATGGGGAAGTGATTGTCATCACTCACCCAACACCGCTGAAGTTCCCTTGAGCAAGGCACTGAACCCCCAAGTGCTCCCCCTGGAGCTGCTTAGTGGCCAACAGTATAAGACTGTGGTTGTACTGGTCAGGTTTTAATGTGTGTGTGTGTGTGTGTGCGCGTGTGTGTCTGTCTGTGTGTTTCTATGTGCAGGGCGTTGCTGAAAATGAGCACCTGTGCAGCGGTGGCCGAACGGTGGCCGAGCGGTGGCCGAACGGATAGCGGCGCGGTCTTGATACCGGAAGGTTCCTAGTTCGAATCAGCCGTCCGACACGTTAAAATTACCACCGCTGAAGTGCCCTTGAACAAGGCATTGAACCACTACGATGAAATGTGTTCTATGAGCAGGGCCTGGCTGGAAACAAGTTCTTGAGCTTAGCCCAGATACCCTGGGTAAATATAGATTTCATTTCATTTCATTTCAGCTACTTCCCTGGGTAAAAAAAAAAGCTCTTCCCAATACTTTTCATTGGTTAAAAATGTATAAGACGAGGATCAAAAGAGGCGTTTAAAGGCAGGTGCTGAACTTCAAAATATCAAGCATAGAACAAATAATAAAAGTTCGCACACTAGCTCCGTTTTGCAGACACCACCCAGGTGGTGCCCAAATAAATCTGCAAAAAGCAGCGCAGGACATTGTGAGCTTGTAAATCTGCCATTTGTGCTGCTGTTGTGTGATACTCTCGAAAGACAAAGTGTAGGGCATATCATTTACTGCATGAAGAAAAGAAAAAAAAGCTTGTAGACTTTGAAAGTGAAGGTAGTCAAGTCTTTCTGTGAGTTTTATAAATAGTGAACCAGTTAAGTATCAACAAGAGCTTGTGCCTAAATAATAACTACCATGGATCCACTGGGAAGACGGGTCATTTTTTTTGTTTCCACCCAACAGCGACGATATGAATATTATTGTTATTGGGCGCCTCCCTAGGGGAGGTCCTCGACACACGTCCCACCGGGAGGAGACCCCGGGGCAGACCAAGGCGCAGTTGGAGGAAATACATCGACTCACTGGCCTTGGAACGTCTCGGAATCCCCCAGGAGGAAGTCACTAATGTTGCTCTGGAGAGGGAAGTCTGGAGCACTCTGGTGGAGCTGTTGCCCCCGCGACCCGACTACGGATAAGCGGTTGAAGATGGATGGATGGATGGATGGATGGATGTTATTGAATATTATTGTTGACTTGCATTTGTAAGCTGCATATTATCCTCTCAGTATGTGTCCAGACATGTCCTCTGGTGCTGAGTCACGGTCAGCAGCAAGCAGTAATTAGGTCCGGAGGACTGGAAATAATGGTCACTTCTCTTTGTGTGGCCGCGGTGGAAAGTAACTAAGTACATTCACTGGAATACTGTACTTAAGTAGAATTTTGAGGTACTTTTATTTTTATTGTTCGATACGTTCTACTTCTACTGAAACTACATCTCAAATAATACTCGACAAAAACAAAATTACTGAAAAGTTATAAAAGCTACTTTGTAGATTTAGATTAGAAAATTATTATTTAACTAATTAAGCCATATTATATACTTTGTATATTTGAAAATAGCCAATGTACAAGCTCACATGTAGCTATTTACGAAAACGTTGCCGTAAGTATATTTTGATGCCAATATTTTGCCTGTTTTTAGGTAAACGTCACGGTCCTTTAGCATAAAAATGCTAATCATGCTAATTATATATTTTTTACCGCTGGATTATGGGGAATAAAACAAATCTCGGGATGCCGGGCATGGCATCCATTGCAATGGTGAATCAATCTCGTTTTCTCGTTTGACTCAAGTCAAATGTCGAATAGAGGCAAGTATTTTTATATTGTATTTTAAGTAAAAACAAAAAAATAAAATCACACCCGTGTGAAGTGAGGGGCGCTCTTATCATCATACATCATCTCATTCTGGCCAATCGCAATCTGCATCCTCATACCGTCTTCACTTTCCTGCCATCACTTTTATCTTCAATATGTACTTTGATCAGCCGATCAAATCATCTCTATGGGGTGCTCAGCCAATCACAAGCCAATGTTTGTGTATACACTAACCCGGAAAGCTGGGCATAGGAGGGGCTAGCGCCACCCAAAAAAATAATAATACAAAAAAAAAAGAACAGAGTTGGTCTTCCAGCACTGTTGCGTGGTAATAAAATGGTAAATGGTGCATTTATATAGCGCCTTTATCCAAGGTGCTTTACATAGATTGTGCATTACATTGTGCATTACATTCACCCATTCACACACACATTCATACACCGATTGCGGCGGAAGCCATGCAAGGTACCAACCAGCACATCGGGAGCAATTTGGGGTTCAGTGTCTTGCCCACTTCGACATGTAGACAGGAGGAGCCGGGATTCGAACCGCCGACCCATGGATCATTGGACGACCTGCTCTACCTCTTGAGCCACAGTCGCCCCTGTATACACTAACCCGGAAAGCTGGGCATAGGAGGGGCTAGGGCCACCCAAAAAAATAATAATAAAAAAAAACGAACAGAGTTGGTCTTCCAGCACTGTTGCGTGGTGGTAATAGTGTAATTACCTCATTCCCTGAGCCAGGGAGGAAGCTCTTGACTGTGATGGTGCGCCCGGGGGCGGGGAAGGGGGCCTCCATCACGCTCCGCATGAAGGAGTACACGAGTGCCGGGGACATCTCCCTACGCCTCTCTACCTCCTCCAAGATCTGCACACATCCACATGGACGATCAGTCATCATTCATGTCGCTTACCACGGAAGGTATAATAAAATAGTCCCATACTTGACAAAGAGCTGTTAAGTGATTGATCATTTCTTGGTTAAATTGTTTGTTAGATTTTCGTAAAAATGGTTAAAGCTCCATTTTCTGATTTCAGAGTTCATGCTACAGTATCTTGGTCTGTGCCGTCATGTTGCTGCGTTACCTTCGCAAACAGGTTGAAACATCCCAGTCTGCTGACGATACAATGCACTTCAGGAAGCCTCTTGCCCTTCCCGCTGGGCTGGAAGACACACACACGCACAGCACACACACACACACACATTTGAATTATTTTATCTGGATCTGCACAAGAGCCGCAACACAATAGACCCAAACACCGATCAGAATTAGGTTACATTATATGGTCCAACCAGATATAACTGCTGCACATGCTTAACACACAGAGGAAAAAGAAAAAAGATAGCACATTGATGACATACTATTACTTAACACTACTAGACAGGATGTTTGTTTTCTGGTTTTTTAAGCCACCTAGGGATAAATGAAACAACGACTTCTCCAGATAGACAGACTGCCCATAATAGCTGAGACAGAACAGTATTTAGCCAACTTTTTTGTATTTTTCTTTTGCAATCCACCCAATTGCAGACCCCTGAGCACAAGTTTATGGACATGGCCCAGACTTCCAAATACAAGGACAATAAATTGACAGTTATATCCCAAGGCCATAATACGTTCCATCAGAAGCTGATATTTCATAAGTTTGGATGTAAAACAAGTGTCCATAATCCATATACAAATCAAATGGGCAGCCTATTTCAAATATAGTGACAGTTTTTCTAATTTCATTGATGAACACAATATCTGGGGTATTTGGAATATCTTGTAGTGAATTGACATGTGTGTCATTGTGATCAAACCAGTCTATTTTTACAGTGCTGTGACTTTATACATTCTTGTTGTCCTTTCCTCCTCTGATCTTGTCTGAGACCAGGTCCACCAGATGGTCATGTCTGGCAATGTACAGTCCTTTATAGTGGCTGCAACCATTTAAGATGTGTGCGACTGTTTCTTTGTCATGTGGTTACTGGATGTAGGATGCAGTGTGGGTCGTGTGCTGATGGGTGGGTGACGCACACACACACACACACACACACACACACACACAGGTTTGATGGGACTCATAAAGCATTGACTCTTGAACCAGTCTTAACATTCAAGTTAAGTTAAGCCTGTAATCAACACCAGTGGTTCTCAACCTTTTCTGGATGAGGGCCAACTTCGTGGCCCACCCATCCCACCACTTAACCACGGCCAGTAGTCAGATGGGTACGGACGCGTGCGTTTTCAGAGCACGGATTCTTTATTTTGTGTGTACATAGTGTTTTATTGGATTTTTTAAATATTTTTTTATGATTTGAATTTTGTTATTTTTCATGTCATGACCATGAATTGAATACCCAGGGGAAAAAAATAAAGCAATTGTGTTCCGGCTTGGAATGAATGGAACTGACGCCTTATACTTTAAGTTCCCATTTCTCGGCTTCACTATGAAAATTCATTTTTCAAAGTGTTAATGGAAATATATACCACATCACAATGCTGATTGGACTAAAATAAATAAATAAAATGTATCAAACGTCTGTGGCCTAATGCATATAACAGGGAGTTCCTTAACTTCCTTGCACTCAAAAAAGAGAATCCCTGCATGGCCTGGCTGATGTGTAGCACTCCATCAGAGAGGGTGGGAGGGGGAGGGGGAGGGGGATGAATTGGAGAAATCATGAAATTCTTCTGGCTCTCTGTCATCAACGCACAAGGTTTTTATGGCCTGTGATTTAAAAGCCCTGGTCCTCTGAGGTGCTGAGTAAGCACTTGGCCGCCATGCCGTCTCACTCACATACACACAAGCGTGCAATGCACACGCGCGCACGCACGCACGCACGCACGCACGCACACACACACAAGCACGCACACAAACACACACGCACACAAACACACACACACAGCTAAACATACACTCACCAGGATCTTGCGACAGTAACCAAACCACCGGCTGCCGTCCTCTCCGGTTAGAACAAAGGAGAAGGTCTCACTGCAAAAGGTTAAAAACACAGAGATTAGACAAGCAGTCGATTTGGTTCATTGGTAAAGAATACTATATTGTGGAGTAATGTGGACCCACAGGCTGTGCTGTGCGGACCTTGGTGTGTCTGCTGAGGGCCTCCAGTCCGCGGCATCGGGGAAACAGAACATGGGAATGACCTTTAGCCGATCCTCCGCCTCCCTGGAGTGGTGAGATGCCTTCTCGAACTAGGAAAGAGATGGGCAACCGGTTAACAACACCCCGAACACCAAATTAACTAGAGATGTCCCGATACTGTATTGGTATCGGCAAAGTATCGGATCGGCCCTTATTTGGTCATATCGGTATCAGTGAATATGTCAGTCCAACCACCGATCCGACACAGGGGTAAGGGGTCGACACTATGCCAGTCTAACCACCGATCCGACACAGGGGTAAGGGGTTGACACTATGCCAGTCTAACCACCGATCCGACACAGGGGTAAGGGGTTGACACTATGCCAGTCTAACCACAGATCCCACACAGGGGTAAGGGGTCGACACTATGGCAGGTAAATACAATGTTGGGGCATGTGGAGTTTGCTTTGGAGTTGCCCAAACTGCAAGTGCACATTTGAGTGAGGAGTCTGCTATAAACACAACGAGATATATAGCTATAAACACTATTCTCAGTCGGTGGACTTCAAAATAAGATCTTTTTTCTTTTTGTATTATTATAAATATTATTCTCTGGTATCGGTATCGGCTAACACAGAAATTGTGGTATCGGGATCGGAAACGGAAAAAAGTGTATCAGGACATCCCTAAAATGAACCGAAGAGACATCAACATAAAAAAAAACCCAAGTTAATTTCACATAATTCTTCAGCTGTGGAAACGCAGCTTTTACTGGATTCCCCTCTCTAGCCCATTTTGGGCGGGAACCCCTTTTGGTGTTAGCATTGTGTTATGCTTTAGCTATTGAAAAATAGCAGATCTACAAGCTCATAGCGCGCCACCGAGTGGCGCGCTACGAGCTTGTAGGTCTGCTATTTTTTTTAAATCGAAGAACGACTGACATAGAAACATAGCTTTTTCAGAAAACTGTCAGGATGTAGAAGACATTTTTAGAATCTGATCTCAGGTGGGCTAGACGACGACGACGACAGTACATATTTGTTTCATGCGGTCAAATGAGATTACATCTAGTTTGGACATGAAATCGCACTCATTATGTAAACACAGAGGTTCTACTCAGCTAATGACATTTGACCAATCTTGACCAACCGAGCTGAGATGCATGGTGGAGGTAAGTAGTAAGTAGCCTTGCCGAGCCATGAGGCCCATAGGGCAGGAGCCTGTCTCCTGTTTCTGTAGCGTGAGGCAGCTTGATGTACAAGTACACCCCCTGGACATGACGCTAGTATGTCGCAGGGACTTACCCCCAATCCAACCCTTGATGCTGAGTGCCAAGCAGGGAGGCACTGGATCCCATTTTTAGAGTCTTTGGTATGACCCGGCCGGGGATTGAACCCCGACCTCCCAGTCTCAGGGCGGACACTCTAACCACAAGGCCACTGAGCTGGGGGGATGAGATGAGATGGGGGAGGGGTTGCGGTTAAAAGAAAAATCCATCTTACAAATTTGGGGAACTGCTGTGTGATCTGCGGGGAGTAGGTGTTCCCCGGGGAGCCCTTCCGCAGAGACACCACCACGAACAGCTGGAAGAGCTGCTGCTGCTGGAGCTGGATCAGGTCTCGCTCCAGGGTGCGGTAACCAGGCCGTCGCTTCAGCGTGGACTGGACGTACACCGAGCGCCTGGAGCCTGCTGCGCCACAACGTGGGAACAAAACGGGAAAATGGGAAGTCTCTTCAAGTCTTAACCACGTGAACCCCAGCATCCCTATTCTGGAGGGGAATATATATATATATATATATATATTCACCAGAAATAGCAGATCTACAAGCTCACAACACGTCGCATTGGGAGCTTGTAGATCGGTTGTTCGGCAAAGAGATTTTGTGGAGAGGTTTTTAAAAAAAGAGAGTGCACGAAGTACAGAACAACTCAGGTTAAAGGGGAAAAACACCCATTTTCAACATTTTACTATGTCATTAATGTACCTTAGAGCTGTTGTGTGGAAATAATAAAAAAGCTCTAAGGTACATTAATGACATAGTAAAATGTTGAAAATGAGTGGAATGCCCCTTTAAATACTTAGTTTAATCCATTCTGGACGGGAACCCGTTTTGGTGTTTTAACTAAGCATGTTATACTTTCGCTATTGAAAAATAGCAGACCTACAAGCTCATAGCGCGCCACCAAGTGGCGCGCTATGAGCTTGTAGATCTGCTATTTTAGAAAGAAGACTTTTTTTTTATTTCGACGTCAGGCCTAAATGGGTTAACGAGGGACCCTAGCACTATATAATACATCAGAGGTGACACAAACTATGGGTCAGGAGTAATGGCCCCGCCCCCTACACACTGTAGGAGTTTTAAAGTTGTCGGCGAGTCATTATATCGTTGTGGCTTCCACACTAAACGATTGGTCGCCGACTAGGCATCATCACACACTGCAAGAGTTCACCAAGATGCGATCTAGACCAGATATATAGGCTACATCATTTGTTTTTTATTCCAATTCAATTTTGACATCTCACGCATGTGCAGGACGTGCCGGTATAAAAAGGTTTGACAAAACCCGGTAATGAGTCCTCTAGAGTTTTACTAAGTAATTTTCAAAGCTCATATGTGACCAGATTTGACTGAGAGACTGCCATCGTGCAAATTCCAGCTTTTTCCAGAGCAAATTCCAGAGGAGATTTTTTTTTTTCAAAATGAGTTAATTGCACAGGCAGACTCTTCACATAATAGAGCATGTCTGGAATAAGTGTCAGAGCTGAGGTGTCAGAGGTGTAATGTTAGAGACCACAGAAGTGAACCTTTCAAGCTTGTTTTCTCAACTCGCTGTTTTCTGCAAGACATTACTCTATCTCTATCTCCAAAACAGGTGGGTCAAACTGAACAACCAATGTCAATTTGAAGCTATGATTCCCATATTTCATATGACATGAAAAAACGAAAATTAAAAAAAATCCAATGGCAGTCCCTCAGTCAAATTTAGTCACATATTTTACTACCGACCCAGGCACGAGGGAAATGCGCCCATTGTCATTCAATATGAATGTGTATCGACAGTGATGTGTAACTTTTGTCCCAGATGGAGACTGTATCTCTGCAGAGATGCTGTACATGTCATTGTGGTACCAGAGATGCTGTACATGTCATTGTGGTACCAGAGATGCTGTACATGTCATTGTGGTACCAGAGATGCTGTACATGTCATTGTGGTACCAGAGATGCTGTACATATCATTGTGGTACCAGAGATGCTGTACATGTCATTGTGGTACCAGAGATGCTGTACATGTCATTGTGGTACCTTTGGTGCCGTCCTCGGGGTCGCTCTCCGTCCCGCTGGTCTCCTCTGTGGACAGTGGGTGAGAGGAGGAAGACATGACAGGGAGGGGCCAACAGATGGGGGAGGGGGGGGGGGGGGGGGTAAAACGGGATGAGACGCCACAATCAGCCACAGACAACCCGTTTGTGTTTGATAAGCAGACGCTGGGCCCTGTTGCGGACGGCTTTACACACATCATCAAAAGCAGGGTATTTCCAAAGAGACGCCCCCCCATGTAATCACATTAACCCTGCCGTTCTAATTTTGGGCATATTTTCTAAATGTCTCCAAGATTTTCAAAAAATTTCAAAAATGTATTCGTATTTTTTCCCCCGAGGCATATGCAAACAACTACATCGCCAGTTTTTCACTTTCCCAAAATGTAAGCTGTTTATTAGCGTTTTTGCGCAAATACAGGAGATTCTGAGTTTGGGCTATGGGATCTACTGTATCGTCACCATGGTCTTACAACCGTCGCCTTTGTTACAGCCATGCAAGCTATGGGATGATCAAACTGGAATTGCTGCACGTTGCGAGTGCCGGCCACTGCCACACGGAGAACACAGCAGACCTATAAAGGACTTTCATTTGCCGCCATATGTGTGTGTGTGTGTGTGTGTGTGTGTGTGTGTGTGTGTGTGTGTGTGTGTGTGTGTGTGTGTGTGTGTTCACTCGGGGCTAGCTCTGGTCCATAGCCTACTACTGCTTCTACAATTCTGCCCTGCAGTATAAGGCTATGGGGCTTTCGGTTTTAGATCTCCAATCGAAATCAGACCAGCCTCTCCTCTTTAGTGGAAATCTCACAAACGTTTGACCTACTCACCAATACAAGAAGGTTGTGTCAATAGAAAGCCTACTTTCCTTAGTGGACGCACTCTGAGCCACCCACCACACGTATAAAACGGTACTTTATGGCCAAAAAGGGATTTTGTTTCCACCGGGAAAAAAATACTTTTAGTTACTCCAATGCACCCTCTACCGATATTGCCCAGAGAACTGCCTCAGAGAATATTTTTCCTCCGGTGAAAATAAATCCCTTTCTGGCCAAAAAGTACCGTTTATACGTGTGGTGGGGGGCTCAGAGTGCGTCCACTAAGGAAAGTAGGCTTTCTAATGACACAACCAGCCTTTGTTTTGGTGAGTAGCAAAAACGTTATTTTAAAATACGCTAAAGAGGAGAGGCTGGTCTGATTTCGATTGGAGATTTAAAACCGAAAGTCCCATAGCCTTATACTGCAGGCAGAATCGTAGAAGCAGTAGAAGGCTATGGACCAGAGCTAACTCGGGGCCTGCGACGCGTCGGTGGTTCCCCACGGCCGTGTGTCATCGAACACATGGGCTATTTTTTTTCGATGAAGTATAGAGCATTCATTTACTAAAAATAAATATGGGTTTCTCCCCGAGTTTCCTGCTCAAACAACGAAATGTAATGTAACATAACTTTGCGTCTAAAATTGTAGACAAATGTACGCATTTGTGGATCCATTTCTAAGTTGTGAATTGGGTTTTGCGTACAGCATTATGAAATTGTGGATCACATGTGGGCAACAAGACATTTGTGACTTCCTTCTTAGGGCCGATTCATACTCCTATTTTACCGCTGTTTCGGCACTGTAGTGCCTAAATGATTTTGGCTCGTCAGAAATGTTCAGTAGCACCGAAGAGCCGACTTTAGGACGGTACCCGCCCCCCCGAACCTCAAATGATGTCACATTGCAGGCTCTACAGAGCCGAACAGACTTTTATTCGGCTCTAAAATAGGAGTATGAATCGGCCCTTAGCCGTTCACATAATGTTGTCCAGTGTGTGTGCGTGTGTGTGTGTGTGTGCGTTGAGTGTGCACATGTCGCACCTCGTACGGAGCCTCCCTGGCTCTTTACTCTCTTCTTCCCTCGCTTGGCGTCGAAGATCATCCGAATCCTGCTGACATACTGGGGGACACATAACACACACGCACACACACACACACACACACACACGCACGGACAGAAACGTTCATTATTAGAATACGCTAAATGATGTGCCATCATGATCTGATCATCATAACCTGCAAGCGCAAAATTGTCCAAAGTGTGTTTTGTTTTGTTCTTATTGCGAAAATCTACTAGCTCATAATGCAATGCTATTTTTGAAAAATCGAAGAACGACTGACCTAGAAACATAGCTTTTTCAGAAAACTGTCAGGATGTAGAAGACATTTTTAGAATCTGATCTCAGGTCAAATGCAATGCAACTAGCTCACAAACCGTGTAGACTGACTGAGTATTTTTGCTGCACGACACCATCACACAAATGAAGTATAAAATAGGGCTTACGGTAAGTGGTTAACAGTGGCTAAGTACATAATGATATCAAGCATACTTCATAATTACATTCCCACATTTTTGTTGTTGCTTTTCTTATGGCATCAGAGGAATGCAGTAGGTGGTTGATGCTGCTTACTGGTCATGACACAACAGGTCCTGCACCGCTGCTCACAAGCAGTAGGAACAGTATAGAGCGTCGCAGTCCCCTTTCATGAAGACGCCAGGCCCAGGAAATAGTTTCCAATGCATTTTTCCCATAGACATTTCAAAACGTATTTATTTAAAGACCTTATAAGCGTCGTACAAAGCCAACTCTGGTCGTGACAAACACAATTTTTTGGACCAAACAAATAATTACAAAGAAGAAAAACAACAAAAAAAGTGTTGCAACCTGCCCTTTTCTTCTTCTTTCTAATTATTTGTTCAACCCGAAAAATTGTGTTTGTTGTCATGATTTGTCACGACAAGAGTTGGCATTGTACGAGGCTTAAAAGGTCTTTAAATAAATACTTTTTGAAATGTCTATGAGGAAAATGAACGGAGAATCATTTCCTGGGCCCTGGTAGGGGGCGGGACTACGACGCTCTATAGTACCTATGCAACTATGACACACACAGGAAGCTGAAACTTATCTTGAAACGTAAGGGGCACACGTGCCTTTTGAAAGCTATCAAACTAGCAAGATTAAATCGATTATGGATACATGTAAATTATATTGATTTTAATTCAAAAATGTCTTATTTTATGTTTTTCTTATTATTATTATTTATAAATAATATTATTATTATTTAGTTATTTATTTTAACTACATCAGCATAATTGGGCCATGATATCGAAGTAAAAAAAAACAATAGCAGCTTTAATTCTCTTTAAAGCAATTTTCCATCCTTGCTAGTATCAATTCCATGTGCATCCACAACTCATCACATAAAAAGTAACGTACACACGTACACGTCAGAACTCCTGTGCCGTTCCTTTTCTTTTAACCGTACCTCATCTTGTGCATTCTGTTCTTTCCACACACTTTCGACGTCCATTGGTTGTGCATCTGAAATGATGACTTCTCTTCCCGCTCCCATATGATCTCCCTAAGCAGTAAGTGCTATCTATTTCTCACAGTTTCTGCTCCTTCCTCCTGTTCTGCAAGTCACCTCCGACTGCAACACATTCGCACTGCGTCACGTCAGCTTCTACACAAACTAGAGAGCTTGCAGATCTGCTATTCTCAGTGCACAACACGCAACTAAAGTATAGTGTAGTATAGGCTTAACCCATTTTGACCTGAGATCAGATTCTAAAAATGTCTTCTACATCCTGACAGTTTTCTGAAAAAGCTATGTTTCTATGTCAGTCGTTCTTCGCTTTTTCAAAAATAGCAGACCTACAAGCTCGTAGCGCGCCACTCGGTGGCGCGCTATGAGCTTGTAGATCTGCTATTTTTCAATAGCTAAAGCATGACATAATGCTAACACCAAAAGGGGTTCCCGCCCAAAATGGCTTAAGTGCTATCTACTTCTCTCAGCCTCTTTTCCTTCCTGCTCTACAAGTCTTTCACAGTGGTTCACATCATATTCTATGCACAAACTAGATAGCGTTCCAATTTTCGCCAATTAATGGCAAAATTCAAAAACATGGAATTATTGCTTACCTGAGGCTGCCTTTGTGTTTTTTGCGTGCTTGTGTGTTTTGGTGTGGCTGGTTTGGAGGTATCCGCCAGGGTTGAGGGACTGGGTGATGTTACCGTGTTGGGCTCCCCCCTTTCCACTTTACCAGCATAATATTGCAACGTCTGGGGCTTCGGCGGGAGCTGTAAGACATTATGTTGTTGCAACAGGATCTTATATCAACATATGGCACCACTGGACTGAACAGTTTGGTTTTATTTTGCCGACATGGTTGATTTGCACAGACAGCAGCTGTCTGCAAAACGGATAATATAAAGCGGCATTTTAACACTATGCATTCGCTCAAAGCACATTAACCCATTTTGGGCGGGAACCCCTTTTGGTGTTAGCATTATGTTATGCTTTAGCTATTGAAAAATAGCAGATCTACAAGCTCATAGCGCGCCACTCGGTGGCGCGCTATGAGCTTGTAGATCTGCTATTTTACGAGCTTGTAGGTCTGCTATTTATGAAAAATCGAAGAACGACTGACATAGAAACAGCTTTTTCAGAAAACTGTCAGGATGTAGAAGACATTTTTAGAATCTGATCTCAGGTCAAAATGGGTTAATACCAATACTAAAATTACTACTACTACTAATAATCTATAAATGTCTGTGTGTATGTACGTACGTACGTCTGTAATCCACGTAACTCGAGAACTGTGTGTGTCAAATATGAAGTCGGTGGGAGGAATGGTTCTGGAGTTAGTTGTGTGTGTGTGTGTGTGTGTGTGTGTGTGTGTGTGTGTGTGTGTGTATGTGTGTGTGTGTGTGTGTGTGTGTGTGTGTGGAATGGTTCTGGAGTTAGTTGTGTGTGTGTGTGTGTGTGTGTGTGTGTGTGTGTGTGTGTGTGTATGTGTGTGTGTGTGTGTGTGTGTGTGTGTGTGGAATGGTTCTGGAGTTAGGTGGATGACATACGTTCACACATACAGAGACGTGGTGCATTTATAGTAGAATAAATGGTCTTTTTGAGCAGTGCTCTCTGCACCAACATCTGGCCGATTCTGCACTAGTTATTACTAGTCCATACCCGTTTGGGGGTCCTTGCCCGTTTGGGGATGACAATATTATTTTTGACGGGTGCTAGCCCCTCCTATGCACAGCTTTGTGTGTCTGTGTGTCCATAGCAAGGAATGTGATGATTTGATTGGCTGAGCACGGAATGTGATGGATGTATGACGATAAGAGCGCCCCTCACTTCACACAAGTGTGATTTGATTATTGCAAACGAAGTGATTGCGAACGAAGTGAGCACTAACTATAGAAGCTGGCCAAAACTGTCTGTCTGTCTGTCTGTCTGTCTGTCTGTAACACCACCCGCCCGCCAACAGAGGGCAAAAGATTGGGAGCAAACCAATACGAACTGAAATTGGAACGATACAGAGGCGTGTGTGTGTGTGTGTGTGTGTGTGTGTGTGTGTGTGTCAGACTGCCACAACACTTCGTTCGCTTCCCGCGTGTACGCGTCTTACTTGTTTGTTTATTGTATGCAATAATTGTACAATAAGATAATAAACAAAATAAATCACAGCCGTGTGAAGTGAGGGGAGCTCTTATCATCGTACATCATCATGACGTAACATGTCGATTTGCTCGTCCACATATGATGTACATTCTCCATTTATTGTCAACGGGAATTTAATGTTTGTGTAGGACGAAAATCTACATATATAGGAGGGGCTAGTGCCCCTCAAAAATAATAGCAAATGCTCATCACATGTTATCTTATACAACAGACAGCATCAAATTGCGTTTACCCAGCAGTCAAAAACATTACTGTCCATTTAAAAATATTCAACAAAGACAAGCGTTCACATTTTGGTTAGGTACTAAATGGCACACTATTGACATCACGAAAGCCATTATTTTTTATGTTCTAACCTTTCAATTTTTATCCCACGATTTTGCAACCCAGTTTTTTCACCCAGTGCCAATTATCTAATGTAATCCTGGGCGCTACACTTCCTCTGCCAACCTGGGGGGGCAGCGGACTGACCTCATGCCTCCTTCTATGCATGAGGAGTCCATGCTGCTTCTTTTCACCTGACAGGGGGGAATTTCCCTGGCCGGACGTAGCGCGTGGAAGGAACACGTTATTCCGACCAGTTCCTTTCCCCTCCATCGGGCGCCCCGGCTGGCCAGGGGGAGGTAGTTTTAGAGTTTTTCTTTTGAAGAATTCAATGAATCGTTTCACCCTGTGAACAGTACATGCAATATCAAGCTATTCTGATCTCCATTACCTTTGGTGCCTGGGGGTTCTGCCTTAGAGAAACTGTCCACGGTTTGGGTCTCTCAATTTGGACACACGTAGGAGAAAACTTGACATCCTCATAAGGGTTCTCTCTGGGCCCTTCACCTAAAGGGGAGATGGGTGACAGTCAATAGTAGTTAGACAGAAGAGATTAACAGAACTGAATACTACATACTGTAGGTTATACATTGTGAAAAAGAAAAGGCTAGCTTCCAGACTTTAACACATTTTGGGCGGGAACCCCTTTTGGTGTTAGCTATTGAAAAATAGCAGATCTACAAGCTCATAGCACGCCACCGAGTGGCGCGCTACGAGCTTGTAGGTCTGCTATTTTTGAAAAATCATGAAAGTTTTTAGCTCAAATCTTTTCTTCTGAGGGGTTCCTGGAATAACATATTTTCAGATGGGGGGTCGGCGGCCAATTACATATAATGTTTGGGGTCCTTGACATGAAATATTGAGCACCACTGATATAGAAACATGAGGTTTTTCAGAAAACTGTCATGATTTAGAAGACACAAATTTCGACGTCAGGCCTAACTGGGTTAAGGCAGTGATTATTTTTCCAGAGAGTTGCCAGCTTGATTGACAGTTTGGAACCCGAGCAGACCCTTGCGGGTCTCTAACTCTGGGAGTGTACAGATGCAAGCAAATGGACGGACGCCATTCCGTTTGTACACAGAGTCCGAGAGTTATGGGGGTCTGTGGCCTTACGCAAATCAAACTGGGGGTCCATTCACTTTTTACGTTTGAGAACCATTGATTTAAGGAGATACACAGTGTTTCATAGTGTCAGAACAGTGAAGGAGCAGATTGTTTTTGTATCTTGACATGGGATAATAATAATAAATAATAATAGTCATATCTTTAAAATAATTCAATGCATGCAACTGTTTGATACCTTTTGTTGTTGTTATGTAATGTTTGCACAAATAGAAAACAAGGCACCTGGGTGCAGTAAACTATAAAAAAACAGGAGGAATCGTTTTTGAACTGAAGAGGAAACTATAAAATCTATATAGGTCCGCAAGGACATCTTTGGTGTAATCCTTTTAGCCCATTTTGACCTGAGATCAGATTCTAAAAATGTCTTCTACATCCTGACAGTTTTCTGTGTCAGTCGTTCTTCGATTTTTCAAAAATAGCAGACCTACAAGCTCGTAGCGCGCCACTCGGTGGTGCGCTATGAGCTTGTAGATCTGCTATTTTTCAATAGCTAAAGCATGACTGAGAAAGGAGAGAGGCCGCACAGCTCGTAGTCACGATAGTAGTCGTGATAGTAGCTCGTAGTCACAAATTTGTATTTTTTTGCTATATATTTATTTGCTATATATACCTGAAGAAGGCAACAAGTTGCCTTCTTCAGGTATATATATAGCTATATATAGCTAAAGCATAACATAATGCTAACACCAAAAGGGGTTCCCGCCCAAAATGGGTTAGACAAATACTTGTACTTGTACAAATACTATAAAATACTATACTGTACTATAGTACAAATGCTATACTTGTTGTACCGTTTTGCATTTCTGTCTAATAAAATAATCAATCAATCAATTACTGAAATGAAGAATATGAACACAAGATTCGATACACCACCAAGATACCCATGTAGCCGCCCTACCTGTCTAAATACTTCCTTAATGTCAACAAAGTCCACACCCACAACACCAGAGGGAGTTCAACAAACCATGTGCAACCCAGAGTTGGCACAAACAAGGGACTAAATTAATTTTGCTCCTATGCCACCACGGATGGATGCAAATCGTAACTGGCCCCCGTAAAATCACCCACCCCTTTTCCCCTCACTGTATATGTTTTTTTACCTCCTCCATGATGATTTCCTGTATTTGGCTATATAGAATTGTATATTTGTACGTCTCTAAATGTTATGGTGGATTGAACATGGTGGACCCTATTGTAAACAAGTGTAATGGTTTTTATGGTGTCGTCCACAGTTTTACAGTTTTGTATTGAGTTGTGCTTGAAATGTACTGTAATTCTGTTAATACTTCAATCAATCAAACATCCTTCATCTCCATGAGATCAAACTCAAGTGACAGGAGATATTTAGATAGAGATATTTATGGTGCTATTTTACGTCATGTCCTTGATGAGAAATAAAATTATTGACTGAATCGTAATAATTCAGGCTTTGTTCTACTATATTGTTTCTTCTATTTTCGCATTAGTTGAATTATTGCCATAACCTGATTATTCCCAGTTATCAGATTATTGTGTGAATTGTAAACTTCCTTTTCAGTGCCCTTAAAAATGGCATTTTTCTCCAGGTTTTAGCTACAGCAGTAAAACCAGACTTATAAATGGAACTTGTAACAGCAGTGAGTAGCTGTGTATAAATGGAACTTTTAACAGCAGTGAGTGTATTCGGCCAATGGTCTTTATGACTTCCTGTCTTTGTCTGCTTTTAACGAGAACCCCTGCGAGCTTCAGAGGTCAAAAGAGGTGACAGGTTGGCATCAGAGCTGGGTGGCATGAATGATGTAACCACAACGTAACCCTGGCGTTACCCCTATTTTTGGCACGTCATCATTACACAATAAAATAGCAGAATAGAATAGAATGTGTGGCAGTGTTATAATATTTATCAACAAAAAGTCAATATTCATTAACTACACACTTCAACAATGTATCACAATGGCCCCTTTTCCACCGGTTGGGAACCGGTTCAGTTCTTTTTGGTTCTTAGTCCATGAGCCAGACCTCCAAAATTGGAATGTTAATTATGAATTGAGTGTGCAAAACCATACCTATATTAAATTGTTATCACCATGAAACCTCCCCAGTTGATTACTTACACAAAGACAATGATTTATTGTATTACAAATCTTAAAAATGTATGTACTATACTGTGGAAGGGTTATCATATATTAATTGACTTATATTGATCCTATAAACAATTTAATATAGGTATGGTTTTGCCCACTCAATTCATAATTAACGTTCCAACTTTGGAGCTCTGGCTCATGGACTAAAAACTGGTTCTGAACTGAACCGGTTCCCAACTGGTGGAAAAGGGGTCAATGTGTTTGTTTATACCTTCTACTGAAATCAACACAATGTAAAGGGGACGCATTGCAACACAGAGACAAAAAAAGGATTAGTAAAACGAGTTTCTTATTTCTTATAATCTGTTATGTAGAGTAGTTAGATTAAATCTGCACTATGTAACTTTCCTCTTCTACCCCATATTTGAACCCAGTTTCCTGCACTGAAATGTTTATCGTTGAGCTAATAGTGCCTGCCTGCTTGCTCAGGGGATAAATTGAATCTTGTGTCAGATCCTGTGTCTAGGTGAGACATGACCTTTGACACGATCTAAAAGGTCTCAATAGAAGAGCAGGGAGACAAAGTGCAACCACCCCAAATCCCCAATTACAAATAAAATGTAATGTTGTCCAATCTGTAGATGACACACACTCGACCCCACGGCCCGTGTGACTCGACCCCACGGCCCGTGTGACTCGACCCCACGGCCCGTGTGACTCGACCCCACGGCCCGTGGTGTGACAGAGGAAGTGAAACTCACAGACTATGTCCTCATAAATGCTGTCGTCGGAGAAGGCGTGGTAGAGGCCGGAGGAGCGCCTGGACTCGTCTCCCAGCATGCCCTGCTGGCTCGTCAGATGCACCGCGTCCTCGTACTCAAAGGACTTCCTGCGAAGGACGGAAGGAGGGGAAGAGGCGGGGGGGACAATGAGAAACAGAGGCCTGGCTGATGTTGTCCCAAAGATAGCCTATACATACTGTAGTAGATCAGTGGTTCTTAAAGTGGGGTCCAGGGACCACCAGGGGTCCTCCTTGGGCAATATAGCAGCATCACAATCATTTTTACCACTTTATCCATTTATTATGTTATTTAAAAATCACACCCGTGTGAACTGAGTGGTGCAACTCCCCTCTCCCCCTGCCCCCCCCCCCCCCCCCCCTCTCTCTCTATCTTATTAGCAGGCAACAGTGCAGCACTATCTCTCTCTCTCTGTTTCTGGCACAACAGCGCCACTTTTGCCCCTACTGGTACTCATAGTCACATAGGTAGGTTAACACGGACATTGCTGTTCCTTGGAGTGGTTGCACCACTCAAAAATGGCGATCTACAAGGTCACAGCGTGTCGCTGCGAGCTTGTAAATCTGCTATTATTGATCAAACCCAAATTGTTTTGAATAACTTAGCATTTTCTTTTAAACACAAATGTTCTATTCTGGGGGTCCCTAGCCCAAAACATTTTCCCATGGGAGTCAAATACATTTTCATGTCGAGGGGTCCTTATCATGAACCACTGGCCTAGATCAGGGCTTCCCAAACCTTTTCAGCTTATGAGACCCAAAAGGTACATTTGGTGTCTCCCTGAGACGCGAAAGGTACAAAATTAATTCGATTTCAAAAATAGATTTTAAAAAAAAAGAACAAATATGTTGCGATAGGACGTTGTGAGCTGGTAGATTTTCACTATTTTTGAAAATGTATGGAAATGTAGTCCTTTGGAAAAAAAATATATATATATGTTATGATTATTATTATTGAAAATCTTTTGAAATTATGTAAAGAAAGATATTTACCCACAACCCAAAGAAATGGGTCCCGACCCATTGTTTGGGGAACATTGGCCTAGATAGTTGCTATTGTTCTCTCTCTAGTCATTGTCTTTGTGGTTTGTCCAAAGAGCCACTCGATTGGCTAGACTTCCATATGTTGATATGAAGCACTGGGTTGGGTTGGTTTACATTGTAACCTTCAACCTGCTGTCCCTAGTCTGGGCATGTCATTATAGGCAAAGATTACTTATATAATAAAAGAAAATCACGCTGTGTTGTGAGCCTGTAGATCAGCTACTGTCACTGCACATGACAGCGCGGTGGGACAAAGTATAAATCAGGCTTAACCCACTTTGACCTGAGATCAGATTCTAAAAATGTCTTCTACATCCTGACAGTTTTCTGTCAGTCGTTCTTCGATTTTTCAAAAATAGCAGACCTACAAGCTCGTAGCGCGCCACTCGGTGGCGCGCTATGAGCTTGTAGATCTGCTATTTTTCAATAGCTAAAGCACAACATAATGCTAACACCAAAAGGGGTTCCCGCACAAAATGGGTTAAGTGTCGGTTAACCACATGAACCCTATAGCATCCCTATTCTGGGGGCGAAAATTCTGAAAAATTGATATTTAGAGGGAAAGATGAGGGGGCCTAGTATTATAGACTCCTGTGGTACTCAAGTCAACTACTGTATAAAGTATATAGCAGGGGTCTTCAAGGTTTTTCAGGACAAGGACCCCTCAGCTGAGAGAGAGATGAAGCAAAAAAAGGGAACCCCCCCCCCCCCCCACCACTACATACATAAAAAGTGTAATCTGCAACACAATTTTAACATACAATATTATTGTATATTAAAATTGTGTTGCAGATTAAACTTTTTCATACACAGATAGCTTCACTGACTATCAGTGTATTTTCAGAGATTTGATCTTTGGCACTGTAGTTGTTGTTTTGCTCCTTTTTCACCTCTACATGCTCACAACACCTCGAAGCACGAGGGAACCCCTTTTGGTGTTAGCATTATGTTATGCTTTAGCTATTGAAAAATAGCAGATCTACAAGCTCATAGCGCGCCACCGAGTGGCGCGCTATGAGCTTGTAGGTCTGCTATTTTTGAAAAATCGAAGAACGACTGACATAGAAACATAGCTTTTTCAGAAAACTGTCAGAATGTAGAGGACATTTTTAGAATCTGATCTCCGGTCAAAATGGGTTAATACACATTGACATTTGAGACTAAAAGTAAGCAATAAACCAAGAGTTTATAAATTAATTTTAGACCAGCACGGATACATGCGGTCCAGAATCTCCAGATGTGTGCTTGTTGTTGCTTCTCAAACGGTGTGCCGTGAGTCCAGGTGTGCCTTGGGATGTTGTGACGACCACACATTAGTACTACATCTATTATACAAGTGAAAACATGTGCGCAACACAATACCCAAAGTCACCAGCTACTACGTCACTGACACGCTGGGTGCCGACACGCTGGGAGCCGAAGCAGGAGCAACACACACTGCAACAACACACTAACACGTCACACACTTACCCTCCGCGTCGATCCACGGCTATCTCCTCATGTCGCGCCGCACGCCCACACTCAACACCACCCGCGTAAAAATTGTCATTGCACTGCCACTAAAGCCGGCTCCCGTCCACACTCGCAAACAATATCAATATCAATAATAAACACAAACACGCCACAAGCACCGACACCCCCGCCTAATTTGTTGCCACGTCTATGAAAACAAGCACAGAAAAAATGCCATTCAACACGCTACTTACACACACTACCACTCGCTTACAATACGCGGACCTGGCAACACTACATTCCCTCTCCCATTTGCTCAAAGCCCACCACGTGACCCACACACACACATACCCATCCAAAAGAATGTGTCACTCTCTCGGTTCTGCACCGCTGCTGGAGAAGTATAGCACTGTCGAAGGCAGCGCAACTAAACCCCCCCCCCCCCCCCCCCACACACACCCCAGAGAGGGAGGAGAGAGAAGACAGCGAGAGAGAGAGAGCGCGCACACGTCTTCACCCCAGCGAGGGAGGGAGGGACAGAGAAAGGGAGAGAGATAGAGAAAGACACAGCTTTCCAGTCCTTACATTTTTTCTCACATTTACCAGCAGAAAAGTGAGCAAAGTAGTGTGCCCTGAAACTTTCTTGGAAAGAAATGTGCATGTTGCCTGCACTGGCAGCCAGCAGCGATGTAAGATGAGCCTGTGCATTTCACGGTTTTCACCCTATATAACTTGAACGCATAGGCAATCAAGTCAAGACCATTAATTAATGACAGCTGTGTAGGGGTGACGATTGCGTGATGCTTCTATGTACAGGATTCTATAGGTCACCACTTTTGGTGTGACCCACGGCTTCTGTTTCTGTTTACAATGCGTTGTCAACACCTGCTGAGTTGACAAAGACTGACAGATTTTGGAGAAGACTGATAGTTTATCCTTTAGTAATTAGCCTGTGGAAGTATTCACACTAGGCTACTTTTGCATTTATTGGGATTGGCCATTTGGGGAAAGGAGGAGCTCCACAACACCACATTGGTAGGCTCAAGGGGCTGCATTTTCTTCCCTCTCGAGGGTGGGATGATGTGAGCCCCTGCAGCAGGCTAGGGTCCGGGAGCCCCGCTCAGGTTAGCGGGAAAGGACCGCGGGGTGCGGCTTGACAGGTTTTTTTATAAGTAAAGTATTAAAACAAAACAAAAATTAAAATATATATATATATATAATAATAAAATTAAATTTACGTCATATTTAGGGGAATTTCCACCTAATTTCTCCGTTCATCGTCAATGGCAAATATTGAGACGTGTGGGGACTAAAGCTGTATATAGGATAGGAGGGCCCTCAAACACATCATTTGCTAACTTTTCATCGTGCTTCTAAAATACATTCTGTGCGACTAGATTTTCCCATTTAGTCGCACACGTGCTACTTGGACAAATGCTAAGCGTCGAGCCGTGCGCGCGCACGCGCTGCAACACAAAACGGCTGCATACAACGCGTGTCACTGTGGACTTCTGTATCTGTGGACTTCTGTATCGCAACGCGGGGCAACGCAACTCTGGGATGAGCGGGCCGAAGGCCCGCGAAATTCTAGTATTATACATCTGAAGGAAACATGACTGTGTTGTGTGTATAACATTTTCTTTTTACCAGCTGCTTCGTAGAAGCGGCAGGTCAGTGTTTACCTGGGAAACTTGCGACCGGTAGACGGTGTTGCCAAGTCTGCATATTTCCAGCCTAACGTGGATGAATTCACAGTTGCTTGCCTGGTTTGGTTTTTGGAAGCTGCTTAGCTTATTTCTGTCACCACTGGCAACAACCCATAACATCCCATCGTCTGCAAGGCATGGCTAGTCGAGCAGTTCTGATTGGCTGCCTCGTCTCCAGCCATGTTGCCTCAGAATTCTTTAGGGTCACTAATTTGAGCATAACAGCGGAGCGCAGCTAAAAGGTGGCATAACGTCAGCAGCAGACCCACAGATAATAATAATGCAGCTGGTAATTAATTGATTTAATCAATTTGGGCTTGTTTCACAACGATATATCAATACTTTGTGTACACTGATTTACCAATACAGAGGCAAATTATCCCACCAAAAAAAACGAAATGATATATATTTAACCACTTTCAACCTGGTGTCCCTATTTTTGAGGGGCGCTATAGCCCCTCCTATATACAGGTTTAATGTTTGTGTTTAGTTCAATGTTTGTTTTAAAAACGCCATTGACAATGAAGGGAAAATGTACGTCATCTTGTCCCTAAGACAAACATTAAATGCCATTAACAATAAAGAGAATTTAATGTTTGTTTTGACACCGTTTGTTTTACATCATCATTACATCACCTAATCATTGAATCATTGAATTCCCTCCTCGATGTTGTAAGATGATAAGAGCGCCCCTCACTTCACACGGGTGTGATTTTTTTTATCTACAAGCTTGCAAAACACATTGCATTCCAAGAAAAGAAAACATGTTGATGGCAATGATACCAGCAGAGAGTGGACATGGCGTGGAGGACACAAAGCAGGGAACTGTACTGCTGGAAGATGAGTCACCAAATCAGAGTCATCTGTGTATGAGTGACTTAATACCCGTTTCCCTAAAGCCTTGATGGTATCAGTGGCTGATTGAGTGACAGTGTGTCTGTGTACATGCCGACAAAATGACCAAAAGTGAACCCGGTATCCTTGGCTGCTCCACAACTAGGCCATGTCCAGACAATGGAGTGCGACGCTACCACAGATCATGTGACACCGCTCCTAGAATCCGGCCAGCAGCCAGACTCTGAGAGCACTGTCCCTCACAGAGCTCTCGATGAGGACCAGATGGGGATGGGGATTATATCCCCCCCATACTGGGATGGGATCCCCCAGGATGAAGTGGCTACTGGCTAATGTTGCCCTGGAAAGGGAAGTCTGGAACTGTTGCCCCACACGACCTGACTCCGGATAAGCAGTTGACGTCAAGGTAGATGAATGGAGTAGGCTTACTAGGCTAGAGGAGATGTTTTGGTTTGTGTGTTTTACAAAAGGTGCGTTTTCTTTCAGCATTCACTTTGTGAAAAAAAACACATCATTCAGATCAAAATGACTGAGAGAGCTCCCCCTCCACTAGGAAATGTTATACACACACAACATCATGTTTCCTTCATAACCAATATTAAAATGGCTTACTTTTCCACCATACTTCACCAAAGCGTCATCGCTCACCTGTTCTTCTTGTGTCTTGAGAGGCCGTTGGTCTTAGCAGCAGGACATGGAGGGAGTGGTAAGCTAGGTGGCTGAGCTATTCCACCTCTCTTAGGCCTGAATCTGCGGTCCCACTGCGCCAAACATTCCGTCCTGTCGCCAGCTCCCCGATATTGGAAAGTTCGTTGTGGTTTGGGTGGAGCAGGCGGAAGGTCTCCAGAGGATTCTCTAGCTTTATCCCATAATAGTTTGTCCCCCTCTAGTCTCCGCCAGAAACCTCTAGAAGTGTAGAAGTTCCCCGAGGGCATGGTGTCCTCTTGGTCATCCGCTAATGGAGGTAGGAGCTCCGAAACCACCTCACCATCCAAGAGGCAGTCGACCTTCAGCTCGCCGTTGGTTGTAATGATTTGTGTCACAGAACAGTCAGAAGTGTCTCCGTCCACTTTAGGAGAGGACTGTAAATGTGCTACGACTAGTGGCTGTATTTGTGGAACTGTGTTTGCGATTACATCGGGACAGTTCTGCTGCTGTGGCGGCTCAGACCTTCTGCCAGGCGGTGCAGTTTGAACTTCCCGGAAATCCAAACCCAGGCTTTTTGTTTTAGAAAGGACCCCTTTGCCTTGGGGTACCCTTCCCAAGCCATCGCCGCAGAGTCCGTCGTCCCCCGAAACAGTTCGTGCTAAGACCGGAGCGTGTGCTTTGATGTCAGCATTCTGGCTGCAGCGGCCCTCCCACTGGGAGATCTTCTGCCTGATGCTCATGCCCTGGTCCTGAGCATGGGGCTTCGCCGTAGGAGGGGCCTGCCAGGCCAAAGTGGTCCGTACCTGCAGGCCACTGACCCCTCTCCCCCCTCGCCTCACCTGCTCAGGCCCCAGAGCCAGCATGTCGAGAGGGGGCTTGCGGCAAGCTCACCCCCACTTCTCCATTGCTGAATGCAAAGTGATTGTCCTTTAAAAAAAAATCAAGAAAAAGAAAAAAGCTGTACAGAAACACTGTTGACCCAGTGTGTCTGCCTGCTATCATTTATTCCAGAACAGAGAGGTATGGTAAATACCATAGGGTTTCGAGGTGGAAGCGTTTTTTTCACACGGCTTGTTGTTCTAACACACGCCGATCTTCCCCTCGTCTCCGTTCACAAAGAACCTGAAAAGCAGACAAGACACAAGAATTACTCATTGATCACTGTACACTAAAAACAAGTCAAGACAGCATGCGGGGGGTGGGGGCCGACGGCATTACTCTGTGATCTAGGAGGAAGCTACCGGTCTTACAAGTGCACTTAAGCCCTAGTATGGGATGTGCATGGAACCACAGTCGACATCAGGAAGGATGGACTCCTGTCAAGGTCATCAGCCAAAAATAAATCCAAGCGGCCGTAAGGCAGGCCAGCGACAAGAGACAAGAACTCACTGCTGCACTGAGCGGTGACATGCAACCGTGTCTAATCCGTCTGTCCGTCTGGACTCTGGATCTGACCACAACCTCCTCTAACCCATGAGAAACAGACCTCCCTGTAGCTACTTCTCCGAAGCCACGCATCTGGCCAATTATGCAACGATGCCAATGATAAAATAAAATAAAACATTTAATTAAATTTAGTCTTCTCTCAAAAGATGTCTTTCAGGCATTTTAACTATTTTGTTACAGTGGTTTAGAGGCAGCAACACACATGCATATTGAACACACACAAGAGGCAGGCACTGACACACAAAATGGGGCATAATGGAGGTTTCGGGTAAATGAAACCCGACAACCACACAAGAGGATCAAAGCTATCCAAAGACACTGACTGAAGCTAGTATGAAGTTATTATAGGTAAACCAAGCTGGTTATTTCTTAACGTTATCAGAGCAGCCCGTCGTGCACAGGTTTTCAAAGTAGGGGAGCAATTGGACAGGAGAGGAAAATGAAAAATAAATAAACAAATGATGTCATACTACAGTATATTATTATTATTATACTATTCAAATGTAACCATTATGAACCTGGCAATCCAATGTTGGTTATTTCTGTCACGTTGTCAAACTTTTACAATTTCCCAAATTTCCAAAAAATACCATAAATGGAAGATCTAAAAGAGCACAACGTGCGCACATTGCAAAACACGTTGCATTTTAGCCAGAGCGGTACGGGTATAACGGACTATTTGGGGCTTCCTTGGCATGGAACACATGCATTTTAATGAAATGTTGCAGCGTCATCTATGACTCACATTCCCTACCTCAGCACCAATGTGGTTACCGTGTGCGCTTGTTGTGGCAGCAACTCGCACGCTGGCACGCAACCCAACCACTTGGACACGTTGCACATAGAATCGAAAAGCTGTAAGCATTTACTGTACTAGAGAAGGGGAGATGGGGTAAAATTCCACGGCAGCAGCTCATGATCATAATAATTCTATGTGCCACATTCCAGCAGGGCGGTCGGTCGCACAGGGAGGAGGGAGGCTGCTGCCCAACGCGTTTCAGCAGAGACAGTCGGTCAGTCAAGCCTGCGAATGATGTCTTTGTTTGGTCTGACCTAAATCTAGTGTATGCCCGCTGGAATGTCACTCAATCACTGACAGGCCCCATCCCCACAATGAAAAATGCCACTACTACAACTCTCTCTCTGACCCACTTGCATTATTTGTCTGTCTGTCTGTGTGTGTTCGGTTAAGTATGTTACACAGGAAAGCCTGACTTGAGTTTCCTGAGATACAGGAAGAGGGATCGGCGGACAGTCCATAATTATGGTGCGGGGAGATTTGCACCCAGTTACTTATACAACCGCTGATTTTTTAGCTATGTTTAGGTCAGCTCATATGATCCCAACCCTTTTGACCAAATCAAACGTTTCCTCTGAAGTACAGTAAGTCTACAAATACTTCTGGCAACGTTATAAACTGAGGAGGCCAAGATTCACAACACAAACATGAAAACATCCATTCTTTCCCATGGCTTGCAGCTGCTAGTGGATTTTGACACACTTTCATATAGCATCCAAGCGCTCAACAGGGAGGCTCTAATAGTCCATTCCCAACATTTTTCCTGCTGTGATGTGACCCACCTGTGGAAGCACTTTTGACCCAGGACTCACCAAATATTTTGTGCATAAGGAATACATTCTCATTACCACCATGTCCAAAATAAATCAGATAATAAACATTTCTGTATTGCTATACGTACTCTATGCATATGCATATTGATTATGCATATTAATATATGCATAGAGTACACTATGTTGTATGACACATCCAATACAGTATGTTTTTAACAGACATGTCAAGATCACATTTATTTAAAATTAAATATTACATTCAGTTTACATACAAATTGGTAAGTAAACCTATTGAACAAGTATTAAGATTCAAGTACTGTGTTACTTAATCATAGCTTGGCTTAAAATGTTGTCAAGCTTAAACAATACCCACTGAAAAGGTGAACAATAAATTGTGCATTTTGTTTCTCTACATAAAATGAAATTGAATCATGTGGACCTCAGGATCTACACGGGAAGAACGGTTTGGCTCCATTGTGGATCTGGGACTTCATGTGGCCATCCTGTGACATCAATCATGTGTATGACATATCTTTCCTAAGACATTCAGAATTTGGCTAATATTTCAGCACAAACCGATCCTCATTGACTTCCGTTAGAAAATGATGAATGTTATGTGCATAATAATGTGTGGACGTACATTTATTTTTGGCCTACTGACATCATGCACAAGAACTGCTGCGCTGATCGATGCAGCTGTGAGCCACTCTACAGTCTGAAGACCACTGTTCTATATTTAAGAGGGGTCCTTCAACCTTTTCAGGCTGGAACCCCCCACCCCGACAAGCACTTGGAATGTACAGTAGGAGTTGAGGGCATTACATTTAGTTTGCTCTCGATAAATATCGTGAAAATAGCAGATCTACAAGCTCACAAGTCACAATGTCTCGCAATCGACTATTTTCACATTCGTGGCCTCTTTCTAATATTATTTGACAATTTGGCCAATGATGTATGACCAGTACTTTATAGTATAGTTTGTATTACTTTTGATGCCGTAATGGACTAATGGTCTTTTTCTTTTAGGTATTAAAAATGACTTAAAAGTCCTTAAATTGTCACTTCTGTCATCTTTGGGGTCTGCTCCAAAATCATGTGGGGACCCCCCTAGGGGTCCTGACCCACAGGTTGAGAACCAGTGTTCTGTTGTTCTACAACCTACAACACCAGATGATGACTCATAACCTGAAGGCTGGCCAGAATAGGTAGTATTTAAGTAAGTAAGTAAGTAGGTAGTAAAAGTTGTGAACTGGGGGACAGACACCCTCTGGGGTTTTTTTATAGTCAAACTGACTCATTCAGGTACGAAACACAGACACAAAAGCTATGAATCCCCCGGTGCCTTGTCATCACCTGGCAGCTAAATTAAACCCTAATTGCACCTTCAAAACAGCCACAAAACGCCCTCCTACAAGAAATGCTGCGTGACGAAACTTGCCCCTGAAGGTGGGGTGCTGTTAAAGTGGTGGTTTACCATAAACAGTGACGGTTAATGCCATAATGAAACTACCCTTTCAGGTTTAATTAACTGCCCGCATAAAAGGAAACGTGTGCCTATATACACAGTAACTTGCTGCATAATGTATCTTAATGTGAGCCACCTGAACAGTGTCTAGAAGAATTCTGCTCGGGGGCTGACAGGTTCACAGAAGGGTGTGATGTTATCATTCATTCGAGACAGTTGAAATGATCTGTGCATGCCATGAGCAGTTATGGTGCGAGTGTGAGTAAAAGGCTGAGGAGCCCAAATGCATATCAGGACTCAGCAAAAACCTACGATAACTTGTGTTGTTTTTAATAATGTGGCAGACAGCGCTGTCATCTGACAGATGGATGATGAATTTAGGCCTCAGCACTGATTGGTTTTCAACTCAAATCAGCTGATTGAGCAGTTATAAAAGCCTTATATAAGCTCAATAACAACAACAGACTTTCACAATCATTTGGTAGTAGCCTATACTACTGTAGACTAACATTTGGACAATTAGATAATGAAAATACTAAAAGTAGTAATAAGGAGCATAATCTATTCAAGCAACAATCTGGAACTATTTAATACGTTATTTTAATGGCCCTTTTTACCTCCTTTATGATGATGATTTCCTGTTTTTTGGCTATAGAAGTGTATATTTGTCTCTAAATGTAATGATGAATTGAACAAGGTGGACCCTCGTGTAAACAAGTCTAGTGCTTTTTTGGTTGTCCACTCACAGTTTTTTGTATGGAGTTGTGCTTGAAATGTACTGTAATTCTGCAAACTGTTAATAAATACTTCAATCAAAAACATATAGAACCACTACACTAGGCAGCACACGTGGTCTCCCTACAGTTCCATTAAGAAACAGACCCTGGACCTGGTGTCGGGCAGGACATTTAGTTGACAAGTAATACTACCATTATAAGCCCAATATTTCCCTTGGGACAGATATTGGGCGTAAACTTACGGACTGCACCTTTAACACAATGAATGTCGATATCCCCACTGTGAAAAGGATCTATTCTATAGGGATGAATTGGAAACATTTCGTGTGTGTGTGTGTGTGTGTGTGTGTGTGTGTGTGTGTGTGTGTGTGTGTGTGTGTGTGTGTCTGTGTCTGTGTGTCTGTGTGTGTGTGTGTGTGTGTGTGTGTGTGTGTGTGTGTGTGTCTCTCTTCTGTGTGTGTGTGTGTGTGTGTGTGTGTGTGTGTGTGTGTGTGTGTGTGTGTGTGTGTGCGTGTTACCTCTGTGCGGGTTGAGAGATGAATGCATGTACTTATTGTCCACTGATCGCATTAGCAGGAGATTCAAACTTCAGAAGAACAGAGCCTGTCTGTCGCCGTCATTGCAAAAAAAACCACAATCCCCACTACCGTACGGTTTGAACTTTGAAGAAATGAGGAACAAAGTTCATCTTCTTTCTTCTTCCTCCTTCTGCGGCTTCCCGATCATCATTATTATTATGATGAAAAGCAAACGCCGTTTCATTCCGTGTGTCTGTCGGCTTCTCTGTTATTCCATGTTCACTCCATCGCTCCTCCTGCTCTTTCTTCTGTTTCTCTCAGTCGGGTCGGTGGGAGGAAATATTGGCATTAGCTGCTGGAGGCTAAAAGCGCTAGCGCTGCTGTGCTGTGGCTAAATAAATTGCAAAGAGCTTTAAAATACACTTAATCCAGTGTACTGTCAAGTCATGGAGATGGAGTAAAAAGAGATATAGTCCTTTTGAAAGAAAACTCGCATTCTAGAAATGTAATATTCCTGTATAAACTTTTAAACTACACCTAAGCAGCCAGTCAGACAGACAGTCCTGTGTGTGCCTCAGTGCTGCTGCACTAGTGTGAGAGAGTTTGGTTGGGAAATCTTCCACATTGATCCAAGAGTGACGTCACCATCATCATCTTCATCATCCACAGCTGTCACAGCTGGCAGAGAGCCATGCATGACCAAGACCATCCATTAATTGAACTTACACTGCAGTTGTGCAACTGCAAATGTAACCAAATGGACCCTATAGTTTCACAATCTGTACATTTCCTAACTATGTCAGACAGTCATTTAGGGGGGGGGGGGGGGGCTGGAACCATGTGAACCACCAAAGAATGACGTCACCACTATCTTCTTTTTCTTCATCACCACCACCATCGTCATCATATCAGCTGTCACTACTGGCAGAGAGCCAGGCTGCCAGCAGTGACAGAGACGACACCTTTCTTCAGAAGTTTAACACACACACGCGCGCGCGCACACACACACACACACACACACACACACACACACACACACACACACACACACACACACACACAGAGAGAGAGAGAGAGAGAAATCAAGAACAGTGGATCTATGCCGTAATTCAGAAGATAAGGTTGAATGAATCTAGATTATATTAAGGATAAATGGGAAATATTCAGTAAAGTATATAAAAGAGCCCAAAGGGTATACATATTCAGTCAGACAATTCACCCCGAAAGTGAAGACAACTCACCCCGAAAGTGCCCGAAAGTGAAGACAACTCACCCCGAAAGTGAAGACAACTCACCCCGAAAGTGAAGACAACTCACCCCGAAAGTGAAGACAACTCACCCCGAAAGTGCCCGAAAGTGAAGACAGCTCACCCCCGAAAGTGAAGACTAGTGAGTTGTCCGGACTTTCGGGGTGAGATGTCCGGACAACTCACTTGGAGGTGCAAAAAGGGTGAGTTGTCTTGTTACCACAGAGACCCCCCCAGTATATGGCCAGTGGCCACTGTTAGGGCAGTGATTCTCTTTTATCAATCAAGTTTTCTTCATACAGTACTAGGCCTATAATCTTCCACATAAAGGCAAGTGTACAAAAGTCACAGGACGGATTGCGGCAGCCCGAAAATCATAAAACGAAACATGCACTATACAGAACATAACAAAACACAAAACAAGGTAGGCTACATAAGACAAAACAAAACATGAACACAAAAACCACTAAACACTTGAGCGTGCACACACACACACACACACACACACACACACACACACACACACACACACACACACACACACACACACACACACACACACACACTTTGGATGGTGTATGAAATATTTCTCAATGGAAATGTCATGTGTTGAAAGCAGTGACATTGTGTATGTGGTACCACGCCTAGCCTGGCTAATAAGCCAGACTAATATCACACAACACTGTCGCGTAATCCGCCGGCAGGCAATTTTGTTTTGCCAACGGCTGATTCGGTGAATAAGCCAGGCTAGTACCACGCCTGTGCTGGTCGGATGATACAGCAGACCTCTGAATCACACGGAATTCTACACTGTAACGTCCTCAGTGTAAATAGCCTATAACTCTGACAGTGTACAAATGGAACCAAATGGACCTGCTGGTTCCATTGTACTGTAATGTACACAGAGTTACAAATGCATAAAAAGATAAGTGCACCTCGACTATACATTTATATACATAATAACATGCAAGTCTCAGGCGCTCCGAGTGCAGAGGGCCAATACAAGTTTGTGTTCTGTATACTTAAATATCCCTTGGTTTTTGATACTTTAGTCTGTTTCTGTCCCGGGTTCAGGACTGCTACTGCTACTACTACTAGTTCTGTCCTGGGTTCAGGACTGCTACTGCTACTGCTACTAGTTCCCAGCAGGATGTATAAAGACCTACTGTGTGTGTGTCGGATCAGTCCATACCATCCTGGCAGATTGATGCAGCATGGTGCTTTGTTAGAAAATGCACATTAAACTGCTCGTCCTAAAATGGAAACCTCCCCATAAACTTGAGGTCTCACAATGGATCCTCTCATTAATGGACATGATCTCTCTGGAACTCTCTATAGCTCGATCCAATGGGGCACAAGAAAACACACTTGACATCTTATCCACAGCATTAGAAACACTTAAATCATGCCAACATCTCTGATGACTGTTATTTTCTTTTCTTTTAATTTTCTTTTTCCAATGGTAAAGTACCTGTCTTGCTTTATTCATTATTATTATATTATTATTATGATTGTTTTTTATGTATTGTAATTTTGTATCTGTTTTGCTGTTCAACCTGTGGGGTGGGGGGGGGGGGGGGGGGTGGGGGAAACCCCCTTTTCTTTTAACAAAAAATAAAATAAAAACTTGATCACAAAAAAAGAAAATGCACATTAAAATGGATTTTTATTAGTTTCATTCATATACACGGTGTTGCTCCATAAGACACATCGCCACACTGACTTAACACATGTATGTATGTATAGACACATGGGAATAGGCTATACAAAACACTTCTTAAGATATCATATGTGGACAATATACAGCAGGGGTGGGCAACTTTGATGATGGAGAGGGCCACTAAATGTACACCCACTCACTCCCGGTGGCCACATTGCGTATCTGCACTCTCACCAGTAGTACACTGTAAACCCCATAACTCATAATCTATAATAGTCACAGATGTAAAAAGAAAGGGATATTAACAATTATTATTCAGTGTAACCTTTTCATTTCATTTCAAATACTTTTATACCGACTACTAAATACTACTACTAATATTAACTATATTGGACATAAATAATAAAATAGTAAACTTGCATGCTTGGAATTGGAACAGCTGGAATCAATAATAGATTATATTTTAATATTGACCAGCGGGCATTAAGTGAAGGTGGGGCTGCATGCATGGGGCCCCCCAGGCCTACGTTTCCCATGTATGAGACTGAAAGCTTCAGCTTTCAATGGAGAGTACATCAGTATAGAAGGCATTTTGCTTATGATTCCATTCCTTGAAGTCATATAAACGTACTGTATGCGTACAGGCACAAATCAAGGCGTTTTGCTTATGATTCCATTCCTTGAAGTCATATAAACGTACTGTATGCGTACAGGCACAAATCAAGGCGTTTTGCTTATGATTCCATTCCTTGAAAGCACATAACCTTATATGGTACATGAGGCACACATGACAGTTATCCATTTCTGGGTTGGTGAAGAATGAAGGGCTATACTTTGACTTTGCAGGGAGTTTTATTATGGGCACTGTTGTTTACTCTGCCTTCAGGCCCTCCTTGATAAGGTTGAGCTCGTAGCACAGGGTCTCATAGCGGTAGGCCATGCGGATCTGTGCCACGTTGGTCTTGCGGATGTCGTTGCCCTCCGGACCCTCCTTGAAGTAGTGGGTACCCAGGAAGTGAGCTTTCTCCTGTAGTAGAGAAACCACAGGTAGGCCTATAAGTGCTATATCTACACAGCGAAAACCCTGGTTGTGAAAGTTGCAATGTGTAAGTTTGATGTGTTTTTTTACCACACAGTCAAGCCTTACTTACCTCGGCTGACAGGCCACTTTGCAGGACACTGTTCCTGGAAATCTCACACATGTCACATGTGCTAAGCTTGAACACCTGGGCTGCAATGGCATATTCCTCCATCAGGGGCTCCTGTGAGCAGCACACAGATTCAGTCACACTTGCTGATAAACGTGTGCGTTAATAATAGTTAGCTAAAACTAAAAGTAAAAAATGAAAGCATGTAAAATCGTAGTATATATTTTTGCCACCATCATATCTGATGTCACGCGTACTTTAATCCTACCTTTTATACCTATAAATTAACACTTTCCTCAGGCTCATAATAGATAAAAATGAAAACTAGTCCATTCCTAAAACTAACACTACATATGCACACAAGAACTAACCTTAAATCAAACACCAAACTGAAACAAATACATTTCTGGTGCATTACACGGCATGCAACCAAATATAACCAAAACAGGTAAATTTCAACATCTCCTAAACTAAGATTCTGATTGCATATGCAAGCATCTTCTTGTATGTAATGGCAAATGCCTTTGCTAAGCAAGAGCACACTACTGTATGTGCAGAAGACTGTCCCTGACCTTGGTGTAGTGGAACTGCATGGGGTCGTCAGTGGACAGGGAGACCACAAGGCCCTTCTGGTGGAACTCCAACAGGGGGTTCTTGGCGTACTCCAGGAACAGGCTGTTGTTGCTGAGAGGGGACATGGCGATGGGTAGCTGGGTCAGGAAGTACAGGTACTGCAGCACTGGGCTCTGCATGGTGGGGGAGAACCAGCATGGTTAGACCAGCCTGCCATGTTTAGTATATAGTGTATAGATGTCACAGTAACATTTGACATTAGTTGAATGCTTCCACTTTTAACACACACACACACACAATTAACCCATTTTGACCTGAGATCAGATTCTAAAAATGTCTTCTACATCCTGACAGTTTTCTGAAAAATCTATGTTTTTGTGTCAGTCGTTCTTTGATTTTTCAAAAATAGCAGATCTACAAGCTTGTAGCGCGCCACTCGGTGGCGCGCTACGAGCTTGTAGATCTGCTATTTTTCAATAGCTAAAGCATAACATAATGCTAACACCAAAAGGGGTTCCCACCCAAAATGGGTCTAAGGTTAACACACACACACACACACACACACACACACACACACACAATTAAGCTGCTATATTATGAATAAAATAAAATATTTTTTACTTCAAGTGCATGGTTGTCTTTGCCGGCCCTAACTCCATCACCAGCATTGGCCCCTGTCTGCTAAATTTACACAAGTCTGTAGTGTTTGTAAGCTTAGGAACATAGCCAAATTGAAGTCTGTTTTAACACATAAGGGCAGGCTGGAAACAGATATCTCGGCTGGACTACTGTAAATCCCTGTATTTTGGGTTGACTCAGTCCACCCTCCATTTTATGGTTCAAAATCTGCTAGACGTTTAACTGGAACCAAGAAAAGAAAGCACATCACCCCTGTTTTGGCCCTATAGTTCATCTCCAATCTATGAATTACACTTTCTGAAACCAGGTTACCTAGTCACCCACTCATCAGCTTCTTTCAGACTCAAAAGCTCAGTCTGAAGTGGACCCGTGGTTTATGTTTTATCGTTAATGTATTTAACCTACTTTTAATGTCATCTTACAAAACTTCTATCGGTTGCTTGTTTGTTTCAATTTCTCTTTACTTTTGAATTTTGCTACTGTGTTTTTACTGAGATTTTATATAATTCTACAGTAAGAGTATGTATGTGTTTTACATTCTAGTCTTCCTTTTGTGGACTATGATCTATTGTGTGTTCTTGTTTTGTCATCCATGATTGGAAAGCACTTTCAGTCAACTAACTACTGTTGTTTTTGTGCTACTTTGGTGTATATATATAAAGATGACTGGACATGACTTGACTAATACAATATAGTGTAACTCAGTGGTTCCCAAAGTGGGGTCCGGGGACCCCCAGGGGTACTTGAGGGAGTACTAGGGGGGACCCAGCTAAATGATAATTTGGAACCAAATGGACCCTTATGGGTCTGTAACTCAGAGAGTGTACAAATGGACCCTAACGGGTCCATTTGGTTCCATTTGTACGCTCTCAGAGTTAAATTAGTATTGATCTTACAATACAAATTGGGGGTCCCAGAGATAGAAATGCTATTAAATGGGGGTCTGTAGACTAATGTATGTCAAACTGGGGGTCCTTGAAATTAAACTGGTTGAAAATCACTGCTAGAGCCATACAAATCTTATCTTATTGGGCTCCCTGGCATATCTCTTCAAATGGGGGTCCGCGGGCTCATTAGTGTCAATTTGGGGGTCCTTGACATGAAAAGGTTTGGGAACCACTGGTGTAACTGTAACTAGTACAGCGATTAGAAGAAGAGCTGCTGTAGGAGGTTAGTCTCCCAGCTCTCCTATTGCCTTTAGATCCTGTGGTCATGGTGGGACACCTACTGGTTTATAACAGGTATTGCATGAACGTCAGAGAGATTAGATTATCACTAAAAGAGATTTTTCCACTGGACAATAATCTGACACATAATGAAATGCTCAATTTGAGGAGGCAGTGGACATTGACCTTCTTGAGATTGAGGCCATGGGAGATGTTGTCGGCCAACATGAAGCAGGCCAGCAGATGTGTGACGGCACCAGCCTCTCCACAGTGAGGCCGGAACAGGAAGGTGTTCATCCCCCTCTTCCTGGAAAGCGGAAGAACATTTAAAACAGATTGACAGGCAACTGCCATAACAGTTAATATAATAACTGGGGTTGTGTCACAAAAACCGGAAGTGGTCTGAAGATTTATTGATTTATTTATTGAGAATTATTGCCCTGTTGTTCCCGTCATAAAATCACTTTCTATGAGATAGTGGTGATTATTATGATCCTGTACGCTTAACCACTTGAACGATACTGTACTTAGTTTGTCCTATGGCGAATAGCAAAAATAGGCTGTAGATCGGCTACGTTCACTACTTAATGTCCATTACTTACAATTCCATTACATAATCCTCAGTATTATGAATGACTTATAATCCTCAAATATGTGTTATTTTGACCTTTTTTTGCCTATACTGACATACTGTAGGCTACCCAAAAAGAGGACACCAGGTTGAAAATGGTTAAACTTAAAATAGATCAAAACAGATGATCAATTATGTTCCATAATTGAACAGAAGGATACTCACCTACGGAGCTGGTTGAGCATAGCAATGTTGGCATACATGTAGTAGATGTAGTAAGAGTAGGATGGGTTCTTTGCAATATCCCACTCCTCTGGCTTGGGGCTTTTGGTGGAGAACATATGGCCACTGTGCTTGGACTCATCATCTACGCTGTCAAAACCTGTCACCTAAGGAGCATAGGAGGAGAGAGAGAGAGATTGTCCACTAACATAATGACGTCGCCTCTTACCACATGAACCAGCATCCCTATTCTGGGAAGAACAAATTTGGAAAAAGCAGCGTTTTCACTCCACATCTTAGAAAAAATCACACCCGTGTGAACTGAGTGGTGTAAGGTTTTATATAGCATGATCAGCTGTGGTCTGACGTAATGTCTGACGTTAAAGATCTTTGGCTAGGTAGACTCGTCTTCTGATGTGATGATTTGTGACCATGAAGTTGATTCAGCTGGAGTTTTTGTCCGATGTGAGGTATTATATAAGGCAAGGTATTATATAGCCTGATCAGCTCTGATCTGACGTAATGAAATCACACCTGGATGTGATTTCACAACTGGCTTTTTTTGTGCAGAGAAAATGACCATGGTTGCTACGGTCATCCAGTTCACCCGGGTGTGATTTAATTACGTCAGAAATTATTTTGAACATAGCAACCATGCTCATTTTTTTCTGCACACAAAAGCCAGTTGTAGGAGTGGTTTACACCACTCAAAAAGTACTGTCGAAGCAGACAACCCGCAGCACTCCAGGTTAGAACAAAATCCTTCTAGGTGCAAGGCTCGAAGATGCAATTAAATGAAGAAAATGCCAGCATTCATTATATGTCCTTTATACATGATTTTATTTACCTCTGACGAGAGTGGACAACGTACGTGTTTCGGCCTGGTTGGCCTTCCTCACAACGCTGAGGAAGGCCAACCAGGTATAATGAGTGCTGGCATTTTCTTCACTCTACATCTTCACTAAAGCCAATCTACACGCTCACAACATGTCACAAGGACACACGTTGTGAGCTTTTAGATATGGATAGTATATAATATGGTAAAGTATAGAATGAAAACAGGAGGGGGCTTAGGACAGAGCCCTGGGGGTCTCCCACTCTCCAGTCAAAGTCAGTAGGTGATGTTCTCAAACAGTGTTTGGCTTCTGTACCTGATTTCTGAACTACCATATTTTGTTAATATTTTTGTTTTAGAAAATAAAAAAAGCATAAGATGCTAATATGGATTAATAATAAATTAACAATACCTATTGAAGAAAATAACTTAACTACAAATAAGAGATGGAGTCTGAGTTGAAATGAGTAGTTGGTGATGGTAGGGTGAAAGTGGTTAATCCTGGTCATTAGTAGTTGGTGATGGTAGGGTGAAAGTGGTTAATCCTGGTCATTAGTAGTTGGTGATGGTAGGGTGAAAGTGGTTAATCCTGGTCATTAGTAGTTGGTGATGGTAGGGTGAAAGTGGTTAATCCTGGTCATTAGTAGTTGGTGATGGTAGGGTGAAAGTGGTTAATCCTGGTCATTAGTAGTTGGTGATGGTAGGGTGAAAGTGGTTAATCCTGGTCATTAGTAGTTGGTGATGGTAGGGTGAAAGTGGTTAATCCTGGTCATTAGTAGTTGGTGATGGTAGGGTGAAAGTGGTTAATCCTGGTCATTAGTAGTTGGTGATGGTAGGGTGAAAGTGGTTAATCCTGGGCATTAGTAGTTGGTGATGGTAGGGTGAAAGTGGTTAATCCTGGTCATTAGTAGTTGGTGATGGTAGGGTGAAAGTGGTTAATCCTGGTCATTAGTAGTTGGTGATGGTAGGGTGAAAGTGGTTAATGCTGGTCATTAGTAGTTGGTGATGGTAGGGTGAAAGTGGTTAATCCTGGTCATTAGTAGTTGGTGATGGTAGGGTGAAAGTGGTTAATCCTGGTCATTAGTAGTTGGTGATGGTAGGGTGAAAGTAGTTAATCCTGGTCTCATGTTTCCATGTGCATCTGTTGGTCTTACATGATTGAGGAAGATGCTGAGCTCAGGGTTCGATTGTGGGTCAAGGGTGGCCTGGAAAATGGGCAGGAAGATGTTCTCCAGACACTTCCCGAAGTGGGGCACAAAGTCCCTGCCTCTGAAGACATCACTGACGTAAAGAAAGGACATTAAATCACAAGTTAATATATCATTTTAAAGTAGGCCCAAGTGCACAAAGCGTCTCATGGCAGGAAGCTATCTATAGCAGGGGTTCTCAACGTTTTGGCTGGGGACCCCCGAAAAAGCTTTGGCAATGTCTCGGGACCCCCGCCCCGCCCCCTCCCGACCCCCAATATAAATTGACTGCTACAATAACCTTAATAATAGAGACAATACACCATAAATAAATACTGAGACCAGATATAATCATTAGGGAGGTGTTTGCATGTGTACTATATGTAAACTCTTCATTTCCATTTTCCAGCCATTAGGTTGCAAAAAAAGAAAGATTAATTTGGGGACCCCCCAAAATAATTTTGTGACCCCCCCGAGGGGTCGCGACCCACGGGTTGAGAACCCCTGATCTATAGCATCATAAATGTGCCCCTGAGGTCGTCCTCCACACTTAGGTGTGTAATTTATATTGTTTTGTTAAAAATAAAAAGTTAGCTCCATCACACAGAATAGATTTTCAGTTTGGAACATCAATCATATCCAATCAGGAGAGAGAGAGAGAGAGAACCTCACAAAGATCATTTAGTAGCTTAACATTTATTTTGTTTCAGTTCCAATTTTGTCAGCCCATATTTGTCTGGCCATATTTTGTTTTCGGTCCATCACTTCTGATTTCACTTGTTTATCCTGTATTTTGAATAAGTTCTCTTTCCTGGTTGGATAAAATTGGCATCCCATCCTGAAAATGTATTTTCTGTTTGCTAAAGAGCTGGAGAGACGACGTGGTGACTTCTGTTACTGATCAAACACTGTAGTTGCTATTAGAATGTAGAGCTATTTAAAACTTTTTAACAACGAAATCTCACTACCACCCCCTTTAAGCATATAGGCTACTATATTGTGTGAGGGAGTCGCTTGCCAAAATGAACAGATTGCATACTCATCTATTGCATCAGTTATAAGTGACACTGTCATACTAGAGTATACAAAAGGCTTCAGTCCCGACAATATGTCTAAATTAAGGCCAAAGACAGGATAAACTGCACTGTGACTGCGGAGTGAAATCCAGGAAGCAGAAAACCGAACCGACACTTACTAGATCCTGGGCACCTGAATCATCCACTTTAACTGCGGGGAAAATACTCTGTGCTTGCAGAACCAGCCGGACAGCTTGGCCCACTCGTCATTTTTGCAGCCATAGATTGACAGACGTGGTTCCGCGTATTGGTACTTGGCGTCCTCAAGGTCACCGGCAACTTCCTGTTTGGTATAAATGAACACTGTCATACCACTCCACACAGCTGTATCCACATGTGATGAATCTGTTTTTGCTGATCAGTTCAACACACACTGCTAAAAGATCAGTATATGGGGCATGACCATATATATATCAACCAGACAGTGGCCTTGTGGTTAGAGTGTCCGCCCTGAAACTGGGAGGTCGGGGGTTCGATCCCCGGCCGGGTCATACCAAAGACTGTAAAAATGGGACCCAATGCCTCCCTGCTTGGCACTCAGCATCAAAGGGTTGGATTGGGGGATCAAATCTACTAATGAAATGATTCCCGAGCGCGGCACGGCTGCAGCTCACCGCTCCTTGGCTGCGGCTCACTGCTCCAAGAGATGGGTCAAATGCGGAGAACAAATTTCACTGCGGTAACGTGTGTGACAAATCGTATGACTTTGACTTTGAAGAGCACTCAATATCAGTCATTGCCCTCTGTCAAACAATACAATAATCTATACTGGAAGTGCAAAACACTAACCATCATTCAGATTGTAATCTATGTGTATTAGTTAGGTAACTTAGGTTTGACAGCTGTCTTTTTCTCCACTGTTCTAGCCCATAAAATGTCGATGTCTCAGTAGATGGAGTTCTCCGGTCGCCTGGCTACATCTACTGAGACATCTGAATTTAATGTAAACATTATGTGACATAAGCAGCATAAGAGACTAACCTTAATGATGGTGGCAAAATACTCTCCGTTGATATGGTTCTCTGTCTTCATGTACAGATCCCGCAGCTCGCTGGCTCCCACAGGGTTGTACTTGGCGTTGAACGTGTCGAAACGCTGGAAGGTTTGTTTGCCCTTCATAGGAAGAGGATGAGAAAAGAACACATTGGCCGTGAGTTTCAAGTTTTACGTCAAAACCTTTTCAACATTAGTGTGCTTCCACCTGACAATTAAAGGCAATGATGTCACCCTTCAGATTATTCACACATTGTACTTATTATTACCGTAGATGTGTGAGTGATTTTAATTCAAACTGCAGCTTTAATTGGACTCAATACTTTGGTCTCTGATTCCTAATTCTGACGCAGCAGCCCCGCCCCAAACAGAACTCACGGCATGTACGTCCAGGGAGTCAACGGTGAGGTCGTAGGGGTGCAGTTTGAGGTGCTCAAACAGCTCCTTCATGGTGACCTCCTTGCCGTGCAGTTTGTGCACAACGCGGTCCCCGTCTTCACGGTAAGACTTCTTGATGAAGCGCAGCAGGTGCTTTTGGTTCATGCAGGCAGCTGCGTGGATGTGCGTGTCAACCTGCAGCGAGAGAGAGTGGGTAAGAAGTGTTTCTATTTGATTTAACACAAATTGTGCCATCCGTGCCAGAAAATGTCTGGCCTCCTGTTAGGAACCTGTGGATGTCCTGCATTCATTAAACCAGTGGTTCCCAAACCTTTTCGTGTCAAGGACCCCCAAAAATACATGTATTAGGCCACGGACCCCCATTTGAAAACATATGCCAGTGACCCCGATAAGGGAGGATTTTTACGGCTCTAGCAGTTTTTCCGAAACATATTAATTTCATGGACCCCCAGTTTCACACGCATTATGCTACGGACCCCCGATTTAATGGCATTTCTATCTCTGGTAACCCAATTTATATTGTGAAACCACTGTTAATTTAACTCTGAGAGTGTACAAATGGAACCAAATGGACCATTTGTACACTCTCAGAGTTACAGACCCATAAGGGTCCATTTGGTTCCTAACTATCTCTAATTGAGCTAGGTACCCCCTGGAACACCCTCAAGTACCCCTAGGGTTAGGGTTAGGGTGGGTTAGGGCAGGGGTTCTCAACCCGTGGGTCGCGACCCCTCGGGGGGTCGCCAAATTATTATTATTATTATTTATTTATTTTCACGATTTTTCAAAAATAGCAGACCTACAAGCTCGTAGCGCGCCACTCGGTGGCGCGCTATGAGCTTGTAGATCTGCTATTTTTCAATAGCTAAATTATAACAATGCTTAAAACACCAAAAGGGGTTCCCGCCCAAAATGGTTTAAGGTTATTGTAGCAGTCAATTTATATTGGGGGTCGGGAGGGGGCGGGGCGGGGGTCCCGAGACATTGCCAAAGCATTTCCGGGGGTCCCCGGCCAAAAACGTTGAGAACCCCTGGGTTAGGGTACACTTTGGGAACCCCTGCATTAAACCATTCCCATAAACCCTGCGAGTTCATTGTGTTGCCGAGGTCAGGCCTACCTTCCTGCAGTTGTAGAAGTCCCTGTGTGGGTTCAGTTTCAGCTCCTTCAACTCGTCCATCTCGTTGAGCATCTCATGCACGTTGAACTTGGAACTGAGGAACTTCAGGCGGCGGTGAGTGTAAGTCTTCCTGCCAGCCAGGGAGAAATAAATCCACACATGAACTCACATCTATGTAATTAAAAATCTCAACTGTTACTTTATAACTCTGATAGAGTATACTGTATTTGTTTTTGCATGTAGAAGACCCAGGTTGGATTAAAACGTGGTTATACATGCAATTCTGTATGATCTCCATGCAGCAGCACCAGTGGCGTGCACAGATAGACACTAGGTTTTATATTTTTTGGGTACAGTGTACAGTATGTGGACCATGGTGACAGTGATCAATTGTTGATTAAAAAAAGCTTCTAATATATTTATTTATGCCCCAAAATCTATAAATCTCACACTATTAAGGCAACCGGCCGGTTCCATGCGCTGCACAAGGTGCCCTTTTTTCACTTGAGCACCTGCCCCTCTAAATGTCTGTGCACGCCATTGAGCAGCACTCAAATAGTCCGACGTGGACAACGTGGAAAAACACCTGCGCACATAATGAAATATTCAATCGACGACGGTTCGGAAGACTTGACACATCTCAAGGAGACTCACGTTGGGCCCAGTGCGATGAGGGAAATGAGGAAGTTCATGTCGTCGATGAAGGTGTCGTAGACAGGGCTGGGCAGATCGGGTTGGGGCTGGTGCTGGTCCGCGGCCGCAGCGTTGTCGTAAACATAGATGACGCCGTCCTTCATGCGGGCGACCCAGTCCACTTTCCCAGGGAGTTTCGTGGCGTCGAAGGGGTCTTCCCCGTTCTTGGGAGGTGGGGTGAAGACTGAGGGGGGGGGGGGGTAGTTTCATGAAGTTAGCAGCACATAATGTATACCTCATCATGTACAGCAGTGGTTCCCAAACTTTTTTGTGTCAAGGACCCCCAAATCAACATGTATTAGGCCACGGACCCCCCATTTGAAAACATTATGCCAATAAGGGAGGATTTTTACAGCTCTAGCAGTGATTCCGAAACATTCATTTCATGGACACCCAGTTTAACACGCATTATGCTACGGACCCCCCATTTAATGGCATTTCTATCTCTGGGACCCCAATTTATATTGTAAAACCACTGTTAATGTAACTCTGAGAGTGTACAAATGGAACCAAATGGACCCTAGCGGGTCCATTTGGTTCCATTTGTACACTCTCTGAGTTACAGACCCATAAGGGTCCATTTGGTTGCAAATTATCATTTAGCTGGGTCCCCCCTGGAACTCCCTCAAGTACCCCTGGGGGTCCCCGGACCCCACTTTGGGAACCCCTGATGTACAGTACAATATACATAAACCATGTAGAACGCAGGCCCACATCCTCAGGAATGAAACGTATGAGTGGTCATTTCCTGGCCCACCAGTAGGAGGCAGTGGTGTTGGTACATTTTGGTGCCAATACTTTTGTACTTTTCCTAAAGTACATTTTGAATTCCGGATTTTTACTTGAAACTTGAGTATATTATATTGCAGAATTGTTAAAAGGTGTATTCAGTGATTTTACTTAATTAAAATATCACTTATTTTTTTGTTTTGTTGTGATAATCCTCCCTACTATAGAGTGTGCTGACCATATAAGGAGTTCCTCCCTGTCCCCAGTTAACCATTGGGGGTCAAAAAACCTTAGGTTTAATTTTTGGCTAGGTGGCCCAGCCTTCATCCAATCAGGATAGAGAGGGGCCTTCCGCCAATCATGATCGAGCGGGGGCGGGCCTTGGTGTGTGTGCTGTTGGCCTGTTGCGTGTCCCCCTACTGTAGTGCGTGCATGTGCACATCTTGTTACCGGGGTGGACCGGGGGGTTTTAAAATCACCCAAATCACTGAATGCTCCTTTAAGTAAAATATCTGGGTACTTTTCCGACCACTGCCCACCACCAGTAGGTGGCCATACAGTACATGCACACCTGGTTGGGTCTTGATAACGTCCTCCTCCCTGAAGGGCTCTCCCTCAATCTCCCGGAGGTACTGGGAGGCGGTGTAGGGAAAGCGCTGGTAGGCCAGCTTCATGTACTTCTCTCTGATGACCAGAGCACGGTACAGACCCTTGCAGGACAGCTCAAAATCATCCATGGTTACCTAAAGCGTAAAGAGTAAAGTAGAGACGTAGATAAGTAAGAGTTAAGTCATTCGCAATTCTACATAATGAGTTTCATTGATTGATTGAAATATGTATTAACAGTTTGCAGAATTACAGTACATTTCAAGCACAAACTCATTACAAAGACTGTTAACTGTGAGTGGACGACCCAATTAAGCATTACACTTGTTTACAAGAGGGTCCACCATGTTCAATTCATCAAAACATTTAGAGACGTACAAATAGACACTTCTATATAGTCAAAGAACAGAACAGGAATTCATCATAGAGGTAAAAAGGGAAAAGAAACATATACAGTGAGGGGAAAAGGGGGGGGGGGGTCGGTAGCATTGTAACTTAGTATATTTTGATGCAATACGTCTGTATTTTACTCAAGTAAACCCTTCAATGAAGGACAGTATCTAATATATAGGTAATTATTCCATCAATGGTTGCTTCAGGCATTTGCACTTATAATACTACACAATAAAATCCCCAGGGTTAATCCAGTTGTCCAGTGGGTTTCATTTGTACACTCCGAATTGTACAATTAGTTTCCTGGCATAGCTGGAACAAAAGGTCAGCACTTTAAAATAATTTCTCTCTGATAAGATTGTAATGAGATATTTTACTGAGTTGAACTTAACCCATTTTGGGCGGGGACCCCTTTTGGTGTTAGCATTATGTTATGCTTTAGCTATTGAAAAATAGCAGATCTACAAGCTCATAGCGCGCCACCGAGTGGCGCGCTACGAGCTTGTAGGTCTGCTATTTTTGAAAAATCGAAGAAGACTAACAGAAACATAGCTTTTTCAGAAAACTGTCAGGATGTAGAAGACATTTTTAGAATCTGATCTCAGGGTGGGTTAAAATGATAAACTGGCCACTGCCATTCACATAATAGACTGCAACAGCGTGCGCAGCATTGTGCAATACCCGCTGGGAAGTACCGCAAACACACCAATATAGTGGCATAACCGTATAGGTACCATAATAGTGAGCAATGCAAAACCAACTGTTTTACACTCTCCCCTTAAATGGTCACGCTACACTTTGGAAACCCAGGAACTCCCTGTACCCTGCAGGAATGGATGGACTCCTGGGAACACATCATAAGGTCCTACATGTATTCCTGTGAGGAAGGCCCTGGCTGTCGTAAGAGGTCATGACCTCTCAGACACACGGCCTTGACATTGAGACAAAAAAAATGTGGGTAAACATCACATGACACCAACTTGACCCACAGGGCAGGCCCGGATCTGCTCCATGCCAAATGCCAAATTCCAGCTTTTTCTAGGTTAGGGGTCGGGTGTGGACACCACACGTGTGTATGCTGTTGACATGTTGATAACAGCACTCTATGTTGTCTCACTTTTTCTTTTAGTTTTTTTTTGTAAAAGATAGCCTACACTGGGCCATGGCTCAGTGGTCCAGGCACCTTGGCTGGTAATCCAGCCTGGCAGTGTGCCGCGGGTTCGACTCCCGATCCCGACGGCCCTTACTGCATGTCTTCCCCCCATATCTCTCTCCCCATTTCCTGTCAGCCTACTGTCTGTCCCTCCATAAAAAATATAAAATAAAGGCGAAAGCCACAAAAAAACAACATTTAAAAGAGAGCCTACCCCAGAGGCGTAGTCTCCGATGATGGCCACTCGCTGGAAATCGGGTACTTCCAGGTAGCACGGCGTGTCCACCTCCACCGCATGGACAGTGGAACCAAGGGGACTCCACTTGGACCCGGCCACGGGCACAGCCATGGTGGCGCGGCAGCGCTTCTTACTGCAGGCAGTCAGTGGTACACAGCAGGATTTAGTGCTTGGTCTGACTTTAAAAAACACTTGAACGCTAGCAGCAGTCTTTTCAGAAGAGATGAATTGGTTGGTTGATTTAATACTTCATTAACCAATTTTGGGCGGGAGCCCCTTTGGTGTACCACTGACATAGAAACATAGCTTTTTCAGAAAACTGTCAGGATGTAGAAGACATTTTTAGAATCCGATCTCAGGTCAAAATGGGTTAACAGATTACCAGTACAGGACAGGTACAGCCAAGTCTATATGGACTTTGTAATATTAGTTTAGAGCACTTTTAAGGTGACGTCAAGTGGCAGCCAAGTCTATGTACTTTTAATGTTTGTTTAGAGAAATTTAAACAAACATTAGAATCAGAATCAGAATCAATCTTTATTGTCACATCATCACATTACAAGTAAGGTGGGTGAAAAACCTGGTTGTGCCTAAAGGCTCATCATTGCAGTGAAAGACAGAGAAAGAGAGGAGCATAAAGTGCATATATTATATGACCAATGTGAGTGCATAATAAATAAAAGGTCATACTGAAGGTATGTACGAATGTAGATACAAAGTCTGCATGAATCAGTTCGGTTACTGATTACCAGGCGCCCTCACTTGTTTTAAATAACCCATTTTGAGCGGGAACCCCTTTTGGTGTTAGCATTATGTTATGCTTTAGCTATTGAAAAATAGCAGATCTACAAGCTCATAGCGCGCCACCGAGTGGCGCGCTACGAGCTTGTAGGTCTGCTATTTTTGAAAAATCGAAGAACGACTGACATAGAAACATAGCTTTTTCAGAAATGTAGAAGACATTTTTAGAATCTGATGGGATAGAGTATCACTGAAACCCTTTACTCACCGTTTCTCCACGTCGTCATCGTCGTGCAGATGTTGAGCCATCGCCTGGTGGAACATAGGGCACTCATCGTCCACATCAAACAGGGACATCTCACTATGGGCGCCATCGCCTGCGCTGTCCGACGCAAAGACTTTCTCCGCGAAGGCGCGCATCTTGTCATCGGTCTCTGTCAGACGGACGGGGGGAATTGATTTAGTAAGCACTGAGTTGAATGTTGGCACTTTGTTTTAACAAGCTTAAACAACTGAAAGGTGAACCGATGAACAGATAGGCCTACAGACGACAAGAACCAACGCATGCAAGATTGATCCCAAAACAAACCATGGGACAATAAGCCATAAAAAGATAACTAATATAGTGTACATATATATATATATATAGTGTATATATTCTAAAACATGGTGGCTGTAATAGAGAAATCAGGGGGACATGGCCTTCTATCACAACGGTTACCCAATACAAGTCAGAGGCAAATATCCCTGTACGACGACAGTACTTACATACGGCACGCTACTCCAGTAGCTGCATGCGTTGTATTTGTATACATGACCAAGTGTATTACTTGATTCAAGTACAAATCCACAGGCCCATGCATCTACAACACCATAATGAAATACAGACGGCTTGACTCACATGGATACTAGCATGGCAGGTGCGTATGTTTATATAGGCTACAAACAATATCGAGCTCGAGGACACCAATCAAAGCGATAGGGCGACCGAATAGAAAAGGGCGGCCGTGTCCATTGAGTTCAATGGAGAAGTGGCGACCTGTTCTATTTGGTTCCTCAATCTATAGGCCTATAGCTCTTGTAGCATTCAAGCTCAAAACAGATGACCATGTAGGACAAGCCACAAAATATGTCTAATCTATGATATAGCAAAGCATGTGAGATGTCTTAAAAGTACATTCATTCTGATCTAAAGCTTGCAGTCAAAACAGTTGAAACAGCAGGCGGACATGGACTTCTACAACAATAAAAGCCAGAGGCAGATACTACATCACTGCATGGCGACAGTACATACTTCAGAACATGCATTGTATGTTCTTATCATCAACCAAGTACAGTATGTCTTGGTCATGTGACCCAAGACATACTGTAGTTTGGTTCAAGTTCCAAATCCACAGACCCATGCACATAAACAGCATGATGAAATACAGATGGTTTGGCCCACATGGACACCAACTAGCATGGCAGGTCAAAGGTGCTCACATGGACACTAACTAGCATGGCAGGTCAAAGGTGCTCACATGGACACCAACTAGCATGGCAGGTCAAAGGTGCGGAAGTTCATATTGGCAACAAAAATAGCTCTTGTAGTCATTCATGCTGCTCGACAGCATCGCCACTGATCGTGGGTGGCAAAGGGGTCTCTACTCTACAGAGATCAAGTCACATGCACGTGTACGTGAACACGCGTACAGAACAGCATGTACACTTTCTAGGAACAACGGTATAGGAATGTCATCGTCTCATTCATTGAGTTCGTTCATTTATCATATCCACATACAGTACTATTCTACAAAACAAATATGGATAAATGAATGAAGTCTTTCTATGCCGAGACAATTATATACTTACTCTCACCACCTGATTATGTATTTTCCCAGCAAGTGAAGGACAACCCAGAAAAAAGAGAGTTATGTTAGCAATGAACAGGTTAAAAGGTGTTATAATAAAGCAATGTAAATGATGTTACACATAAAGATGTAAAGCAACACATAACTGCTGTGAAATGTTAACTAATAACTGGACAGTATTACCATGGTATGACACATCACAAACATTTAATTAATACAGTATTAGGACTCTGGGAATCAACAATGATGACCCAGTATTCAACGATGATGTCCCTGGTTAAGAAGAAAACACACTGGAGGTTACGAATACAAACAGGCATGAAATAGACATTCTAGTATGTGTTGGTAGATGGTTTAACCACATGAACCCTAGCGTAGCTTTCATGGTTAAGTCATTATAGGTGAACACTAAGCAGAAATGGCATAGCTTGTAGATGGGCTGTTTTCTGCAAAGTTGGTGTAGAAGGAAAAAGGAGGGAACCAAGTACAAACCCATGGGTGGTATAGGGCAGGGGTTCATCTCAAGGACCCCCAAATTGACACTAATTAGGCCGCGGACCCCCATTAGGAAAGATATGCCAGGGACCCACCCATAAGAGATGCAGATTTTTACCGCTCTAGCAGTGATTCTCAACCATTTTAATTTCAAGGACCCTCAGTTTGACATACATTTGACATACATGACATTTCTATCTCTGGGACCCCCAATTTATATTGTAAAATCTATGTTAAGAGAGTGTACAAATGTACACATTTGTACACTCTCTGAGTTAAAGTCCCATATGGGTCCATTTGGTTCCATTTGTACAGAGTTACAGACCCATAAGGGTCCATTTTGTTCCTAACCATCATTTAGCTGGGGACCCCATGGAACTCCCGGACCCTACTTTGGGAACCACTGGTTTAGGGTTCAAGTGGTTAAAAGTTGACGATAAATTACAATGATGGATGTTAGTATTAGAGGATACATGAGTGTACATGATGGGACAATGATGTCGCCACTCAGAGGCAGGAGTGATGCAATCAGTGTGAGGTTTTTCAGCGGAAACATCAACGTCCAAAGACAACAGTATATACAGTAGGCTACTTGGATGTTCTGAGTAGTACTATTAGATCTCATGTTTTTCATGTCTGCATGCATACAGTAGGCCTATATGGATGTCCCATCTCAGCTTGCAGGCATTCGGAGAGAAATAACACAACTATTCATCACATAAGTCTGAAGGAAACATTTTTTTTGTAGCCTACTATCAGTAAGTCTGCTCCCAGTCCAAATTAGTCACTTTAATATTGATTAATGTTCACCTTGCAATTGAGACTTTACAGCGAGCTAGCAAATAGTGTAAGTTGCGTGACTCGCGTCAATTTTCATCATATCCCACTACAGTAAAGCAATAATGTCAAAATTTGAATGACCCTTTTAGTTTTATTTATTTTGGTATTCAGACAGCCAGCAATGGGTAGAATGCTCCCCCAAAAAATTTGTCTCTGTGACACATCTAGCAATCTGCATTCAAAGATTTTCCTAGAAACTTTGTCATTGGTCGATTTGCCTGTCTGCTTCCTGATTTGTTAGTCACTGCGACCGGGTTTTTTTCGACCAATGACAAAGCTTCTAGGAACATCTTTGAATGCAGATTGCGGCCCCTAGATGTGTCACAGAGACTAAATTATTTTTGGGAGTGTTCTACCCATTGCTGGCTGTCTGAATACCAAAAAAATAAAAAGGTCATTAATATTTTGACATATTATTGCTTATAGCAGCTTTAACATCTGTACATTGTGGACTTTCTATACCCTCATTTTTCCGAGGGCAAAACAAAATAAGGTTGGTTATCTCAACGAAAGAAAGGATGCAACTTAAGTCATATTTTACCACCAACAATGGTTCAACTAGTGAAACAATTAACCAAGTTAGATTAGCGTCTTTGCGTTATGGCAAAACATATCAGAGAAAGTTATGTGGTGGACTAATAGTTTTTGTCTTCAAATTTTATATTAACCACTTTAAACTTGGGTTCACTATTTTGGGCATGTATAGGCAACATGTTAGGGTTATTAAAAGGTTTTAAAGGAAGAGTGAAAATGGCCAATTGGCCATTCTCACTATTTTTGTAAAGTTTGAAACAAGGTTTAATCCATTTAGGACGGGAACCCCTTTTGGTGTAATTACCCTTCAGGCCTGGTTTTGGGGTTTGTGTTGCTGTACAGTATATATAGCAGCATAACATTTTTGAATAAATATTTGACGTTTTTCAGAAACCAGCTCGATTTGAGAACTGCCTCAATCTAATGCATTCTACCTGTTATTGCTTACCCCCCAATCACTGATAATAAAAACTTTAATTGGCAGTCTGTGAAGGCAGGGAGGAAACCTGTGTCCACAACATCGTGATTCCACAGCCACTGCAGGTACTCGTGTATATACACACAGCCCACAACAGGTGTCACATCAGGCCAATAAACTCCCTAGCGAGCAGCTTTGTGGACAGTAGACAACAATGTGTAAGTATGCCAGTTGGTCACGTGACGTCAGCTGGAAGTAGTGAGCCTATGTTTAGTAACCACTTCTGGTATCTAGTCTAGTAGCCAGCCCATAGAGTCCCATTGTGAACCCGGACATGTTGAGTACACCAAGGTTTTGTTAGAAATGTTTAGTATGGATCCCCAGCATGTAGAAACTGCCGGATGCTAACTTGCATATGTTGAGCAATTTTCATAATTGGCATAATATGTGACCATACCAATTACAATGTTGTTAATGGTATGGTCACATATTATGCCAATTATGAAAATTGCTCAACATATGCAAGTTAGCATCCGGCAGTTTCTACATGCTGGGGACCCAGACTAAACATTTCTAACATAAAACCTTGGTGTACTCAACATGTCCGGGTTCACTTTTTGGCTACTAGGCTAATCAGAAATGTATGCCGACATGATGTCATACAGTATCTTTGTAGGAAACTTCAACAATGTAACTATGATTTGGACCAACGCAACGCCATTAAAGGGCATCATAGTGTAGTATGAAGACAACCATGTTTTTATCAATCTGTAGATTTTAACCTTCACTGGGAAACAAGCTACAATATCGGCCTATGGTTTCATCCCCCTTTAACTAGTCTAGATTACTTAGTGCATTGCTTGGTGATTAACTTACAAATTATCACTGAATCACGTATCACTTTTGCATGCCAGGTCAGATCACTGCAGACACTCGACATAGGAGAATCTGCTGAGTGGCCACTGCCTTCAAATATCAGTTCACTGACATTATGCAACCACTTGGAGCCCTGTCACAGTGGAGAGCCAGGGTGCACACTTCAGCAGCATTATGTAATGTGTATGCATGGCATGTAATGTCAAATGCATTGAACTTTAAATGATAAAAATGCTACTACCAGGTGACCAGATCCAAGCTGAAGCTGTAGTTTACTGGTAAGGAATCCTAATATTGTGATGTAGCGTAGGCCTAAAACTAAAACAAAATTATGAGCTAAAACAAATGTTCATAATTACTTGAAATTACTTTAACATTTTAAAAACATTACAGAATGTGAGGCTCCTCGTCATGTATATTTTGTTCCCATTTTGTGCAAACTATAGATTACTCCCTCTGGGCCTGACAAGTTAGAACATAGTTAGACCCCTGAGTTTGGACGCTGAAGCCTTGAGAGCAGTTCTCCACCATGCCATCCTATAGAATGTCACACGGGGAAACAGATGGGGAAATTTATGGCCTCAACAGTTGCTGAGGGTGTGCTCCAGTCCGGAGGATGTGGTGTGTAGCTCCATCAGAAAATGAAAATGTCCAAAACCAAAGTGAGAGGTGTGAGGTGTTCACTCTAGAGCGATGTTATAGCCTACTGTACATTTTTGTTTTCAAAAGTGACCACGAGTTTGGCAAATAGAATCCACAGAAAAGAAGAAAGGTACAAACACAGGTTTCATTCAAAAACACTGGAACGCTATTAAAATAATTTGAGGAAGAACATCCATCAGAAAATGTCCTTCATGAAAAAAGCTGCTCATTCCAAACAAACTGTGCCCACACTTACTGTACCTGGCATTATGACTTTAGGCATGTTGACGATCTTCCAAGACAACCCTCCCAATAGGACTGGCAAGTGGTGGTCAGCTACTGGACTCTGCAATGGCAGTGTGGATCACTATCCCTGCAATATTAAGCTTTTCTTTTGACACCCCCCCAACTCCCCCCCCCCCCTGTAACCAGAGCCTGCAGTGCCCACACTGGATATGCTCAGTCGCAACAGGCAAATTGTGTGCACGACTCTATTTTTAAGTCGTACATGTGAATCGAGGAGCACTCCCAGTCAAGCATAACATGTAGAGCAAGAGGGGTGTGAGGTGTGGCATGCATGGTCGAGGTCTGGTTGCTGTGCCACTTCTGCAAGAACATGGATGTTCACATGGAAAATAATACAAATCTTTTCATTCAATTCTTCTTACATCGGGCTCTAAATCCCTAATCTTCTTGGGCATTTTTTAACACTTTGAAAAACTTTTGAAACAGTGAAAATAGCCAATAGCAAGATACGGCCCCAAATCTATTCAAAAACAGACTTGGCTGTAAGAGTCATCAGACCAACCTTTAAGAACCTTTGCAGTTCCAAGAGTCGTCGTGCTGTTGCAGCGTTGTTGTCACCAACAACAAAGCTTAACATTAAGCTCCATGTTTCTAGCCAACAACAAATGGAACAAAGTTAACAGAGTGGAGGAGAAATTAAAGAGGTATTAAAACAGCCCAGACAGACTGCTGCTATTTTCTCACTCACCCTTGGTATTCCCTCATAGTGGCTCATGCAGATTCTTGTTGGTAATATGGTCACTCTTCCTGATGTTAAGTATTTCACGCAACATTCTGGTAGTGTAGCAGCCGTCTATAGACTTCTGCAGGGTTGGCTTCAGGCCAGGGTCCAGCATTCACTGTCATATAGGAGAATAGACTCTAGTACTCTACCGTTGCATTACTTGCATAGAAGAAGCTGAGGTTGATTTGTTTGAGGAGGTTGGAGTTCCATACACTGGGCATGCGTTCAGAGCGCTCCATTCAATTGCCTTCCTCACTTTTAGATCTAGATCAGTTAAGTTGACCCATGAGCCCATGCAGGAATTTGAACTTAAAGTCCTTGACTTTTTCAGAGCAGTACCTCCAGTTGTTGTTATAGGTCAGGAGTGGGCAACTTAGATGATGGGGAGGGCCACTATATTTGACCTCCTGTTGTTGTTATAGGTCAGGAGTGGGCAACTTAGATGATGGGGAGGGCCACTATATTTGACCTCCTGTTGTTGTTATAGGTCAGGAGTGGGCAACTTAGATGATGGGGAGGGCCACTATATTTGACCTCCTGTTGTTGTTATAGGTCAGGAGTGGGCAACTTAGATGATGGGGAGGGCCACTATATTTGACCTCCTGTTGTTGTTATAGGTCAGGAGTGGGCAACTTAGATGATGGGGAGGGCCACTATATTTGACCTCCTGTTGTTGTTATAGGTCAGGAGTGGGCAACTTAGATGATGGGGAGGGCCACTATATTTGACCTCCTGTTGTTGTTATAGGTCAGGAGTGGGCAACTTAGATGATGGGGAGGGCCACTATATTTGACCTCCTGTTGTTGTTATAGGTCAGGAGTGGGCAACTTAGATGATGGGGAGGGCCACTATATTTGACCTCCTGTTGTTGTTATAGGTCAGGAGTGGGCAACTTAGATGATGGGGAGGGCCACTATATTTGACCTCCTGTTGTTGTTATAGGTCAGGAGTGGGCAACTTAGATGATGGGGAGGGCCACTATATTTGACCTCCTGTTGTTGTTATAGGTCAGGAGTGGGCAACTTAGATGATGGGGAGGGCCACTATATTTGACCTCCTGTTGTTGTTATAGGTCAGGAGTGGGCAACTTAGATGATGGGGAGGGCCACTATATTTGACCTCCTGTTGTTGTTATAGGTCAGGAGTGGGCAACTTAGATGATGGGGAGGGCCACTATATTTGACCTCCTGTTGTTGTTATAGGTCAGGAGTGGGCAACTTAGATGATGGGGAGGGCCACTATATTTGACCTCCTGTTGTTGTTATAGGTCAGGAGTGGGCAACTTAGATGATGGGGAGGGCCACTATATTTGACCTCCTGTTGTTGTTATAGGTCAGGAGTGGGCAACTTAGATGATGGGGAGGGCCACTATATTTGACCTCCTGTTGTTGTTATAGGTCAGGAGTGGGCAACTTAGATGATGGGGAGGGCCACTATATTTGACCTCCTGTTGTTGTTATAGGTCAGGAGTGGGCAACTTAGATGATGGGGAGGGCCACTATATTTGACCTCCTGTTGTTGTTATAGGTCAGGAGTGGGCAACTTAGATGATGGGGAGGGCCACTATATTTGACCTCCTGTTGTTGTTATAGGTCAGGAGTGGGCAACTTAGATGATGGGGAGGGCCACTATATTTGACCTCCTGTTGTTGTTATAGGTCAGGAGTGGGCAACTTAGATGATGGGGAGGGCCACTATATTTGACCTCCTGTTGTTGTTATAGGTCAGGAGTGGGCAACTTAGATGATGGGGAGGGCCACTATATTTGACCTCCTGTTGTTGTTATAGGTCAGGAGTGGGCAACTTAGATGATGGGGAGGGCCACTATATTTGACCTCCTGTTGTTGTTATAGGTCAGGAGTGGGCAACTTAGATGATGGGGAGGGCCACTATATTTGACCTCCTGTTGTTGTTATAGGTCAGGAGTGGGCAACTTAGATGATGGGGAGGGCCACTATATTTGACCTCCTGTTGTTGTTATAGGTCAGGAGTGGGCAACTTAGATGATGGGGAGGGCCACTATATTTGACCTCCTGTTGTTGTTATAGGTCAGGAGTGGGCAACTTAGATGATGGGGAGGGCCACTATATTCTCACACTCATTCCTAAGGGCCTTGCATAGTGTCGGGCAGAAACCTCTTATCTCCGTATTTTAACATTTTTCATCATATGTCACACAAAAGTAGCAAAAATAGTTGATCTACCTGGTTGATCCTTCCAGTGTCCATGCATGCATGTCTAAGTACAAACGGCTTGTACAGTGAAACTGAGATCTGCTATTTTTAATTGGAATTTAAAAACAATCTTTTTGCTATTTTTTTAATATAAATGCTGAAAAGTAAAAAGAAATATTTAATTTACATTAGACATAAAACATTTGTTTTAATACTAGTAATTAAGCTACTAATATAGACTGAAGTACGTCATTAAAGTGGGTCATGTTTGCATGTTTGGAATTGTAACAGCTGAAATTAATAATATAACATTAACCTGCAGGCCGCACTAAGTGAAGGTGGGGGCCGCATGTGGCCCCCCGGCCGCCAGTTGCCCATGTATGTTATATGTGGATGTTTTCTTGGCATTTCTTGGCAAAGGTCAGCCTTGGCACACTCTGACTCCACTCTGTTCAGGAGCTCGGTTGTTCCACGTGGTCAGAGTGTTGTAGGCTGATGTCATCTGTGTAGTGTAGTCCATGCCTGATGCCCATCAACAATAAAAATACTGTTGGTCCTCTTTCCCCTGGAGAAGGCAGTATATAATAGAGTCTATTATATACTGCCTTCTCCAAATAGAGTATAACCCATTTAGGCGAAATAAATAAAAAGTCTTCTGAAAGAATATATATATTCGAAGATTTGCGCCACATTTTCACGACTTTTCAAAAATAGCAGACCTACAAGCTCGTAGCGCGCCACTCGGTGGCACGCTATGAGCTTGTAGATCTGCTATTTTTCAATAGCTAAAGTATAACATAATGCTAAAACACCAAGACGGGTTCCCGTCAAGAATGGGATAATGTCTGCTAAATTCATTGCAATTGTACATTGTTCATCTATAATTACCAGATGACATACTATTCTGTGGGCAGGTGGTCCCTAAAGTGAACACGTACGGATTGTGTTTGCACTTGGCTTGGCTTTTAATGATCCGATCACAACGTATGCCAGACCATGTCCCCCCCGGCATGGTCTGATCTGATTACATCCTGATTGTCGTGTTTGCTGCTGCCTGCTTGCTTTAACACGCCTTTTCCCGTGATCTCTGATGTGTGTTAGGTATACTATAGTTTGTAGCGTAAATAAAGTGTTACCAACATGTAAAATTGGGTGTTAATGGATTGGTTAATACTAGTAAGCCTAATTGGCTAGAGCAGAGGTTTCCAAACAGTGGGCCAATGCAGGAGACACACCAATACACCGATATTCACATGCATGTATCCAACATGTTTACAACGTAGAATTCTGCTCTCGAGAGACTAAGAATTATATTTTTAGGGAACGTGATCCCAAAGGTCAAGGTTTCTTCGTGGTACAACTAGTTAAATAGATCAGGTTCAAGACAGGTCTGCAACGAGGAAGGAGTAATAGCTTGGCAGCAACAGTAACTGAGTGGTGTATTATCCTAGTGCCTTGGCCAGTCCATGGCAGTGGCTCGCAGCTAAATTAAGCTACAGTCTCACACTTTCTCAACCTCAAGAGGCTTCTTCTTACAACAGTTACAAGAAGCAAAGAGGTCGAGGCAAGTGACGGAGTGCAGCAACCCATGAAAGCAAAAACCATACAATGTGGTATTCTTTGTCCACACCAGATAGAACATTCAACATTGGAGCAGGACCATGTCAACACCTCTCATATACTCCTATAATTAATACCTCTTAGCTGGACTGAATGCCACTAGCAGTAGCATATAGAGCGTCGCAGTCCCGCCCCCTACCAGGGCCCAGGAAATGATTCTCCGTTAATTTTCCTCATAGACATTTCAAAAAGTATTTATTTAAAGACCTTTTAAGCCTCGTACAATGCCAACTCTTGTCGTGACAAATCATGACAACAAACACAATTTTTCGGGTTGAACAAATAATTAGAAAGAAGAAGAAAACGGCAGGTTACAACACATTTTTTGTTGTTTTTCTTCTTTGTAATTATTTGTTTGGTCCAAAATATTGTGTTTGTTGTCATGATTTGTCACGACAAGAGTTGGCTTTGTACGACGCTTATAAGGTCTTTAAATAAATACGTTTTGAAATGTCTATGGGAAAAATGCATTGGAAACTATTTCCTGGGCCTGGCGTCGTCATGAAAGGGGGCGGGACTGCGACGCTCTATTGCATCAGGTGACATCCCTGCATGTCCTGTCACTGTCATGTATGTCTGGGCAGTATTTGGGTATAGAGGAGGGTGTGCACGTGACATCATCATCATACCCGGAAGTTATGCAGGAACGCCTACTGAGAAAAACACCTACTGAGAAAAGCCCATACATCCAGACAGAAAAGTTTATCTGACTACATTAAACAACCTTAAACTCACTTTGCCACTCACTTTATGCATGCGCATACCCTCTAGTCCAGGTGTGCCCCCGCTTTTTGACTTGAGCGCTACTTTAAAAAATGACAAGCTCAACAAGATCTACCCACCAAAAAGGTTACCTGAGGGGGCTTTGGAATTGTAGCGATGGCGTTACATATAAGACAAACGCACTTGGAATGGGAAATACAGGGCATTTATTTTTTTAATGGAAGGGTTTTCTTGTATATAATAACTTTGTAATGCTACTGTTTGTGATACAGTACAGAAAACAAAATACTGCATTGTGGGTTTGAGCTCGCATGCTCCTTTTTTAAGTCAGTCAATCAAGTCACCTTAATACAAGAGGCAGATGCATTTTTATTTATTTCTTTACATTTAAATAATATATATTTTCAGGGGCATGTCATGTGGTCTACCTGCACAGCCTTTGTGATCTACTGGTAGATCATGATCTACCTTTTGGGCACCCCTGCTCTAGTCTATACAAATATTTTGGGGTATACAGACTTTTTATCGAATCAGTTTTAACCACTTAAAACCTATTTTATAGGCTACTTACTCTTATTACGTCGCATATAGCAAAAATAGCACATTTTTTTACATTTGCCTTTTTCTTTTTTTAACTTGTGAAAACTGGAGAAAACCTTTTGGGGGCTTGTAGAAGTGCTATTTTTGCTATTTATGAAATCTTTTGAAATTTTGTGGAAATGTGTGAAACCTCAGAGGACTGTCAAATAGTGACAATAGCTAAGCTGATCAACATGACCAAAATAGGCCAGGCTGAAACGAGCCGGAAGAAAAGACGGAAAGAACAACAGTAAACAGATTTACCATGACCTCAAATCCTGTGGAATGCCTTCAGCTGCTGACAGAGGAAGAACTCAAGCTTTACATCCTCAATCTAGTCCCTGGATGAGACAAATAACTTGTTAATGTTATTGCAAATGTTAGGACAGAATATAGAGATATCCCTATCCAGAATTAACTAATGTTTGTCATTACTTTGCTATGACATACGCACATGGTTAGGTTAGTACTAATTAAAGAGAATATGGTTTACTAGAGGTTCACAGTTGTATGTATGTCTGAGTCATAATGTCTGGGTTGTGTCAGAGTACCTGTATGGAGATCTTCGTATCTGTCAGTCCATGTCACCTTTATGCCAATATATGGAGTTCCCTGATGTCATTTGGACACATTGCTCGCTAGCCCTCTCATTAGCCAATTGTATTTATAGATCACGCATGTTTTACTGTACAAATTTCTGTAGCCTATTATTTCTGAGAGAATTTGAGTAGCCTTTTCCAGTCATCCCAGTCCTTTATTATGGCGAGTGGCGCGCTACGAGCTTGTAGGTCTGCTATTTTTGAAAAATCGAAGAACGACTGACATAGAAACACAGCTTTTTCAGAAAACTGTCAGGATGTAGAAGACATTTTTAGAATCTGATCTCAGGTCAAAATTATGTAATACACTTTGCTCTTTCTGGTGACTTTATTTCTTTGACTAAAATTTCAGGTCCCCCATTGCCGTATTTTGTTAAAATTTCGCTGTAATTTTAGGTTACCCAGCCCCCCCAAAAGAGAAAGGCAGGCAGGCAGACAGACTAGTCGCTGAATGCAGGCTGCCATGCACAGCGACATTGGCAGGGGTTTCCTCAGCTACCCCTCAACACAGCGTCACTGTCTGAGCAGAAGCTCTCAATGTTTTAACCATAATACTAAATGTACAATAACTAAACATAAATCTCACTTGAATTGGATTGCAATACTTTACCATTTCAAATCATTAAAAAAAAGAAAAAGGAAATGTATATATTTTAGGGCCCCCCCTGTCGGGGGCCCCGGCCCGGGCTGTAGCCCACCCTAGCCCAATGGTAAGTCCACCTCTGTTCGTGGGCATACCAAACACAACACAATTAATGTCAAACTATTCAGCTCAAAGTATTGAAGAAGTGTACAGTAGCAGTCTATACCATACATACCTGGTTTAGCAGGGGATTTGGTCCAACATCTGGTTAGAGGAGGCAGTTACTCAGTTATTCCACATGGTGGGACTGTTAGACATCAAATCACAATTTCTTCACACATAAATAAGTAGTAATAATAAAGTTTCCATGGCTTTTCCTTCTAAGAAACCCACCAGTCATAACATTAGCATTTTGGGTTTTTTTTTTTACATAATGGTAGCCTATAAATAGTCTTGGAGATTATCTTTATTTTATTAATATTTTATTTTGTCTTCTAGGGGTTTTTGAGTGGTGTAAACCACTCCTACAACTGGCTTTTGTGTGCAGAAAAAAATGAGCATGGTTGCTATGTTCAAAATAATTTCTGACGTAATTAAATCACACCCGGGTGAACTGGATGACCGTAGCAACCGTGGTCATTTTCTCTGCACAAAAAAAGCCAGTTGTGAAATCACATCCAGGTGTGATTTCATTACGTCAGATCAGAGCTGATCAGGCTATATAATACCTTATCTTATATAATACCTCACATCGGACAAAAACTCCAGCTGAATCAACTTCATGGTCACAAATCATCACATCAGAAGACGAGTCTACCTAGCCAAAGATCTTTAACGTCAGACATTACGTCAGACCACAGCTGATCATGCTATATAAAACCTTACACCACTCAGTTCACACGGGTGTGATTTTTATTAAACAAAGCTCTCATTCTTAAAGTCTACTTATCGAGAGATATCAACTTAGTATAGAAATGCTCCAAATATTTCCATCGTGTGGGACTGGGAATATAACCAAAACAAATATTAGATAAAGGTGTCAAATTATATAAACTACGGTAAGGTCACATACCAAAGCGGTGTGACACATTTTGTGGTCTGGTGTAAATGCAGTATGACTTATGTTACTTAGCAGAAGGGTTCCCAAACTTCTCAGGCCATATTTGAACTGGGGAGCCCCCAGCCTGGGGAGCCCCCATCCTGGGGAGCCCCCAGCATGACAAGGACAAGAGTTGAGGCATTACATTTTGTTTGACTTGGTTGGTTCCACAGACAAATACTGTTAAAATAGCCAAGCAAGGTTTTGTAGATGGACCATTTTCAAAATGTTTGCCTTTCTTAGGTAATATTTGACTTTTTTTTCTTTTTTCGAGGGGCACTAGCACCTCCTATATACAGGTTTAATGTTTTTTTTAGTTCAATGTTTGTTTTAAAAACGCCATTGACAATAAAGAGAATTGAATGTTTGTTTTGTCTCAATGTTTGTTTTACATCATCATGTTGTAAGATGATAAGAGCGCCCCTCACTTCACACGGGTGTGATTTTTTACATTACAGGTTGTTGGTTACTGTTGATGTAGTGATGGTCTTTCACTGTAGGCCTGTGCTGGTTTGTTTACTGTTGAGTGAGTGAAATAATAATAATGTTGCACATTAAGCTAATCCACTGGGGCCCCACAAAATCATTTGGGGATTATTTCTAAGTAATAATACAAAATCTTGCTTTATATACTAGCTACTAATATTTCAGACATACTAAACATCATACTAATTTGGCATACTAAGTACTAAGTCCTGATTCTCCTAGACCTATCAGCAGCATTTGACACAGTGAACCACCAGCTGCTCCTAGACACCCTAGCGGATCTAGGCATCGGCGGGACGGCACTAAAGTGGTTCTCCTCTTACCTCACCGACCGGACCTACCAGGTCTCCTGGAAAGGTCTGTTATCATCCCCCCGAACCCTCCAAACTGGGGTCCCACAGGGATCTGTACTTGGTCCCCTCCTTTTCTCACTGTACACAAAATCCCTTGGCACTATCATCTCTGCTCACAATATATCCTATCACTGTTATGCCGATGACACACAACTGTTTCTATCCTTCCCCCCCTCTGCCACCCAGGTGGAAGAGCGCATCACTGCTTGCCTGGCTGACATCTCACAGTGGATGTCCTCCAACCACCTCAAGCTGAACCCAGACAAGACTGAGCTTCTCTTCTTCCCAGCTAAGTCCTGCCCGATGCGGGAGCTAACTATTTCCGTAGACAACGCCCTGGTAACGTCTGTCCCAACAGCCAGGAACCTTGGTGTTGTCCTGGACAGTCAGCTCTCGTTCAAAACTCACATCACAGCTGTCACTCGATCCTGTAGGTTCACACTCTATAACATACGACGAATTAGACCGTTCCTCACCCAGGAATCATCCCAGCTCCTAATCCAGACAACAGTCCTGTCAAAACTTGACTATTGTAACTCTCTCCTTACTGGCTTACCGGCATGTGCACTGAAGCCTCTCCAACTGATCCAAAATGCCGCAGCTCGCTTGGTCTTCAACCAGCCAAAATTCTCACATGTCTCCCCCCTGCTCCGCTCCCTGCACTGGCTCCCGGTCGCTGCCCGCACAGAATACAAAACTCTGATGTTGGCATTTAAAGCAACCAAAGGTATGGCTCCCCCATATCTTGCCAGCATGATTGAACCCTACAAACCCTCCCGCGCACTCAGATCAGCCAACGCAGGGAAGCTGGAAGTACCCTCACTAAAAACGCCGGGACAACGCTCCACACGTCCCAAACTCTTCTCCCTTCTGGCCCCAAAACTGTGGAATGCACTTCCCGTTGCAATCAGAACTGCAGCATCACTCCCGATCTTCCGCCGTAGTCTGAAAACCCACCTTTTCAGACTCCATCATGGCCCATAGCACTTACCCTACCCCCCTTAGACAGCACTTCTTAGACTTATATAGCATTTGAAACAGACTTATAGCATGTCATGTAGACAGCACAATAAGTGCATTGTATGTAGTCATAGCACTTCATAGTATATAGTGTATAGTAGTCATAGCACTTCATAGTATATATGTACAGCATAGTATAGCATATATGTGTAGTTTATATGTATAGTGTCATTATATAGATATGTTCTAGTTATAGTTTATATGTATAGTGTCATTATATAGATATGTTCTAGTCACGTTCTTAGCTTACGCATGTTTCGCGATAAATGCTTTTTACATATGTGATGTATTCCCATGCTTTTTGTTCTTGCTTATTGTAAGTCGCTCTGGATTAAGAGCGTCTGCTAAATGCCTAAATTGTAAATTGTAAATTGTATCTTGGATGCAACCATATTATTTTGCTCTAATCCACTGAAACAAATATGGAGGTTCACACTGACGTCATCATTCTGACATCATCAATCCACCTTTCAAGCCACTCAATCCTGACTTTATCACATTTGGTGGAGGCGGTCCGATCACAGCCGGAGTGAGGTGACGGCAGAGAGGTTATGCCAGTGACTCGGGGCGTATCCTTCACAATGAAGCAAATCTAGCCGTGTTGTGACTTCTAACCACTATCCTTTGACAGGGTTAAACCATGGAGCTCATCTACAAGTTGGTGTGGCGGTTGTTGCATGTATTCCTTCACCTCCACAGGTTGCTAATCACTTGGTTCCGACCCCAGCTTCAGAACTGGAATGGATGGCTGTGCGATTGGGCAGTGCTTCTCCTGCCGATCGCACTTGTCGGATTCCCGGACCACTACAAGGTGGTTGCTCAGGCGGCCGGTAAACACTCAGGAGGTCGCAGCCGTGTTCAGTTCAGCACCGACGGGAACTCTCTGGAGAGGCTGCCCCTTCACATTGGCTTGTTGATAGCCGAAGAGGAGCTGAGCTACACGCACACTGCAACCCTCGTCGTTTGGTGCATGGCTGTCGGCATATCTCATGTCAGCGTGTATGATAGTCGAGGAGTTTTCTCGAAGAACAGCTCCCACCTCCTGGAGGAGATACAGAGGCAGCAACGGGGCCTTCTGGGACCAGAGGATTCTAACTATAACGTGCAGTTCTTCAGCAATGGGAATAACAAGCATCAGCACCGAGCGCTGTCCGGTCAGCCCGTGGTGACAATTCTGTCACCAGCGGACGGAAAACAGAGCATCGTTGCGGCGGCCCAGAAGCTGTGTCGCGCTGTGGAACAGAAAGAGAGGAGCTCCACAGACATCAACATCAGCACGCTAGACGCACTCCTCAGAGAGGAGAAGAATATCCCAGACCCTGAGGTGGTGGTCAAGTTTGGCCCAGTGGACAGCACGCTGGGATACCTTCCCTGGCACATCAGACTCACCGAGTTCATTCCCCTGCCTTCCCACATAGACGTGTCTTACAAGGACTTATTGGATGCTCTGCAGCGGTATGCCTCCTGTGAGCAGAGGCTAGGCCAGTGATTGGCACATGCAAGTTAAATAGACCCTGCCTTGTGAACCAGAGCTACAATGCTCTAGACTGCCGTTATGGAGAATATGCAATAAATTCAATAATACTGTATATTTTGCCAAAACTAACTTACAGTTGATGTGGAATTTGTTTTGATGGATATCAATTCACGGGGGATGCGAAGCAGGCCCCAATTAAAACACAGGCTTTAGGGGCAGCAGACCATGGAACCAAGTTTGGGAGGGCACCAAAAGCCTGGCCAAAAAGAAAGACCAGACCATTGCACATCCCCAAGATTCGGTCTGGGGCAGCCAAGATATTGCTAAATCGGTGTGGAAATGCGTCGGCATGCACCGCTCACCCTGCCGATGAAGTGAGATTAGCAGCAGCAACTCAGGATGTTGAATACAAAGAAGAGGAAGCGCTGCTGTGGTCCGTGTGGTTATCTAAAAAACTGTAAACAATCAAGTATACCTTCATAAGGGTCCAATAGTTATGACAAGCAAATAATGACGTCATTTTATAGCGGCCACAGGCTGTCAATCATAATTAAAAGCAATTGCAGATCAATCAATGACACAAAACAATCACAATGTAATATTTAAAAAGGTATGCACTCTGTTATGTCCACACTACAAGGAATAGAAAATGTACCCATAAAGGAATCTGCTCTGCCAACATTCCCTCAGTTGTCCAAATGCTAAAAAAAATCACACCCGTGTGAACTGAGTGGTGCAAGGTCTTATATAGTCTGATCAGCTATGTCAGTGACGTCACACACTAACCATAGCAACCATGCTCGTTTTTTTGGTACAAACAAACAAACAAGGGTACACGGGTAAAAAGCCAGTTGTTGGAGTGGTTTGCACTGGAGTGGTTTGCACCACTCAAAAAAAGAAGAAAATCAGACCCATCTGAAGTGAGTGGTACTGTACTGTACTGTACTGTACTGTACTGTACTGTACTGTACTGTACTGTACTGTACTGTACTGTACTGTACTGTACTGTACTGTACTAGCCCTCCTCCCTGGCCTGTGTGTGTCTGTGTGTTAGGCTATTTTCGTGCTCGGACACAGGGACAGACCCAGGGACACAGCCACACACACACATAGCTGTCTATAGGAGTGGTTGCACCACTCAAAAAAAAATAGGGAGGATCACGACAGAGACTTGGGTTAGATTCCTCCATGGTGCGTTCGGCTCGCTTGACCAGTTACTCCAGAGTCCAGACAGATTACACAAGTAATTGTGTAATCTGTGTTCGCTGTTGGGAAGCCAACCTCTGTCACTGTGCTAGCGACTCCAACGTGTTGGTCAGGGTGCATGACTGTTCAGCACGGAGTGGAACTGGGAGGGATAGCATGTTCCTCCACACGCATGTCAGGTGAAAAGTAGCGCTGCTGGCTAGTGGCTACTTCCATGCGTTATCAGAATAGACATGGTTGTCTTGTCTACAACCTCCCCAGACCAACACTATACAGTAGGGTCACAGAGGAAAATTGTATCAAAGGGGTGACTTAAACTGATGTAGTAGGCCAACAAAAATACCTTGAAAGCTAGGAGAGATCATGATCCATCCATCCAGCTTCAGCGCCAACAACATCCTTAACCCTCACTGAGGCTTTGAGATGGGACCATGAGCCCACTCGATAAGGCCGTAGAATGGTTTAGGTAACCACTCCATGACTGCTAGGAGAAGATGAACAGTCCACAGTTTAAGCAAAAGCAATCACTGGGTCACTGGGTGCCCTGAATGAAGACTGATAAATTACTAATGAACATGCATTATTCCACCCAAGGTAACAAACTGGGGCAAGTCAAGCAACTCAACATCACATCCAAAGGCCCATTATGACACCTTACATGTGAGTGAGTTACCATGGGAGTAGAGAGTCAGCGGTCCAACAAAGATTTTTTCACCAAGCTGACGTGAAAGCGACCAGTGGACTCCACTCCACACCTTTTATACAGGTAGCCTGTGGACATGAACTTCATTCAACCACTAGCTGGCAGCAAATACACGCACAATCCCACACTGAGGAGATTGAAGCCTAATTTAGCCTGCCATATGGTGTCATGCACCAGATCTACAAGCTCTCATTAGAGCTTGTAGATTGCAATTGCAATTTCCAAGACTCGTAGTTTAATCAACAATTCTAACAAGCCGTGTAAGTAATACACATTCATGACAGTTTGGATCTGTTTTTTAAAGCATGGATGCATCCAAGTGTTGGATTTAACCTAGTGATGGTAAAACAAAAATAAACATTCACGATGTACAGTTTGGAACTGTTTTTGAAAGCATGGATGCATTCGTTGGATACCTAATGGTAAATGGTGCATTTATATAGCGCCTTTATCCAAATCGCTTTACATAGATTGTGCATTACATTCACCCATTCACACACACATTCATACACCGATGGCGGTGGAAACCATGCAAGGCACCAACCAGCACATCAGGAGCAAGTTCAGTTCAGTGTCTTGCTCAAGGACACTTCGACACTAACTCTGGGGGAGCCCGGGTTCGAACTGGCAACCTTGTGGTTACCATCCAGCCACTCTACCTACCCCTGAGCCACCAACACCCACCTAGGAGGGGGTAAAAAGTAGACTCAAATCTTCGGTGCTTACATGGTTATCCTTTCTCATGCAGGTATACTTGAGCTAGTCTGAAGACCTGTTATTACATGTTAATTGTTCCAAACTTAAAACAAAAGGTGACAGAGCCTTTCAGGTTGTAGCACCCACACTGGAATGCTCCTCCTCAGGTTTTGAGATACACAGCCTCCGAGCATTTTTAAGAACTTTTATTTGAAAAAGACATTTCGAGATGTTTCATGGTTTTATTTCCATGTTTGTTATTTTCTGTCCTGTTCAATTTATAGGCTTTTTTCGGTTCTGTATTAATTTTCCTTGTTTTATTGTGTGCACTTTGTGAGTCTTCTCTTGAGCAGTGCTATATAAATAAAATGTACTTACTGATCTTTTCATCATTGCCTGTGGCTCCTGCAGGCTCCGTGTATCTGTTGCTGAGCCCCTGGCAGTTGAGCCTGAGAACACTGGTAGAAGTCTAATAACGGAAGCCATTCCTTGATTTTAACTAGTTAGAAATGTGATAAAGGGCGAAAGGGCCTTTCTGTGTGGAGTTTGCATGTTCTCCCCGTGTCCCCTAGGGTAGGTACCCTCACAAAAAACATGCAGTAATCCTGGTCTCTAAACTGCCTCCCCTTGGCCAGCTGGGGCGCCTGATGGAGGGGAAAGGAACTGGTTGGAATAATGTGTTCCTTCCACGCGCTACGTCCAACCAGGGAAACTCCACCCTGTCAGGTGTAAAGGAGCAACTTGGACTAGGTTGGCGGAGTGTGTTGAGAGCCCAGGATCACATTAGATAATTGACACAGGGGTGAAAAATGGGTTACAAAATCGTGGGATCAAAATTATTAAGAAATGATTAAAAAAAAGAAATGTGTGATAATATTGTGACTGTGGTCATAGAAGACTTTGAGCAGTACATCTAGTGGGACTGTGGATGTATTGAAGCACTTCAAAGGAAGCAACTGGGGACCTAATCTGCACAAAATGAGTCATGAAAGTCAATAAAAAATAGTCAGAAACAGATTTTATGAAATAATATTATTAATAATATTGAAGACTAAAGATGTATTAAACTTAAGATTTATTAAACTTGTGAAACATCTCAGTGTGCTCATATGCCCACAGAAGTCATGGATCTTGCTGTACATGAGAAACTGCTAAATCCGATTGCTTTTTCCCCCTCGATTTATGAGAATAATAAATGTAAAGCTTGTTCAGTTAGCAGTTTATACTCGTGTTGTGAGCCTTATCAGGGTCGACAATCTGTGGAGGTACTTCCTTTGAAATGAGAATGCATGTTGCAACAAAACTGACATCAAATGGAAAGGATTCGCTAGAAATAGAATACACCAAGAGCTATTTTATGATAGACCAAGACCATTGAGATGTTTGAGTATTTTCATTAGAATACAATTGTTGAAATGATGATCATAGACTTTACCTTAAGGCCAAATAGAAAGGTGCTCTGTATTCCAAACTACTGTAGTTGTCTTCTATAAGTTCTGTATTTGCTACTATAAACATAGTCCTGCAGCCTCTTGTCCACTGAGAATGGAACAGAACTATAATTCAGTCTGGTGCACACATTAAATGCAGCAGAAAATGAGGAAAGAAGGAAGCCAGGCACTCATTCTCATAAAAATAAAATAAAATAAATGTACCTTGTGTTTTGATCATGCTGAACATAATCAGATTTTCTATTTCTATAACCACTTTGCTTTCAGTAGCTCAACAAAGTTGCAACTTTACTCATCGACGGTCAATCACTCTCCAGTGAAGTACTGTAGGTCTGCCAAGCAGTCAACACAGTTTGGGCGGGAACCCCTTTTGGTGTTTTAAACATTGTTATAATTTAGCTATTGAAAAATAGCAGATCTACAAGCTCATAGCGCGCCACCGAGTGGCGCGCTACGAGCTTGTAGGTCTGCTATTTTTGAAAAATCGAAGAACCACTGACATAGAAACATAGCTTTTTCAGAAAACTGTCAGGATGTAGAAGACATTTTTAGAATCTGATCTCAGGTCAAAATGGATTAACACATTTTTCAATCTCCTTGAGTCCTAGGTCAGAGCAAACAAATCATTTTAATTGTATAGAACATACAATTGTAGTTGTATTTACTGAAATAATAACCTGTAATAATTTGTAAACCCTCTCCGGGACTCCTGGACCCCACGTAGAGGACCACTGATTTACAGGACAGCAAAAAAAGAAAAAAAAGAAAGTAAAAGTCGTACGATTTGCCACACACACGTTACCGCAGTGAGATGTGTTCTCCACATTTGACCCATCTCTTGGATTCTTTCTACCTTTGCATTCCTCTACATCTACCTCTGACCTTACTCTTGCTCCTCTTCTGCCGAGTCACTGCTGCCCTGGCCTTCCTCATTCTCCTCTCCGATGCATATCTGTCTCTTCAATTGGTTCACGTCATCTGAGGTGATCACTGCATTTTTCTTAGGCCTTCCTCTAGGTCTGCCTGTGGGCCTAGGATATTTATTTGTACATCCGTCTTCTTTTTGTACCTCCTCCTCCTCAGCACCATTCTCGGTGTTGCACAATGTGTCCTTACTTTTCTCATCCTCCTCAGCATCAACAGCACTGCTTTCCATTTCATTTGTCTCGTCTTTTTCTGTTTCAGACTCATTCCTACTTGTCTTCTCCATCTGAGTTTTCATCCCTGGGTCAGGGACTTGGCCATGATAACGCTGAATGTGACTCTTCAGGCTAACATTATGATTAAAGGACTTGTCACAGTGGTGACACTGATAGGGTTTCTCTCCTGTGTGGACACGCATGTGGGACTTGAGGTGGTTTGACTGGGTGAATGAGCGCTGGCACACCTCACATACAAACGTCTTTACCTTTGTGTGCACAGCAACATGCCTTTCCAGTTTATACTTCTTTGGAAAATCCATGTTGCATATGAGACAAATATGTCTTTTGGGACCTCTGTGAGTCGCCAGGTGGTCATTGCGCTCTTGCATCTTGGCAAACACCTCTGGACAGTCAGGACATTGATAGGGCTTCTCTGCAGGGAGATGGCTCCGCTCATGGACAAGTTTGTCTGCCCTTGTTCTGAAGGTTGCGCAGCAGTACTTACAACCATGCTTGTAGCCATCCTGGTGGATCTTGCTGTGGATTTTTAGATTAACCTCACAGTAATATCTCTTGCCACACACAATACAAGAAAGGGGCTTTTTGTACCCACATGTGTGAGCCTGACTGTAGAAAAACTTTCCGCATTCAGAACACAGCTTGCGGAGATTGTCATGTTTCTCATCTGTATCCGACTCACTGTTGTCTGGGAGATCCCAATCGATGTCTGAATTGTGATCTCCACTATCCAGCTCGCCGTCTGGTCCTTCGTCTGGAAGCTTGTCGTCTGTATTGTGGTGCTCCAGGGGATCAAAAACATTAAAATAAGTGTGGTCATGTCCTTCATCTGAGGAGTCTGAACTATGTTCTTCCTCATCCACCTCGCTAGATCCTTCATCCGAGGAGTCACTTTCATCACTAAAATCAATAATCTCAGCGATGGCATCAGCAGAACTCTCTGGATCATTGGTGGAGTTGAGAGCGTCACCTGAGGGCACTGCCTGTAAATGATGGAGAAGAGATGAGCAGTTACTGTATGTCTGCAGTTGGAGTGATTCCCTCATTGTTACATTTCTATTGTCAGGGCAAAGGTTTAGGCCTATATGGATTCCTAGTGGGTAGATTATTGGTAGGTGATATAGTTTTAGTTAGTTGGTTAGCAGATTCATTTACAACATGTTCAAGTTTAATTCAGATCAGGACATGACACAGAGCGAGCAATTTAAATACCTTCTCTATTTGCTGACTCCTCCACTTTCTGCATGAGAGAGAAAGAGGACATGAAACACTGAACAAATTATGTCATCAATATCAAAAGTGACTGTTATATTAGTACTATTATATTATACTACTACACTAGTGCAGTAGTGCTATTCACTGGCCATTACTGTTATGCATTGGAGCCGACTTACGATAGTGTGACCTCAATGGAGTCTCCATCACATTCATCACCATCATCATCATCATCATCTAGGGTCAGCCTGCATTTTTTAGAGGGTTGAAAGGACTCTGGGTATGTTGAAGTGAGGAGTGAAGGTGATCTTTTCCAGTCAACTCGACTTGTCTGAGTAGCTAATTAGAAAATGAAGAATACGAGTTATCCTAAAAAAAAATCCCACGATTTTGTAACCCATTTTTCACCCCTGTGTCAATTATCTAATGTGATCCTGGGCTCTACACACCCTCCGCCAACCTAGTCCCCATATATGGGGGACATGGGGAGAGCAACAGACTTGAACTCATGCTTCCTTCATGCCTGAGTGTCCAAGTTGCTCCTTTACAGCTGACAGGGGGGAGTTTCCCTGGTTGGACGTAGCGCGTGGAAGGAACACGTTATTCCAACCAGTTCCTTAATTCCTTTCCCCTCCATCAGGCGCCCCGGCTGGCCAGGGGGAGGCAGTTTAGAGACCAGGATTACTGCATGTTTTTTGTGGGGGTACCTACCCTAGGGGACACGGGGAGAACATGCAAACTCCACACAGAAAGGCTCTTTCGCCTACCCCGCTAAAATAATGGATATTCTGAGCAACAGACCATATAGAAATAACTAGAATACACACTTACTTGCTAAAGTACCAGAAATATTCATTTATATGCCCAGCTTTGAGTGTTTGTGTAAACACAAACATTGAAGACAAAAGTGAGGACGCAAATTGTGATTGGCCGGAATGAGACGATGTATGATGATAAGACCGCATCTCACTTCACATGGGTGTGATTTTTTGTATTTTTTTTTTTTTACAAACCTTCACTTCTAAAGGAAGTCTTCTTAATCTGGGTGCCAACAGATTTCTTCCTTGGGGGGGTCAGTCTGGCAACCTATGTTCCTGGTAATAGTGCACTGTAAAAAAATAAAATAAAAAACGTTTACACATCGGCCAGCGTTTACACGCTCCATACATAATTCATTCCATATATTGATCTGACCCCCCAGCTTACCACCACTTTAGCCAACTCAGTTTCCTATAATATAGGCCATGTATGTACAACCATACCCAATATTACTTTCTCTCTTTCTCGTACACACAATTACAGAACATCTGGGTGACTGCAAGCAAAATATAACTTTGATTGCATGACAGACAGACACACAGACAGTCACACACACCTGCGCTTCTTATCTGTGGTTTCAGATTTGCTTGCACTTTGGCTGTCTTTTTCAGTACAACGCACTGGCATCCAAAGTCTCTAGTGGTTGGCTGAAAACACATAACATAACAAATCATTACGTAGTTCATATAACCTCTGAAACTACTACATTAGCTACAAATGAAACGAGAGTAGAATGACTTGCCTTTGGTGGAGGAGAGTTGCCAACCGTGTAAATAGACGGTATCGCGTCTTTGGACAGCAAAAGGTGGCTTGAGAATCCTGCAGTGAATTGGCCTTTGTTTTCAAAGCAGCCTTCTGAGAAGTGCCTGTCACACAAACGCGAGTTGTTGAAAACACCCCCTTCATCAAAATGTGTGAACGCCAGCCATTGTTGCCGAAGCCACGGATAGGGTTCGTTATGGGGAAAGGGGAAAAGAGTGATGGAATTCGCACAACCAAACACACAGCGCCGATGTTGAGGCATGATGTGGAGTCACCAGACTCTCCAAGTTCTCCGAAGTTGGGAAAAAGTTCCCAGCCGGTGTCGACTCTGTCGAGGGAGGGAGGGAGCTAGGATAAGGTTTCCGTTTCCGGCAGGCCTCCGGAAGAGTGAGATGATGGGACTGTTCAATCAATTATTCAATCAAAGCAAACGGCACAAACAAAATTAGTTTGCCTCTTCTACAAAAATTAAAGTTACAAATTACTGTCGCGTGTTGCCATTCTCTTGTACGCGTATTATTTATTTCCCACCACGGAGTAGCCTTGCATCTCGGAGGACAGGCAAGACGGGCAGTGTCGGTAGGCCAATCAGAGGCAGCCGGGGCGTTACCATGTCTATGCTCGGACGTAGAAAGAATATACGCGATGAGACTGCATGGCGTCCAACATTTCCATGGTGTTGATGGTGAGTTCTGAGTTTTAATTTGCGTTGATTCTTGATATTAATCGACGGCCCTTGTCCATAATAAGCCTATCTCACAGAATTTCCCCGCCCCCCTAAATACGCCCCCTTTCGGGGTTAGTGGTGATAGCGTGACGTCACTCCATAGACGCTACATGTTAACAGAGGTTATTTAAGAAGTCTACAACTTTTGTTTTCTCAAGGTAAGGTTTGTTCTATCTGCTCGACCTGATTTACCATCTTGTTTGCTTCATAATAATATTGGTCTGTCACATTTTTACATTAGAAAATGTACTTAGATTCTCCAGAGAAAAAAACGTGTAAATGCCCATGTTAAAGTCACCACTATTTACCGGAAGTGGGCGTGAAAAACGGGCTGTGCGATAGGCCTATAAGTACGTTTACACTTTGTTTTTGAGCATATTAAACAAACGAGAGACAATTTGAGGTTTTGTTTGCTGTTGTAACTGACTGTACACATTACATTCCGCAGACTGAACTCCTGATTTACCTGGCACAAAAAACACACTCGGACACTTCACTGTCTGCCACAGTGAGTATATTTCTACAGTTGAAAATGTATGTTGGTGGATGCCTGGATGAGTGATATTGTTTGTTTCCTCTACCTTTTTTTTTTAACTTTGCAGTTTACTTTGCACGTGGTCAGTCAGTGGTCAGGTGGTCATAATGGTCTCTGCTAGTCTGCTTGGCCCTGAGTAGACCGTTTCCACTTATGCAGCTTCAAAATGATGAACATCATGTCAAGCCAAACTAGCAAATAAATACATAATTTATCAGCAATTAAGCTCTCAGCGTGGTGGTGATACATTGTAGATCAGCTTTTTTATGTTTTGCATTCCTAAAAAGGTTGATTCATTTAATATGGAAACTATATGACTCAGATCAGCAGTAGCATAACCATACACCCACACCACTCCACTGATTTAATTGAAATGGTTTGAACTTCTACCAAGTTTAGTGACCAATTGCATAGTTACTTACAGTACTGAGCTGTACAAATTAAAAATATGTAATATTTGTAATAAAATAAGTGTTATTGGTGAAGGGAGAGTAGTAGTTGACTTGGGTTACGGTGATGTTATGATTGTAATTCTCTATCGATGATAAAATATCTATGAGCTGCAGTTTGCAACGGTTTTTTATAATGGGATGAATCTAGAGTACCCAATACCCTCCATTGACTCCCCATTCATCCAGTTTGCGATCTGCTTGTATTAAACAATGTTAAACTCACCAACATTGCAGCTCTAGGCCAAGCTTAGGGGGTGTGTGTGTGTGTGTGTGTGTGTGTGTGTGTGTGTGTGTGTGTGTGTGTGTGTGTGTGTGTGTGTGTGTGTGTGTGTGTGTGTGTGTGTGTGTGTGTGTGTGTGTGTGTGTGTGTGTGTGTGTGTGAACAGAAAACGTGTTTATGACCAGAGAACAAATTAAAATGATCAATGTACTTGAATCATTTCACGCTGCAAGTTATGAAGACTCTAGTCTGCTTAACGTATTAACTCCTAAGTCAACAGTTGGTACTTGGTAGAGGTTCACTGATTATTATAAGTAGTCATGGTTTGCCAAGTCTTTTGAATAGTTCAATTAAATCCTCTTAACAGCCACTACTGCTAGTACTACTGCTACTCATAATGTTATTACTGTTGTTTCCTCTGCTAGTTCTCCTGCTGTAACGTTGAAAAGCACCAGTGACCCGGCCTCAGGTAAAATACCAGTGGAAGGGCTACGAGCAGACTTGATGGCTTCCAATTCGACTCAGGAGGAGGAAGAGGAGTTCCACTGTGCTGTGTGTCATGAGATCTATAAAGATCCGGTTATCCGGTTCTGCAAATGCTGTCTACAGGCATGGTGGACAGGAAAACCAACCAAGGAATGTCCTGTTTGTAGAAGATGCTCCAAGGAAGAACCTATTACCAATTTGGTGTTGAAGAACCTGTGTGAGAGACGGAGTGCTTTGTCAGAGAGGTCGGACGGTCTCTGCGTTGCACATGGCCAGAAACTCAGGCTTTTCTGTATGGAAGACAAAGTTCCTACGTGTCTCGTGTGTCGGGATTCTAAAAAAACACAACAACCACAGGTTTAGACCCATTGATGAGGCCACATTAGAGCTCAAAGTGGAACTCCAGAAATTACTTAAAGCGCAAATAACATGCATTTTAATAATGCTTTTAATATTTAATATCATATTGTCTATGTCCCTCAAAGTTATTTCTAATCGTTTGAGCCTCAATCACCACTCTGATTTAACCAGGCCTTGTCATTTATTTCTGGACTTTCAAAGCAGTTTTAGCTGCAGTACCACAATGTCCTGAGGTGGTGGGGGTGCTGATGTGCAGATTATTTAATATTTGAGTCATTATAATACTGATGCTAGATAAAACCAGGCTTGTTTCCATTCCATGCCAGCTTGGAAAATCAACAATGGTGTACATTGTAAACAAAGTGGAAATGCAAATTTGGAACTGAAGACCGAAGAAGAGAAGGAATTATACAAAGTAGGGTGACATTGATGACATCACGATGAGGCCAAAATCAGTTGAGCTGTTCCTGAGAGCAATTTCCATTAAAACACCAATATGATATGAAAGCCTGATTGTTCAAAATTGGTTATTTGTGGGGATAGATAGCACATATGGGAGCCCCAAAAACACAAAAGAAATTGAAAAAGTTGAATTTTATGTTATAGGTCCTTTAATCCCTTACAGGAGAAAATGAAGGTCCTTGATAAAGTTGAAACAGACTGGTATAAAAGAGAAAAACACATTAAGGTCCAGGCTCAGCACATAGAGAAACAGATGAAAGAGCAGTTTAAGAAGCTTCACCATTTTCTACAACGGAAAGAGGATTCCATGCTCCTTGCAATGAGGAAGGAAGAGGCACAGAAGAGTCTGGTGATGAAGGGCAACATTAAGTGGCTGAGCAAAATTAAGGCAAAGCTTTTGGCGACAATCAGAGCTGCTGAGGACCAATTGAAAGTCAACGATGACATTTAATTCCTGCAGAACTACAGGGCCACAGTGGAAAATGTCCAGCTCACAGTCAAGCTGCCGAACCCACGGCCAGTCCATGGAGTACTGATGGATGTGGCTCAACACCTGGGCAACCTGACCTACCATGTCTGGGCCAAGATGCAGAATATTATCTCTTGGACTCCTGTTATTCTGGATCCAAACACTGCCCATGATAGACTCAGCCTGTCTGAAGACCTGACCTGTGTGAAACTTTGTTTACCACAGCAGCTTCCTAATAACCCTGAGAGGTGTGGCAATCTCTATGTCCTGCTGCGGCTCGTCTGGTGTTCAACCGCCCCAAGTTCTCCCACACAACCATCCTTCTCCGTTCTCTACACTGGCTCCCCGTAGCGGCCCGCATCCAGTTCAAAACCCTGGTGTTAGCCTATAGGGCAGTGAAAGGAACAGCTCCTTCCTACCTCCGGGCTATGGTCGATGCCTACACCCCTGCCCGACCACTTCGGTCTGCCACCTCGGGGCGACTGATTGCCTCGTCACTCAAGGGTCCTTCTGGCCGATCCACACGGTCACGACTCTTTTCTGTTCTGGCCCCACAGTGGTGGAATGAACTCCCCACTGATGTTAGGACAGCAGAGTCACTGCCCATATTTCGCCGCAGGTTGAAAACCCACCTCTTCAGGAAACACTACTCTTCCTCTCTGCCTGACCTACTTGTTGTTAACTAGTTGTACGAACGCTTGTTTTCTATTGTTGTATTGTTTATTGGATCTTGTTTAGTCGATACACTTAATTGTTTTAGCTCATGCTCATTTGATTTAGCTATTTTGTCTCATCTGGTTAAGGAAATAGGTAGCTGATATATTGCACTTTTACCTTAGCGCTAGGTATACTCTTGGTTGCTTGTTTTTGCAGAAAATGCACTAAAGACTTCTGGTGATTAGTAGTTTTTGTTCCCTACCTATGTTGAATACACTTATTGTAAGTCGCTTTGGATAAAAGCGTCTGCTAAATGACTGTAATGTAATGTAATGTAATGTCCAAGGTTCTGATGGCTTTAAGTCAGGGACTCACAGTTGGGAGGTTGAGGTTGGTGACCATACATCCTGGAAACTTGGCGTGTCAGAAGAGGGTTACCCGAGGAAGTTGCAGGGTAGATGTTGGATAATAGGGTTTCGTGATGGCAATTACAAAGCAAGCTCAACAGGAGCAGTGTCCACTAAACTCTCTGTTAAGCAGAAGGTCCAGAGGATCAGGGTCCAGCTAGACTGGCTCAAAGGAATGCTGTCCTTCTTTGACCTTGATTCTAACACACACCTACACACCTTCAGACACACTTTCACTGATGTCTTTCCAACATTTGGGACCTACATGTCCCTCCCCTTGAAAGTGTTACCAAGGAAGCTCTCCATCCATGAGGCCTCGGAGTAAGACATTTAGACGCCAACACAGCATTTGTAGCTAAAACTAGGAGTTCCATGACATGGCTCATCAGTAAACATATTGATGGTTGATTGTAAATTGAACACTGCATTCTGTGATAGCTGTAGTGACATGCCCAAACATAGGGATGCCAGGTTGAAACTGGTTAAAGTTGAAGTGAGGTAGGATGCATTTATAGCTTGACAAATCTAGTTTGTGAGCTACTGTACACTTCAGAGAGAGATGGCCACCATTCCAAACCACAAACCTTCCTATACAGGACAACATTTTCGGTTCCATCCTAGTATTTTATGGCACCCACTAGTGACAGAACCAAAGAGTCACTGTGTGATGTTGGCTGCATGACTATAAATTACATAAAAACAGACAGGAAAGTTGATATTTCTTTTTTCCCCCTTGCAGTAAAGAAAAAGGCATTACGGAAAGTCTGTATATAACATTGAGGAAATGTCTAAGAAACATACCTGGCAGTGGTACTGAATGTATTTAATTATTGCATGTCTGTTGTTTTGGGGACCATTTAGAATATGAATAGCATGCAATACTTGCATGCTATTGCATGCAATAGCATGCAATTCTTTTGAAGAATTTGTACAGCATCTGTATACTGGGAAAGCTGGTATGGGATAGTGAGATTTATTTTAAGACAAAAGTATATATTTTGTCAGTTCATGCTTGTTTATTTTTCAGGATAAGCAGACAAAGATTGAATGTTTGGGTCAGTGGCAGCCATATTAGTCTAGAGAGCACAGAGCAGCTACATGACATCCCTCCATACTTGTATGACCACTGTTAACGGCATGTTGAGTGAATGCTTGGGGCAGAGGTTTGGGTTGGGACGGTCCCAGGGACATGTCCTACAGAGGTTTGGGTTGGGACGGTCCCGGGGACATCCTACAGTACAAGGGGCTATTTTTCTTTTTAATGGCCCCACAAAGACTAATTCTTTGTTTTAGTTTGTTCAGTTTCAATGTTTTGTTATCTCTACAATATACTGTAGAGTAGACTCAAGGAATTCTGGACCAGCTGACAGACCACCATATGGGACCAAATCATGTTTAATGACTATCTTAACTAAACAAAATACATACATAAAAATAGATAGATAGATTTTATTTCGGTCCGTACAGGAAAAAGGATTACATACAGACGTACATACATTAATATCCACTAATTACTAGTGGTACCGAAAAGGTGAAGGCAGAAGCCGAAGCTTATTGCGCCTACCCTTTTTGAACATAACTCAAATTACACTAATCAGAGAATGTTGTCAGACATGGATTTCATTAAAGAGAAAAAAAACAACTATAAGGTTCTGGCCATTGATTGTGAGAAATCTAAGAAATCTAAGCCGGGCTTAGATATGGCCTATATTATGAAAAAATAAAAAATAAAATAAAAAAACAAACACAAACAAACAAATGTTTTTAAATAGGAAGAACAAAACAAAAAACAAAGACAAAGATACCCAACAAAGGTTTAACTAAACATTTGATTTTGGGTAAAATCACAGGGGTTAATCACAATGGAACGAGGGAAATAAGTAATCGACGCCTCATACCATGTGGCTATTTGACCACAGGATATGAGGTACACAGGAACAAACATGATTGAAGCCTACAACCACACTCAGCGGCTACTTGGCCGCAGAGTATGGTCCTAGGCTGTCTATATATATATACATATGTAAACATACACATATATACATCTATAAATACATACATATATGTATATTTACAAACATACACATACAAGGTGTATTGATGTAGTTAGATTTCATAGTATTAATTTATATTTGTTTAGTAACATCTTTTTGAACATCTTTTTGAATTTAGTAATCGTTGAGCACAATTTTAATTCGCTATCTAAGTTGTTCCACATGTTGACCCCCGTTACAGATAGGCATCTACCTTTAGTGTTAGTCCTAATACCTAATTTTTTAAATAGGGCCACCCCCCTGAGTGGATATTGGGACTCTCTAGGTTGGAACAGTTCCTGCATGCAGGGAGGGAGTAATTTGTTGTGTGCCTTATACATAAATACTGCAGTGTTTAAGTCCACTAGATCATTTAATTTAAGAGTTTTTGAGTTCATGAAAAGTGGGTTGGTTGGTGTAAGGTAGTCGCTTTGGTTAACAATTCTTATAGCTTTTTTCTGTAGCATGTAAATTGGGTTGATAATGGTTTTGTAAGTGTTCCCCCATACTTCCACACAATAGGTTAAGTATGGGAGTATGAGGGAGCAGTACAATATGTGAAGTGAGTTTTTGTTTACTAAGTGTTTCATTTTATTTAGTATTGCAATAGATTTAGATATTTTTGTTTTTGTTTTATCTATGTGTGATTTCCAGCAGAGTCTATTGTCTATTGTAATTCCCAAGAATTTGTATTCATATACACGTTCAATTTCAACCTCATTAATTTTTAAATTGACCGATGAACTGGTTTTCCTGTTTGAGAAGATGATATATTTTGTTTTGGATATATTCAGTGATAATTTGTTGACATCAAACCAGATCTTGAGGGTCTCTAGTTCCTTTTCCACTGCATGCAGGAGCTGTTCGAGATCTTTCCCGGAGCTATGTAGACTTGTATCGTCAGCAAAAAGTACACAATTTAGAAGTGGCAATGATTTACCTATGTCGTTAATGTACATAATGAATAATTTAGGACCCAAGACAGATCCCTGCGGAACTCCATATGTTATTTTTTCCGAGTCCGAGTCAACATTATTTATGTGGACAAATTGCTGTCGGTCGTCCAGGTAGCTTCTTAACCATGCATGAGCGACTCCTCTAATACCATACCTCTCCATTTTGTTTAATAAAATATTGTGATCTATTGTGTCGAATGCCTTCTTCAAGTCTATGAAGACACCTACAGTGTGTTCCCCTTTATCTATACTTGTTGATATTGCTTCCACTAGCTCAGTTACTGCCATCGAGGTGGACATATTGGACCGAAAACCATACTGGTGGTTACTCAGTAACTGGTGTTTATTAATAAAGCAGTCTAGTCCAATAACGAATAATTTTTCTAATATTTTTGAGAATTGAGATAGCAGGGAAATAGGTCTGTAGTTGGTGAATTGATGTTTGTCGCCACTTTTGTAGATGGGAATGACTTTAGCTAATTTCATTGTTGTGGGAAATATGCCAGTAGAAAAAGATAGGTTACAAATGTGAGTGAATGGTTTGATTATTTTATCAATTATGTTTTTGATTAGTGTCATGTCGATGTTTGAACTATCGGTGGACTTTTTATTTTTAAATGTTTTTACCATATTCAGTATCTCATGTTCCTGTACACAATTGACAAAGATAGATTGTGGATTCCGGTTTATGATTCTATAGTCCAAACCTTTGTCTCCTGGGTCAACTATCTCGTTTGCTAAAGTTGGACCGACATTTACAAAGAAGTCATTGAATTCATTGGCTATTTTTTTGTTGTTGTCTATGGTTATATTTTCTTTAGTGAAGTAGCTGGGATACTCCCCCATATACCTTTTCGAATTATGTTGTTAAGGGTTTTCCATGTGGCTTTGATATTTCCTCTTTGTTGTTCTAATTGTTTTTGATAATAATCTTTTTTACTGGATCTTATAATATTAGTTAGTTTATTTTTGTATGTCTTGTATCTTGTCTCAGCATCTTTTGTTCTTTGTTTTATGAATTTCCTGTAAAGGGTATTTTTCTTTTTACAGGCATTCTCAATACCTTTGGTTATCCACGGGGTTTGTTGTTTGTGACTATGTGTAGTTAAAGTTTTTCTAAGAGGGCAGTGTTTGTTATACAACTCAAGCAATGTTGTCAGAAATGTGTCATAGGATCTGTTTGGATCCTTTGTATCATAGACCTCATTCCATGTTTGTCTACCGAGGTCCACCTTGAGGGCAGTAATAGCTTCGGGTGATGTATGTCGGGTTATCCTATAGGTATTATTTTTGCTTTTAATTTCCGTCTTGAGATGATGATGGTGGAAAATGGCAAAGACAGGGAGATGGTCACTGGTGTCATTGATGAGTAATCCAGCTGTTATTTGACTGTCAATTGCATTAGTGAAAATATTGTCAATTAGTGTGGCTGTTTCTGTTGTAATTCTGGTAGGTTTGGTGATGACCGGGAATAGACTGTTGCTAAACATTGAATCAACAAAGTGTGTTATTTTTCTGTTTCCGTGCGGGTTAAGAAGGTCCAAATTAAAGTCGCCGACTGCTATGTGAGTTTTGTTATTATTTAATCGGCTAAAGATATTATCTAGATTATTAATAAATGTGTCAAGGCATGAACCAGGTGTTCTATATATACAGCTTATGGTCATATTTTTAGATTTTTCAAAAGTTATTTCAATTGTGAGGCATTCGAGAATGTTATCCAAGTTAAAAGTCATACTCTGTACCCCACTACATCTTAGGGATGTGTCTACATACAAGGCAACTCCCCCTCCAGTTTTGTTAGTCCTGTTAGAGGTGAACAACTCATACCCATCTAGATTCACATTTAATTCTTTCTCATCATTGAGCCATGTTTCAGACACCGCGGTGACATTGAACTTTTTAAATTGGGCAAGATATTTCTTAATTTTTTGAAAGTTTCTATTAAGGCTCCTACTATTAAAATGTATTATAGAAAAGGTGCCTTCCATTTCCACATTTTTGAATTGATCATCTGTGTAGTATTGGCAGTTATTATTGATATTATTGAAAAAATTGTTTTCGGGATCTATGTCAGAGCCAAACTCATATGGTTTGTGATCAGTGTGGTCGAAGTTATTAAAAGTATAATGCTCATACTGTTCGCTATCTACATCACATAAATAATGTTCAGCACCGTCCATTAGCTCATTGTCATCAATGTCCACATAGGGCAAAATTGGAATCTCTTCAGAGTCTGTCATGAGTGAGAGTCCAAGTACTCAGAGGTAGATATTTAATAAGAGTTGTTGCAGAAGGAAAAATAAAAAAATGTAGAAGGGAGAAAAAAAAAATCCTTCAGCCAGCAGGGGGGGGTTCTCAGTAGTATGCACAAAAGAAAAATATGTTAAGCGGAAGAAAGGAGTAAAAAAATAATGGTCCATAAAGTTTAGGGAATGATTACCACCACAGGAAGGCCGATTGCCCTTCATTTGTAAGACTCGAGTTCATTGATGTCTCTTACCGTAAGAACCTTGGCTGTTTCTGGTGTGTCCCCGTTTAGCTTTATCATTACTCTGCAGTTCCTGGTCCACGTTGAATTGATTTTCTTTTGCTTCTTTAGCCAACGGGCAGCCCTGGCGATTTCAGCGTTCTTTTTAGTTAGATGTTCATTCATGAAGACCTCAGAGTCTAGTAGTTTCTTCCACTGCTTCAGCAATTCAGTTTTCTTTTTTCTATTCCAAAAACGAATGATGATGTTGGGATCGGTGGGTTTCCCGGCCAGATCCTTACGCGGGAGAGTGTGGCAAGCCACAAGGTCGCCCGGATCAATCGTGATTTCCTTCGATTCGAAAAATGTGATTACTTGTGATTCAAGTGATTGTTGATGTTCAATCGTAGCGTCTTCGCCATCGCGTCTGCCTACAGCCGCGGCTGCGGCGTAGGTTCTTGGCTTCACTTTCAGCCCGCTTATGATCACGTCCTCCATCCTTGTGTATTGTTCCACATCATGCAGCCTATGCTCCAATGCGTCGATTCTTTTGTCCCTCTCTTTGATGGTGTTTTTCAATGATTTGACTTCATTCACCAGTTCCAGCAGCGATGCTTGCTGCTTGACCAGGGTGCTCAGCTCAGCCGTGACATAGTTGAGTGAGTTTTTAATATCCTCGATGTCGTCCTCCATTGACTTTTGGACGGCATTCTTCTTAGGTGGCATTGTATCTTTTTGTAGTAAGTTTTCACAATATATCGTGTTTACTTACATGTTATAGTTTGAGTTTGCTGTCAACCAAACTGCATACCGCTTTAGCTCTCTGACAGCTGTCAAACCGACGTCACCGGTCACACTCAGCAACATACATGGATGCACCTGGGACGTATCCTCAGTGTCTTAAGGTATCCTAAGGTCATCGGGGTTTCGGGTCTCGCAACATCATACCCCTCGCTCAGGTGACCCAGCCGGGGTGATCAAGTCCCGACTTACGTCCCAGTAGCTACCCTCGATCAGTCCCATTAGGGAAAAACCAGGGCCACTCAATCCGTTCTTCCTGAACTACTCTGCCGGGACTGGGAGGTACCATTCTGGCGCGTGGAAGGACTAGGCTCTGTGGGTTGACTCCTGTCCGGGCCCCTCCTACGTCTCACCAGGTCCACTCCTGCTCTCACCAGGTCAGGCCCTGTGCGTTGCACCAGACTCCCAGCACCAGGCACTTTATTCAGGAATAGTGGATTCTCGAGCCGCAACAGTTCCGCAGGCTCCACCTTGCCCTTGGTGGTGCCGCAGGCGCCGCTTGAGGCTTGAATGGCCCTCCTAAAGGCCTCACCATGGGTTTGTTGGGCTTCTTCCTCACGGAAGACACAGGCTGGGGCGCCAACCCATACTGCTCCCGGGTGCCGTCTAATTTCCGGCTGCCACCCGTCTCTCCGGTGGTCACCAGACTATTCCTGGTTGTCATCTTCAATTGGGGTCCCATGATAAACATCATTTCTAATGGTGGCTTAATGTGCATATCAAATGTGGGATCCTTAAAAGTTCAGAATCACTTGGTACTTGGAACTGTTATAACACACAACTGTGTAAACAATACCATCAGTAACCACTAGATAACATTGGTCAAAATGAACGGCCTGTTTGTCTTGAACAATGTTGAAAAAGGCAAGTAGGAATACCTGACACAGCAGTAAAAAGGACTGTCGTATGTGTTTGAGATGTAGAAAGGTTTCATGTCAGACTCCAGGTTTGTCTGGTGATTATTAAATGGACAAATATGACAATTGTACAATGGAAACAATTCCTATGTAATTTATTAGTGAACAAGGAATCTTAATTGTTTAACCCTTAAATCCATATAACTTGGAAAATGGTAAAATGTTTAATCAACCCTGTAGAATTTTGATTAGCAGGTGCATTAACAGTGCAAGTAGCAGCATTCTCCAGATACAACAGCAAAATCTATTTTACTGTGAACTTCATAACCAGGCCATGTTGAGACCCTTGTCCTCCCAAGCAAAACACTACTTGATCCTCAGTCACCTGTGTTACTTCTTAGAGGAAAGTTAAGCGTCAAACGTGCAAGGTGAGGAGTGCGTGAACATTTGATCATCTCAATTTACTTCCTTTACTTATGGCTTTACATTAATATATTTTAGTGTTAATAGAATCATGAGGTAAATTATTAATGAAAGTCCTCACCAACATCTACCATGTCTTCCTCTTCTCATAGCATGAATACAAAAGGAGGATTCCTTAAACATGAAAATCTATGTCGGATTCAGAACATCAATGAGAATTTATATTTTTCATAATGGATTGCCTTTTAAGAGGGAGTCTAATACATTTGTATTCACTGAGACAAAACCAATGGCATGAATTGAAAATATAACCTTTTATTTTTTTTCTTTTGGCGTTGGGTTCGGCAAAACATAAATAAATAAAATAAAACCTTTTCAATTCAGCCCCACCCCCATGGTTGTCTATTATAGAGGAGGGTATGCGTGTGACATCATCATCATACCAGAAGTTATTCAGGAACACCTGAGTGGCAAAAAACGACTCTCTGGCCTCGACAGCCCATATATACAAACTGAAAAGTCTTATCTGATTGTATTAAACAACGTTAAACTCACTTTGTCACTCGATTTGCCATTGACTTTATGCAAGCGCATACCCTCTATACACACAGCAAGTAGAAGCAACACACACCAACGGTAGTTGGCAGTTAATAAATCCCTTTATTGATCGCATAGTCTATACAAGTTCTCATATAGTGAACATAAGAGAATTCAAGTGCAGACAAGGGTCACATTCGCTCTAAATAAAGTGGCACTATTGGTGTGTTATGTTCACAAACAACAGAGGCACATAAATACAGAATATATTATTCATACTTCACACACTGCATACTGTATAATGCCAGTGCTTCATACAGTATGAACTGAGGCAGTTTAAGAATGAGTAGTTTTCACACCACAATCACCATAAATGTTGCGGTTCGGTTGATTTTCGTCATACTGTTCTTCCGTGCATGCATATACAGTGTAACATTTAATCCTCGCTGCACTGTGGCCCAAATTGTGGGGTTGACACAGTCTCTGATTACCTTTTTGCCTTTTTACCAAGCTCTTCTCTACAGAAACCAGACAGCAACTAGCATGCAGCCTTGATGTTTGGAGTCATGGTCCCCATGTATCTACTGCTGCTGCAGTCTCTGCTCACACTAGTGGTGGACAGTGCACATATTCACACAGACAGGGCCTAAGCACACTTTAGAGTCCATGCGTGGACAGAAGAAGCTGTATTTTACGTAATTTCCGAGTTTTTAGACAGCTGGTGGATGGAAAAGAAGCTCCACCCCCGCGGATGAGAGCGTTTCCGGGAATCTGTCCGTCGCGGCAGTCAGCCGCGGGGGTGGAGCTTCTTTTCCATCCTCCAGCTGTCTAAAAACTCGGAAATGACGTAAAGCACAGCTTCTTCTGTCCGCGGCTGTCCGCTAAAGTCTGCCCATGCAGACAACGACACAAACAATCAGTGTATAAATTAACCTCTGTGGTCAAGGTTGTGAATCATACAATTTCATTTCTAAGTAGTCTTCTAATTACAGCGACGACAAACACGGAGCAATAAGTGAATAGTAATTCATTATGTTAGTGGATCACTTGAATTCATATTTAAGGCATTAAAGTGTTAGTGTTATATATAGTTAGTGTTTGTGTTAGTGCAATCGTTTGTCTAGGAGTACAGAAAAGGTACAGCATCTTTCCTGAGGAAAGGAATGCAGGAGTACTGATGTGTTTGGTCGAGGTGGGGAAATGGGTTTTTGTCATGCTATTCTCATGCACAGTGAAGTACAATCTTCAGTTCAGTGGAGTGCAAATCTCCACCAGGAGGCAATTAAGCCCCTACCTCTCTCGACATTGACGTTGGTTTGGCGTTGAGCGATAAAAGGCCATTGGGGGAAACTAAGGTTATGACAAAGGATACTGTTCGTGTGTACATGTCCACACAAGAGAACACAAATCAGGGCAGGAATAAATGACATTGGCCACACGTTGGAGCGGTTAGCAACGCTCAAAAACAAAGCATCCGGCAGAGCTACACAATGAGACAAACAAGGAAAACATTCTAAATGTAAACGTTGCATAGCAACCACCTGTTTCAGGTGGCAGAGAGACTATGTTCTTGTGTAAAATTATTCTTTGTAATGAAATCAAATAAGAAAACTGCTTTAATTGGGATATGGTTTTCATGTTGGCATATTTGGTAACCATTTTATAAAAGCAATAACTCCAGTTCAGGATATGGCATGTTGCTTAGCCTTTGGCTGAACACCTAGCATTCAGAGGAGATTTCTGCTCACAGGGATGAATTCATCATTGGTTTATCTCATTATTTTAAATTTATAATGAACATCTGACATCGTAACATTATATAAATGACATGACTGAATCTCCACTTTAAAGCACATCCAATCACAATGGGTCGATTCCCTACCAATCAGTGCAAACTCTTGAGGACGGAGGAGGTTTACACCAATGACACTCCCACAAACGCCGACCCCTTAAAGGAAGTTGATTTTGTCCGAGGTGTACACGTCACACGTGGGAGCACCTGAGCTGAGGGGGGACTGGTTGTTTAGGAAGTCCCCCAGCTCAAAGGTGGGGGCGGAAGGCATGGTGCAGCTGGGACCTTCGTCATCCAGATCCTGTACAGAGAGAATTTAAAAAAATCACACTCGTCTGAAGTGAGTTGTGCTCTTATCATACATCATACATCACATTCCGTGCTCAGCAAATCAAATCATCACAAATGTCATTCCGGCCTATCACAATTTGCGTCCTCACTTTTCCGTCTTCACTTTTCTGCCCTCACTTGTAGCTTCAATATGTACTTTGCTCAGCCAATCAAATCAAGCCAATGTTTGTGACCCGGAAGCTGAGCATAGGAGGCCCTCAAAAAACGTAAATAGAGCTTCACGATTATTGCAAAAACGTTATTCATGATTATGCGTGGCCATATTGAGATAAAGATTATCAATACAAATGTCAATCTTTTTCTTTGTTTTAACTCAATCTGGGTTTTATTATTTTGAAAAATAAAAAAAATAAAAAAATAAAAAATAGAAGATTCTCTCCTTGTTTTGTCTATTAGCAAAAATAATAAGGTTTTCCCATTCAGACTGTATGGCAATATTGTAGGACAGACGTTCTATTAAACAACAATCTGCAACAATTAAGAGTTGTGACCCAAGGATATGAGTTTTGGTAAAGACTTCCGTTTAAAGTGCAGGCATCCATTCATATGAACAAATGTCAGATTGAGTGTTAAGTGAAATGGGACTGTTAAGGAGAGAGAATGATAGGACAATGAAAGAGAAGAAGCTCTTACCATCCTGATTGCTGGATGCTGAATGTGCTCATAGCTGGGAGGGTAACTGAAGTCATCATCTTCAGTAGCTGTAGTAGGTGGCTCGATGATGATGTTTGGAGGAGGATGATGTTGCATCATTTCCTAAGAAACAAGAACACAGTTTGACCTTCTTCTTTTCTACTTTCCTTTTTTACAAAGCCGTAAATAGGAGTAAAACAAAAATGAACAGATATGGTGCAGTCACACGGGCAGATGCATAGATACAGTCAGATATGGTGCAGTCACACGGGCAGATGCATAGATAGTCAGATATGGTGCAGTCACACAGGCAGATGCCTAGATACAGTCAGATATGGTGCAGTCACACGGGCAGATGCATAGATACAGTCAGATATGGTGCAGTCACACGGGCAGATGCATAGATACAGTCTACCATTCATTATCAATGTAATGAACAGATATGGTGCAGTCACACGGGCAGATGCATAGATACAGTCACACGGGCAGATGCATAGATAGTCACACGGGCAGATGCATAGATACATGAGTCTACCATTCATTATCAATGTAAGCCAGCCAGCGAGATGAAGATGCAAAGATACATCCGACGTTTGTAGCTGCTGCAAAAGATACAAAGCTAGAAATCTACATCTAAAAGATGAACTGGTTTCAACTTCAGATACAAAGCGACAAATATGCTTTGAATCTTTGCATCTGCCTGTGTGAACGCAGCAATAGAGAGAAATCCCATTTTAAACTTTGATATAGAATCTATTGATAGTGTTAAGAGGAGTACATGCACAGATCCCACACAGTCCAGTCACTGGACAAACAGTACATGCACAGATCCCACACAGTCCAGTCACTGGACAAACGGCAGAACAGCAAATAAAAAAAAAAAACTCTGCTCACTGTTTCTCAGCTACTTTTTTATTGCTGCTCAATATTTAGTTCTCTCAATCTTCATTGACGAGAGATCAGAAAAATCTATAAGCTAGAACATAATTCATATTTTTTGAGGGGCGATACAATAGCCCATCCTATGTCCAGCTTTTATGTGCAAACACAAACATTTTATGTGCAAACACAAACATGTTCTCCCCGTGTCCCCTAGGGTAGGTACCCTCACAAAAAACATGCAGTAATCCTGGTCTCTAAACTGCCTCCCCCTGGCCAGCCGGGGCACCTGATGGAGGGGAAAGGAACTCGTTGGAATAACGTGTTCCTTCCACGCGCTACGTCCAACCAGGGAAACTCCCCCCTGTCAGGTGTAAAGGAGCAACTTGGACACTCAGGCATGAAGGAAGCATGAGTTCAAGTCCGTTGCTCTCCCCATGTCCCCCATATATGGGGACTAGGTTGGCGGAGGGTGTGTAGAGCCCAGGATCACTGAAAAATGGGTTACAAAATTGTGGGATAAAAATTATAAAAAAAAACCCCAAAAAACAGTGAACACAAACATTGAAGACAAAGGTGAGGACGCAAATTCTGATTGGCCGGAATGAGATGATATATAATGATGTACGATGATAAGAGCGCCCCTCACTTCACACTGGTGTGATTTTTGTTTCACATGCAGGCCTTGTTGCCGACCGTACACATGCATTACACGTCAGAGACAACATCTGAGACTTTTCTCAGGTGTTGGATCAAGCACATCAAGCACAGTTACTTTGACATAAAAGTATACCTCCTCTATCTGGTTGGAAACCGGAAGTGCTTCTGCATCCTCTGAACTTTTGGAATTGCAGCAGCACTTTAGCAGACAACACAGCAGATTTACGACAGCGATAGCGGGCAGCACATGCTTCACAATCCACCATAAAAAGGGCTTGGCGAGTTTGGTTACTGAGGTTACTGGGGAGTGAAACATGAAATAAATCACTTTTCTGCATGTGTGTTCTTTTGACTTATTCCTTGAATTGTGCTATGAGCTAACTGTAGCTCTGGTCCATAGCCTTCTACTGCTTCTACGATTCTGCCCTGCAGTATAAGGCTATGGGACTTTCAGTTTTAAATCTCAAATCGAAATCAGACCAGCCTCTCCTCTTTAGTGGAAATCTCACAAACGTTTGACCTACTCACCAATACAAAGACGGTTTGTGTCAATAGAAAGCCTACTTTCCTTAGTGGACACACTCTGAGACCCCTACCACACGTATAAACGGTACTTTTTGGCCAAAAAGGGATTTGGTTTCCACCGGAAAAAAAATACTTTTAGTTACTCCAATGCGCCCTCTACCGATATTGCCCAGAGAACTGCCTCATAGAGAATATTTTTCCTCCGGTGAAAAAAAAATCCCTTTCTGGCCAAAAAGTACCGTTTATACGTGTGGTGGGGGGCTTAGAGTGCGTCCACTAAGGAAAGTAGGCTTTCTAATGACACAACCCGCCTTTGTTTTGGTGAGTAGCAAAAACGTTCTTTTTATTTACGCTAAAGAGGAGAGGCTGGTCTGCATTCATGCGAGCGGCGGACGTTGAGAGTAACATAGCTCTAAATGAAACGCATTAGAGCTATGGACTAGAGCTAAGCTAACTGCAAAATAACATGCTGAACACAGATTGTCTCTAACATGATACTTAGCATTGATACTTGCATTATGTAAAGTGCTGACATTTTTACCACTGAGCTAATAGCTGTTTGCTCTGGGGATAAATATAATTTTGACCTTTATGTCAAAATAAGGTCAAAGTTTCTGTCAAACCAGAAGCAGGATCTAAATGTCTCAATAAAAGAGCAGGGAGTTAAAATAACAACTCCAATTGTTATATTGTATTAACATATACTCTTAGAAAAGATCACCAGCACTCACTTAGTCCTAATAGGATTTCATGTTTATTTAAAGTGACACTTCACCCCTTTTGCAACCAGATCTTATTTTAATGATGTTTGGGAGTCTCACACACACTTACATGTAACGGTCAACTCCAGGGTCAGAAACAGGTTGCCCTCCAGATCAAAGGCTTGGTACGTCCCAGCGTCATAATACTGGACATCCTTGAGGGTCACCCCATCGGGCATTACATTAGCAACGCGGTTGGACGAAAGCGTGCCATTCTTCACCAGTTCTGTTATGGACTGACCAATCAAAGGCTGGTCCTTTGGTCGGAAGGTAAGATCAAACGTCCTGACAAAGTGCCCAAAGGTAATTTTCACGTCCTGGCTGTCGTTGACCTTCCTGGGTTGTGTCTTCACTGGAAGATAAAATAAATGTTAGAAATTAACATTCTCTGGTTTAGTCAAACTGTATATTTTTCATTTCAAATATTGCTTTGATGCTCATATTAACCTCAGGAAGTATTAAGTTGTTTTTATTAGCATATGCATTCCATACATTTCATAGTGTATATGGACATATGACATCATCAACTTGCGACAGGAGCAGTTACTATTTAGTGAAAGATTCTCTATAGGCTGCGTTCGAATTCATTCCCTATGCCCCATATAGTGCACTACTTTGGGGTTCCGCCATTTTGTTATAGTGTCCGAATATGTAGTGAGCATTTTTGCACCCTAATGTAGTGGACTGAAGTATCCCACAATGCACCGGGAATTGTAGGGACCATCCGATGGTCACTACAAAAACACAGCGAAGCAAATCTGCCCCATAATGCATTGCGCAAGCTCGCTCTTGAACGCACATGCACGCGTTTGCGCGCACGTGCGCTGCTTCTGCATGCATGTGCTTATTGTGCTCCAACTCAGAAGAGGCAGAAGTTGAACCAGCGAAAGAAATCAACACAAATGTACTTTTTAAACTTTCGTTTCCCCTCTCTTTTCTTCCCTGGCGGATCTCGAAGCTACAGATCTCGAGACAAATGATCTGTGCATTTATTTGCAATTGTTTTGTTTTATTTATTTATTTATAATAAAACAATTAATTTGCATTTGCAATAGTATTACTAATCTGATTCATTCATATCACCCAGGCCCAGCACATGACGTTAGGAGAGGAATGAGTTGCTTGCTGTAGAAGGCCTTATATTTTAATAGTTTTTGGATTAAGGTTGGTGAGGTTGTAAAGCTATGTGCTAAAGTCCAGGATTAGCGGGGGTTCATAATCATGCTGCTGATATTTTCATATTGTCAAGGTGGTGCACTGTTTTCATATTGCTGGATAATGGATATAATATTAATGTATTGATAATAATCATAGGCCTATGTTATTTTAAAAGAATAACCTTTTTATCATCATTTCAGCAGCAGCGTTTTGACTGTTTTTTTGTAGTCAGTTGATTCTTCATATCCAAATGAGTGAAACGGCCGGGATGATTTGTTTATTTTTCATACAGTTCTTTATGAGGCGATCTGAACCCTATGGGGGATTACAATGCAAATAAAAAGTACATGAACCGGCGGACCTATAGCGCCCTCTACCGATATTGACGTCAGAGTCGGTGCTCCCCATACAGGGAGTATTGTCCGAATTAATCACTATTTGAGTCCACTGAGTCTGGGTCCCCGTATGGGGAGTAGGGAGTAGGGAACAACCCTAGCAATTCGAACGCAGCCAAGTGGTGCAACCACTTCCTTAAGTGACTGTGTGTGGGTGGCACTGGCTGGCTGGCTGGCTGGGTGGGTGCGTCTGAGCACGAAAACAGCATGGTTGTTTTTCACCACCTGTGCGCAACCTAACACACACACAAACACACGCACATATTAACTGTATATATGGTGATTTCGGGTGTGCCAGTACAGTACAGTACGGTACAGTAGAGGGACCCCCACACGATAACTCTGTCATTTCTCAACCGTTTCGGACGCGGGGCGGCTCGCCGGAATCGGACCGGCACCCTGGGTGCGTTCATGTGGGTCTGGAACCCCCCCCCCCCCCCCACCACGGAGTTGCACCACTTACTTCACACGGGTGTGATTTTGTTTTGTTTTTTAGTTGTAGACGGCAAGTATAATGTTTTAACCCATTTTGTGGCGGGAACCCCTTCTGGTGTTAGCATTATGTTATGCTTTAGCTATTGAAAAATAGCAGATCTCATAGCGCGCCACCGAGTGGCACGCTACGAGCTTGTAGGTCTGCTATTTTTGAAAACTGTCAGGATGTAGAAGACATTTTTTAGAATCTGATCTCAGGTCAAAATGGGTTAAAGGCATATTTGTCTTATTAGCCAGGGATCCTTTTAAGACTGTTCACGCACAGCCATTTACAAAGTAACACATCGTTTTTGCTGGATTCAACTGCCATGTTATGCAAATTACCTTTATAAAGGTTATAGTAGCTATGTCTTGGTATTCATTGGAACAAGGATCTTTAAAGTAACTATATGGTTTGATGTTCTTTAATACGACAACATTTTCAATAACTCTATGGTCTGGTGTTCTTTAATACGAGAACATTTACAATAACTATGGTGTGGATTTCTTTGGAACAAGCATAGAGAAACTCAGTGTTGTGATTACCTTGCACAAACATCTGGAACTTATGGATCAGCCTGCCATCGTCTCTCCGGGCGACATACATGCCCTGGTCTTTTTGGGTTGCTCTCAATTTCCGGACGTACCAGATCTCTCCTCTCTTCTCTGAGAAAATGCCATCCCTCCATTTGATGCCATTTTCAGCCTTAACAAACCAATCGCACTCATAGTCTTTTCTGGTGCACGGCACTTCACCCTTGGAGGGCTTGTTAAAGCCCCAGATCTCGATCCCCTTTGAGGTGTCGTTGGTGGGGTAGAAGTGATGTTTGTTGGCGGGGTAGAACATCAAGAGGGTTGGTGCCACTGTCATTTTGATGTCCACCTTATCACCGTAGTTCACCTTCCTTGTGTCTGTGCATTCTGTGGATTGCAAGGAACATCAGTGTACCACATGATTCTTGCTACATTGGAAGAAAGGCGGACTCACTGATAATTACTTCATATTCACTTAAAAAAACCTTTTTATTTAATGTTATACATATTCAGTCGTCACTTGTCATTTGGGCTATATATATTATCTTGAATCAGTTACACTGAAACCTAATACTTGGAATTTGGATATCCACTATTTCTAAGTAGTAAGTATAATAGTGCATGGGCGGCAGTGGCTCAGGGGTAGAGTGGCCGGTAGAACAACCGTATGGGAGCCGTGAGGTTCCCAGTTCGGTCCCAGGCTCCCCCAGAGTTAGTGTTGAAGTGTGAATGTAATGCACAATCTATGTAAAGTGCCTTGGATAAAGGCACTATATAAATGCACCATTTACTATTCATGTCAGAGTCGGTATCAGCCAGAGTCTATCCCTGTTTCACAATGTGCTAGACCCCTGGGAGACTACCAGACACTATTTCTATTACATTGCTATTAACATTTAAAACACATTTTACAATACTGAGACCTTCAAGCTGTGGTCTTGACTTGGCTCAATTAACAGTGGGGATGTCACTGTATTCCTACCTGTTACAATAAGTCTTAGGAAGGTAGAGGCTGTGGTCGGGCCCCATTCTTGTTTCAATATCTTGTATTCTCCAACATGCTCTTCTGTTACACATTCAATAACTAATGTGCCCAAATCCCACACACAACCAGGCAACTGACACGCACGCACGCACGCACGCACGCACGCACGCACGCACGCACGCACGCACGCACGCACGCACGCACGCACGCACGCACGCACGCACGCACGCACGCACGCACGCACGCACACACACACACACACGCACGCACACACACACACACACACACACACACACACACACACACACACACACACACGTCACACACACACACACACACACACACACACACACACACACACACACACACACACACACACACACACAATAAAATACATAATACTGTACTGTGTTTATATAATGAGAAGGAGAGATTGACTAAGTAGATCCAGTGGTGGAAAGTAACTGAGTACATGTACTGGTGCTCAAGTGCTGTACTTTAGTACAATTTTAGTATTATTTCCAATTTCCGATACTTTTACAGTTGTACTTCTACTCCACTACATCTCAGAGAGACACATTGCACTTTTTAAAATGAATATCAAATATCTAAATACTGAATCGAGCAACTTAAAAACTGTCTGGGTTGTTCACATAAGACTGAGTAGATGATAAAACGAGTGTTTTTGAAAGTGAAATAATCCCTTTAAATAACCACTGAGAACATCAAAGGGAAAGCAAGGGAAGTGTTGTGTGATAACTTACCGTATTGTGTGGATATATCTCCAATTCTCTTCTTGTATGTCTTGGAACAAACGACACCTTTTTCGGTATCTCCCACCGACGAGATTGTACTCCCATAACTAAAGTAGAGCCAGAACAGACCGTTTCTGTTCTTCCATTTCTTTGATTATTTTTCTTAGACACTGAGACGAAAGAAAGAAAGAAAGAAAGAAAGAAAGAAAGAAAGAACAATTTTGTAAACAAATCCAAATAATTTACTGTGGTAGGCGGTAGCATGTGGTTTAGGCTGTAAAGCAGAAGAAGTGGAATTGTGTGTGATTAAACTTAATGATTGACAGCTGTGACAGCCAATCGATGGGTCCACTTACTCCACCCGGGTATTAGTGGAACTGTAATTTCACTTAAAAACTAAAAAGAAAGAGCTCCGAGACCCGAGACGAGACATACGGTAGCGGTTCCGACCCGCTCCCGGAGTCACTTCTCGTGGATGGACCGAGCCGGGTCGGATCCCAAGCCCCCAGTGAGGCTCTCCAACGTTGAGGCGCCCTAGTGGTAAGAGCAGGGACTGCAGGCGGACCCGTGGAGTTATGACGAGGCAACCCTGTGCAGCTGGGCTTTAACATTGAGCATTCAGCTCGTTTGCACTTGGAAGTAGACCGTTCTTCCGGGTGAGGTGCTTCAAAACGCCACTGAGCAACTTCCACTGAAATGAATAGCGGGAGGGCGGGGCTATCGCTCCGGTTCAGTCTCTATGCTTTTTAATACTCTATAGTCAGATCCCAGGAATTTTCGAATCTCGGGTTTACCCGAAGACCTCTATTGGCGTGATGATGCAACACCACCGGTCAGAGTATGGGAGTCTCCCCATTGGCTTAAATGACAGCCAATGATGAAAAAGTGTTGACTAGTTGCAGCGACTGAATATAGACCAGCTAGCACTTCAAGCAAGCTGGTAAAAACAATACCCAGTGTTTTCAGTTTTCTGACTGCACCATAAGGCTGCTAGCCAGCTGCTACACACGTTACTTACGGCTGGACATCATAGTAGAATGATCATCACCATCAACCACACCCACAACAACCCATGTAAGTGTGGCCTATGGAGAGAGACAGTCAGAGAGAGACAGTCAGAGAGAGACAGTCAGAGAGAGACAGACACAGACACAGACACAGACACAGACACAGACACAGACACAGACACAGACAGACAGACAGACAGACAGACAGACAGACAGACAGACAGACAGACAGACAGGGTGGGGATGAGAGACATAGAGAGGGCGTTACGGGATGTGAAGACCTTTGAGCTTTACTGTATAGGCTAAGAAAAGACATGCCAAAATCTCTGCATGAACTTGTAATTTCCAATACAATGTTCTCATCTTGCCATATCACTGCCAAACCTTCTATAACGCTATAATGTTACACACATGCACAAGTCCTGCACACTGTAAAGCAGGGGATACCAGGAAATAATTCCCCATTCATTTTTCCCATAGGCGTTTCAAAGTATTTATTTAAAGATCTGTAAGCCTCGGACAAAGCCAACAGCCGAGTTGACAAATCATGACAATAAACACATTTTTGGGGGCCGAACAAATAATTAGAAAGAAGAAAAGGTTTAAAAAAAGTGTTGTACCCTGCCCTTTTTTTTTTTAATCAAAAAATGTGAATTAGCATTTGAAAACAAACCCTCCAACACTAATTCACACAATAAAATTGCAGTTGTGGAATTTCAACTTCCAAACCAATCTTAAATCTCTCAACAATCAACAGACTGTGTGTGTGTGTGTGTGTGCGCGTGTGTGTGCGCGTGTGCGCGCGCGCGCGCGTGCGTGTCTGGAAATTGTAATGTAAAGAAACCTGGGACCCACAAAATAATGCAAATTAGCTCAGCCTCAAGATAATGTTTTAATTGATTCATACTCCCATCAATGACCGAAAATAGCAGAAATACAAGCTCACAACAGAGACTCTACGTCATTCAATCTTAATAGTGTGTCCATTCATCTTGCAGAATCTATGTAGATATAATAGGATATCTCGTCGTAATACTACAGTGGCAATCTGACAAGATCCTCATACTCACGATTAGAAGAATGGATGTCTGGTACATTTTTATTTGCTGCGCAAAAATGTGCTGGCAAACAAAACATTACAGTAGGTGTGTGCCGACATCTGTGACCTGTGCAATTGTGTGCCTCCAGATGTCGCTGTTTTACAATCATCCGTTATTCACGTGCACGAAGAATGACGAAAGAATGTTTATTTTGATCACAATAGTGGTCTACGGTCTACTCATTTTATTTGTTTTAAATCCTAAGTAGACCTATCCAAAAGTACAAATTACAAAGAACATTTTCTCTAAATAGAAATATAGAGAAAATATTTTTTCTTAATAAATTGCAATGTTCATGTTTATGTTTATTGAAGGATCCCCATTAGAGACACATGGCTGAGCCTCTAGTCTTCCTGGGGTCCTGAATGGGGACTGGCAATGGTTTGCTGTTGCATTTGCCATTAGAGCTATGGACCAGAGAGTATAGTGGGAAGGGAAGTTACTCTCAAGGAACCCTGATATCTACACAATAGTATAGGAAAGTAAGACATGGTGACATTAGTGCAGGCAGGCCCTAAGCAGATATCTGCACAACATGTTGCAATGAATATTGTATTGAAGTCGAACTTAAATATGTGTGTGTAGTTCATCTCATGTCTCTGAGTCTGTAGGCTAAGAATTACATTCATCAATATTTAAAAAGTACTAGAACTGGGACGTTTGTTAAACATCACAAAAACTATGCCTATAGCCTATAACCTTAACCCACCCTAACCTCACAAAAACGATATGCCTAAGCCTAACCTTAACCCAACCCTAAAGAATAGCAGATCTACAAGCTACAATACACATTTTCACTGGACAGGATCTGTTGATTATTATTATTAAAGAAGCATTAAGAATGAATGCGTATTAAGAGAGCTCTGTTGTTTCAGCGACCTCGCCCCTCAGGACTTCTCGCCCTCAGGGTATGTATTATGTTGTTATAATAGGCTTACACTCCATGTAAGGCAATAATTACAAATACATATCAGGAGTTTTTAACTTCTTCTCACTCCTTTTCGGATATGCTTTTTTTGTCTTTTTCTTTGTTTTGTTTTCTTATATTTTAAGCTATTTATTTTAAGTGTTTTTCCTTGTAATTAGGAAATACAAAACTGTTCTGTTTTATTTATTTTATTGCATATTCGAAATAAACATGACAAACAAACAAACAAAAGTTTTCCCTGGCTCTTCAACTACATGATGAACTGATTGTAATGATTGTAATTACAAGAAACAATATTCATTCATACTCTCATTAGCGTGCACGTGAATAACCTGCAGAGTTGAGCTGCGATATATGTGTGGAGACACACACGCAGCTTACATCACTCCCTCCCAGCCCTAAGTTAGAAATATGGGTGAAGATATCAGGGGCACAAATAGACACATGCATATAGAGACTCTATCTATGTAGATATAAATAGACTATAGGCCGATGTCAATTGGGAACGATGCCTGTTGGTAACACATGCCCCTCCGCTTATACAATGCCTGAGTAATTAGAGCAACCCATAATTGCGAACCAAGTGATTGCGAACCAAGTGATTGCGAACCAAGTGAGCAATTACTATAGAAGCCGGCCTAGCTTGTCTGTCTGTCTGTCTGTGTGTGTGTGTCACGCTGTAACACCACCCGCCCGCCACCACAGGGCTTCTGAAATAAGTCTGTGTGTGTGTGTGTGTGTGTGTGTGTGTCAGACTGCCACAACACTTCGTTCGCTTCCCGTGTTCACGCGTCTTGTCATAGTACTTGCCAGTAGGCCAGTCTCTGGTATCTTTTTTTTCTCCAGTATGACACCAGTGCTATGATGACATATTTATGACATCAGGGTCAGGGATGTCCATATATGGGCCTAAAACGGACACATATACCGACACTGGAGGTCTGGCAGCGGTGGCCGAACGGATAGCGGCGCGGTCTAGATACCGGAAGGTTCCCAGTTCGAACCAGCCGTCCGACACGTTAAAATTACCACCGCTGAAATGCCCTTGAACAAGGCATCAACCACTACGATGAAATGTGTTCTATGAGCAGGGCCTGGCTGGAAACAAGTTCTTGAGCTTAGCCCAGATACCCTGGGTAAATATAGATTTCATTTCATTTCATTTCCATATTTGGGTATAAAATGTGCACAGCCTGCCAGACTGACAGCCTCAGAGTCAGACAGACCGATAGAGAAATATAATGTTGAGTTGTGGACAGATCCGACAGACTTACCTTACCCATCAGCACAACACCCCCATGGTTCTCTGTAATACACACAGCAAGTAGAAGCAACACACAACCATAGATGACAGTTCTCACTTTATTGATCTCTGTTCTCATATAGTGAACATAGAGAATTCAGACAAAGCAGACAAAGGTCACATTCACTCCAAATAAATGTCAAAACTCAAAAGTGGCACTATTGGTGTTCACAGACAAACAACAGAGACAGATACTGTACATAATTAAATACAATCCATTATTATTATATTATTATATTTGAGGGGCGCTAGCCCCTCCTATACACAGGTTTAATGTTTGTCTTTAGTTCAATGTTTGTTTTGTAAACGCCATTGACAATGAAGGGAAAATGTACGTCATAATGTGTCATTTACGTCATATTGTCTCTTTATTGTTAATGGCGTTTAATGTTTGTGTTTGCACCGTTACATCACCTAATCAACATGAGTTAGACTTTAATATATTAGCACCCCTCACTTCACACGGGTGTGATTTTTTTTGACCGTAGGTCACAGTTTACTATGCAAAACCAGTCACTCCATATATGGCCATCTCCATATATGAAGATCACGACACTGACCTCATCAAACCCTGGATAGCCATACATGGAGAAGACTGGATCATCACCTACAGTAGATCTGCATATTATGGAACCGGACAGCAACTCTACATCTGACCTCACGGACACTATGTTGATCTGACCTCTTCAAACCCTTAGATCTCCATATATGGAGCTGACCTGTTTTGACATTCCATATGTTGAGCTTTCCCCACCCGGCGTCGTTCCTCTTCGATGTCTCCCTTTTGACTCATACCTGACTGTCCATTCAAAGTCTAGACAGCAGCCGCGCCCGGCAGCTGAACTAGAGTTCTCAACAGGCCCCAGAACATTAACGTGCAGCCCTACCTGGGCCCGGCAGAGCTACACAATAGACAAACAACAAACAACGGAAACATTCTGAATGTAAACGTTGCATAGCATCCACCTGGTTCAGGTAACAGAGGGACAGATGTTCTTGTAAATTTATTCTTGCAATGAAATTGTTATCAAAAGCTGCTTTTACTGGGATACGTATATGATTTTCATGTTGGCATATTTGGTAAATGGTAACCATTTTATAAAAGCTATGGTATATTGCTTAGCCTTTGGCTGAACAATGCCCCTTGATAGTAGAAATGGATAAAAAAGCATTCAGAGGAGAATACATTTGGACATTTCTTTGGACAAGTATTAATTCATCATTGGTTTATCTCATTATTTGAAACTTTGGCCGTGTTTAATATGAACACCTGACATCGTAACATTATATAAATTAAAGCCGATTCCAGGTCTGATCCAACATCAGAATCGGTTAATTCCCAAATGAATCAGTGCAAAGTCTTGGGGGGAGACTTTTGAGGACGGAGGAGGTTTACACCAATGACACTCCAACAAACGCTGATCCCTTAAAGGAAGTTGACTTTGTCTGAGGTGTACACGTCAAAGGTGGGGGCGGAAGGCATGGTGTAGCTGGGACCCTGTACAGAGAGAATACAAAAACAAATAGACCTTCACGATTATGGCAAAAAGTGTATTCACGATTATTCTTGGCCATATTGAAATCAGGATTATCAATACATTATTGTCTATCTTCTTTTTAAAACAAAATCTGGGTCACGGTTTTATTATTTTGAAAAGAATCAAGAATTAAATAAAATTCTCTCCTTATATTATTTATTTAGCCTATTAGAGAAAAAAAGAATAAGGTTTTTCCATTCAGACGTTATGGCAATATTGGACAGACAATCCTTTTTTATACAACAACCTGCAACAGGAGTTGTGACCCAAGGATATGAGTTTAGGTAAAGACTTCCATTTACAGTGCAGGCATCCATTCATATTAACAAATGTCAGATTGAGTGTTAAGTGAAATGGGACTGTTAAGGAGAGAATGATAGGACAATGAAAGAGAAGAAGCTCTTACATTACTGATTGCTGGATGCTGAATTTGCTCATAGCTGGGAGGGCAACTGTCATCTGTCATCATGTTTGGAGGATGACGTTGCATCAATTCCTAGCAAACAAGAACAGTTTGACTTTTCTCTCTTTTTTTTTTAAACAAATCTTCAAGTCAAGCTGTGATCAGTTTAACCAATAGTAAAACCAAAAGGAACAGATAGAGATGAATCCCATTTTAAACTTTGATATAGAATCTACAAATATAATGTTAAGAAGAGATAGTACATGCACACATCCTAATCAAAAGTCCAGTCACTGGACAAACGGCAGAACAGTAAAACAAATAATAAAGTCTGCTCACTGGTTCTCAGCTACACTTTTTTTTTTAATTGCTGCTCAACATTTGGTTCTCTCAACCTTAAATGGCGAGAGATCAGCAAAATCTATAATCGGAAAATAATGACTTTTCTCAAGCACATCAAGCACAGTTACTTTGACATAAAAGTATACCTCCTCTATCTGGTTGTAAACCGGAGGTGCTTCTGCATCGTCTGAACTTGCAGCACTGGAATTGCGGCACTTTCGCAGACAACACAGCAGCTTTGTGACAGCTCCAATAACGGTTACTGCTAACAACACATGCCTCATCACAGTCAACCAGTCCAACGCAGTCGCAGGCGGTTCAGTTGCTGGGGAGTGAAACATGAAATAAGTCACTTTTCTGCATTTGTTCTTTTGACTTATTCCTTAAATGGTGTTATGAGCCAACTGCAAAACAACATGCAGTTATAGACAACACAGATTGTCTATAACATTTGATACTGTACTTAAAGCTGCATTACGTAACGTTCCTGTTCTACCCTTGATTTGAACCCGATGTTTGCGTGTAAGTGCTGACTGACATTATTTCCACTGAGCCAATAGCTGCTTGCTCTGGGGATGAATAGAATTTTGACATTTAGGTCAAACCAGAAGCAGGATCTAAATGTCTCAATAAAAGAGCCGTGAGTCCAAATACAACTCCAATTGTACACAAGTTATATTGTGTTAACATACTCTTAGAAAAGATCACCAGGGCCTGGGCCGTGGCTCAGTGGTCCAGGCACCTTGGCTGCCAATCCAGTCTGGCAGTGTGCCGCGGGTTCGACTCCCGATCCCGAACGGCCTTGCATGTCACCCCCCATCTCTCTCCCCATTTCCTACTGTCTATCCCTCCATAAAAAATATAAAATAAAGGCGAAAGCCATAAAAAAATAGGTCCTTTTAGGATTTCTTGTTTATTAAGTCAAAAAGCCCCAGCAGTTATGGCGGACGTTTTGGCCAGCAGCCTTCCTCAGCGTATTCTACCATACAGACTGGACAAAATAGCATTGTATTCATTCAGTAAAGACAATTACATAATACAGCTTTAATGACAGAAAATAATTGCACCCTTCCTTAACATCGTTAATCGTTTTGCCGTTTAGTTGGCAAGCATTGAGCAATTAAAAAAGTAAATATAGATTGCTTTGAAAAGTCTAGCCGCCATAGTCCTTGGAAAAAGATGATTTAACGGAGGGACAGTCTAGATTAGAAGCTATTAACAGGAAAATGAGGTCCAAAAAAATTTCCTTACAATTTAGAATTTAGGTAATCCAGAGCAGTTTATAGTAAGCAAGAACAATGATGGTAATACATCAAATACTTTTGGTAGTAGCTTTGTTCATTTTTTTCTTTTTCTTTTTTCTTTACCCAGGGAAGTAGCTGAGCACAGTTGCTCATTTTCAGCAACGCCCTGCAATTAGAACAAGGATCTTTAAAGTAACTATACAACCAGCAAGCCAAATAACGCCATGAAGACATTAAGATGACGGTGACGTTCAGGATGTTCAGGACTAGGCCAGATCACAGCCCATATGGGGATGATCTTTATGTTCAGGACTATGCCAGATCACAGCCCATATGGGGATGATCTTTATGTTCAGGACTATGCCAGATCACAGCCCATATGGGGATGATCTTTATGTTCAGGACTATGCCAGATCACAGCCCATATGGGGATGATCTTTATGTTCAGGACTAGGCCAGATCACAGCCCATATGGGGATGATCTTTACGTCATTTCAGGACGTCTTCACCAGATGAAATAATACAGTTTATTCTGGGCCAGATCTGACTAGTTATGATAGGACTTAAATTTATTTGACTTAAGTTTTACTTTATCTGACTCTCTCTGAGTCAGTCCGTCTTAGTGGGCAGAATTTATGTTGGTTGAAATCAGGTGATATTCTGGGCCAGATGTGACTAGTCTTGGTTTGACTTGATCTGGCCCCAATCGAGACGTCACTAATTCGTCCAGGTCCTGACCGTGCTTGCTGGGTATGGTTTGGTGTTCTTTAAAACGGCAACATTTTCAACTAGAAAAAGTGCCCTTCTGGGCACAGGTCTCCACCAGGAGGATAGGAGTGTGTGTGATGTTTGGCATCACACAGTAATAATAAACTTCCTTTTGTTGAGGATCACTCATAGATCACTCATAGCATCTCTGAGGATAGAATTCTGGATAAGCAGCATTTTGTACAAAACGGGCCACCCCTGAAAACTTTGGAAGGCAATCTTAGCCAATCAGCGTAGAATCTGAGAAATCCAACAGACTCGTCTTGATCACATGACTATGGAGATATTGTATACCGAATTGTGTGATGTATGGATAAAATCTGTACGAGTAATCTGCAGATATGTGTTTTGCCTAAATCGGCCTCATGGTGGCGCTATAACAGGCCGTTGAGGAATATTTGGGGCAGAGGTTCGTCGTTGGTATCCAGGGAGTGTGTGTGCAAAGTTTGGCATGGATCAGGCCAACGGTGCCGGAGATTAGCTGGTAACGGACAGACGGAAGGACGGACGGACACACACACGGATGGAGTGCAAAACATACTCTCTCCCCATGCCTTCGGCCTATTGAAGACAATAATAACATACTCTCTCCCCATGCCTTCGGCCTGGTGGAGACAATAACTATGTTGTGGTGTTCTTAGGAACAAAGAATTTTACAGCAACTCAGTGTTGTGATTACCTTGCAGTGCTTGCACAATGATCTGGAACTTATGGATCAGCCTGCCATCTTCTCGTCGGATGACATACATGCCCTCGTCTTTTTGGGTTGGTCTCACATTCTGGACGTACCAGATCAGTCCTCTCTTGTAGGTCACAATTGTTGTCCATATGAGGCCTGTTTTGGCCTTAACAAACCAATGGCACTCATAGTTTATTATGCCGGAGCACGACACTTCACTGTCGGAGGGCTTGTTAGAGCTCCAGAGCTCGATCCCCTTTGAGGTGTCGTTGGTGGGGTAGAAGTGATGTTTGTTGGCGGGGTAGAACATCAAGAGGGTTGGTGCCACTGTCACTTCGATGTCCACCTTATCACCGTAGTTCACCGTCCTTGTATCTGTGCATTCTGTGGAGTGCAAGGAACATCCGTGTGCCACATAATTCTAGTTACATTGGAGGAAAGGTGGACTCCCTGATAATTACAAAAACAAAATAATAATAATAATAAAATAATACAAATTATTTGAAAGATATTCGTCTTTAATGTTGTACATAATCAGTCTTCAATTGTCATGTGGGGTATATATATTAGTGGCCGGCAGAAGCCGTGAGGTTCCCAGTTCGATCCCAGCCTCCCCCAGAGGTGTCGAAGTGTCCTTGAGTAAAACTCTGAACCCCTAAAGCGACGGAACGCAACACCTACCTCCATCAGCTCCCATTAATTACTGCACGACATGCCACACCCTACTTATACTCTGAGTTGGCAGTGCCCAGGATGGAACCCATAGCCTTGTGGTCTAAAGACGAGTGCTCTACCAAGTGAGCTACCCAGACACTATTTCTATTACATTGCTATTAGAGACATAATCCAAAAGAAAGTACGCACATCTCTAAAAAAAAAAAAAAAAAACGTTCAGGTGCTGAACAAAAAGATACATAACGTACAGGAAAAGGAGATGTAGTCCACACACTGATGTGTTGTAGCTCCCTGCAGGTCATACCTGACGAAGACACATTTGGGGTTGAAATGTTGTCATCCTTTAACTAAATAAAATGTTCCTTTGGTAGCTACAAATCAGTGTGCGGACTACATCTCCTTTTCCTATTACATTGCTATTAACATTTAAAACAATGTACAATACTGAGACTTGAAGGTCGCAGCTGTGGTCTTGACTTGACTCAATGAACAGTGTGGATGTCACTGTATGCCTACCTGTAACCGTGAGTCTTAGGAAGGTAGAGGCTGTGGTACTAGGGCCCCATTCTGTATGCCTACCTGTAACCGTGAGTCTTAGGAAGGTAGAGGCTGTGGTAGGTACCTGTAACCGTGAGTCTTAGGAAGGTAAAGGGTGTGGTAGAGCCTACCTGTAACCGTGAGTCTTAGGAAGGTAAAGGGTGTGGTAGAGCCTACCTGTAACCGTGAGTCTTAGGAAGGTAAAGGGTGTGGTAGAGCCTACCTGTAACCGTGAGTCTTAGGAAGGTAAAGGCTGTGGTAGAGCCTACCTGTAACCGTGAGTCTTAGGAAGGTAAAGGGTGTCGTAGAGCCTTTTGGTCCCAATATTTTGTATTCTCCAACATGCTCTTCTGTTACAGATTCAATAACAAATATGCCCGAATCCCACACACAATCAGGCATCTGAGAGACACACACACACACACACACACACACACACACACACACACACACACACACACACACACACACACACACACACACACACACACACACACACACACACACACACACACACACACACACACACACACACACACACACACACACACAGTGTAAAATGCAACTGTGTTTTATAATGAGAAGGAGAAAGATGAATTAAGAAGATCCGGTGGTGGGAAGTAAGTTACTGGAGTATTTCCAATTTTCTATATTTTATAGTTTTACTTCAGCCCTATTTAAACTTTGGCCATTTGAAAATAGCCGATCGACAAGCACACAACATGTTGTGTTCTTGTAGATCTGCTATTTTCTAAATATTAAAAAAATAAACATTTTACACATGATATAAGTTGACATATAGGTTGTAAAATGGGACATTATGCATAATAAGTACTTTTGAGTACTATTTTGATTTTAATGAGAGCTGACTGTCCAGGACAACACCAAGGTTCTTGGCTGTTGGAACCGAAGTCACCAAGTATGTGAGAGGAGTACTTGTGAGGTGCCCATGTTTGTTCAATTACTTTTTTCATATATATATAGTTTTATCATCACAAGTAGATGATAAAACGACCAAAAGGTTTTTTGAAAGTAATAAAATGTAATAAAAATAATAAATGTGAGTACTTTTTTCCACCACCGAGAATATCAAAGGGATCAAGCGTGATAAGTCTGATAACTTACGGTATTGCGTGGAAATATCTCAAGAGTATCTCTTGAATATCTTGGAACAAACCACACTTTTCTTGGTTCGATCTCGGTGTATCGGTCTATCAGTGATGACGATGATACTCCCATAACATGAATAGAACCATAACAGGCCGTTGTATTTCTTTGATTGTAGTTGATAGTAGAATCATCATTACCATCAACAACAAAAACCCATGTAAGTGTGGCCTATGGAGAGAGACAGACAGAGAGAGACAGACAGACACAGAGAGACAGAGAGGGTGCAGGGTGGGGATGAGAGAGATAGAGAGGGGGTTACGGGATGTGAAGACCTTTGAGCTACTGTATATAAGAAGATAATCTCTGCATGAACTTGTAAGTTCCAATGTTCTCATCTTGCCATATCACTGCCAAACCTTATATAAAGCTATATCACACAAATGCACAAGTCCTGCACACTGTAAAGTAAGGGAACTTCAATAGGGAGTCCTGAACCTAGGTCTAGGCCTCAGAGTTACTACAGGTGGGTAACTAAGTTGCCAGCAAGTCGTTGGGTGATTGATAGGAATGTTTTTTTTAATACATTTTTTTGAATATCACTAAATCCCACCCCAAAAAGTGATTGTCCAATGCCAATCCAAATAGTTTAGCAACGGTTGCTATGCAGGTCAAGCTTTCTTCGCTGCTAACGTGCCTATTGGACAATGATGGGTTGGGGAGGGACTTAGTGAAGGGCTAATTAATATTAGCAATTATTATTGTTAGATATTTAGAAAACAAAACAAAAATCCACACAACCCTCCCTATAGTGCTGTCAAATTAATCTATGAAGGCATAAAGTTGCACTTTGTTGTGAAATTTCAACTTCCAAGCTAATCTCAAATCTCTCAACAGTCAACAGACTGGGTGTAAGCACACATGGGATTCCATGTGCGGCCAAAAGCCGCTCGTGGCAGGCGTCTCTTCCTGCTTTTTAGACAGCTGGTGGATGGAAATTAAGCTCCACCCACGTGGCAGAATGGGGCCAAAATGCGGAAGTGCAAACGCTATCAACGTTAAATCCCAGCTGCACGGGGTTTCATACTTCCACGGGTCCGCCTGCAGTCCCTCCTCTTACCACTAGGGCCCAGTGCTTCAACGTTGGAAAGCCTCACTGGGGCCTTGATCTAGGCCCAATCCCAATCCACTCCCTTGCTGACTCAATGAGCCCTCACTGATTTAGCTGCACGTTCATGTGAAGTCTGCGAGGGCTTGAGGGATGTCCCATTTGAAATCGGTAAGTCAGTGAGGGCTCAGCCCCGCCCCTTTATGTGCCCTTTGCCAAAGTCAGCATCGATGCTGACTTTAGCTGACTTTGGCAAAGAAATGACCCACAGTTCATAGCGTTACCAGGGGAATGAGGGGGATCATCCGAACGTCAATCATTTAAGTATGCAAATTAGTTATGTACCGCGGTTAGAATGTCAACAAACACAATAGTGCTTTCTCACTGTTCTCAAAGGGAGACGGAATGGAAGGATAGGCTATATATTTAATAACAATAATAATAATAAGGGAAACATGATGAGAAATGACTAATGAGCAAAGTAAAAGAATATGGAAATGCAATTTATGATGAATATTATTATATATGAATATATCACACAGGAAAGTGTATTTATGAAACTAATAATAAAACGACATAAATAGACATGATAGACATGTCATGCATGTAGGCACTGGCTGTGAATAAGGACAGGTTTTATAAAGTGATGCAAAGTGACATGAATGGCGGACTCATCTTCAAAGTGCTGTTCACTGCTGTACCATTCCTTTCACAACAATTTGGAGCCCTTGCCGCCTCTCACCCTCAAGCATTTATACAGCTGACGTCACTAAAGTCAATGAGGGTTCAGGGCTCAGGGCTTGAGGGAGGCAATTGGGATTGGGCCCTAGCCTCGATTGCCTTGTGCAGCCCTGCTCTCTGTCCGCATGGAAACCGCGACCTACAAATGTAAGTACCACCACAAATAAATGATAAATAAACTGCTCCTAAACAATCTTCATCTGATGCAGAATAGACAACGCTCCAACTGATGTTCACAAGGGCTCTTTATTTACCCCACTGTGAAAAACTATAAATGAAACCACACAAACAAAACAACTTAAGATTTATAAACACCATGGATGTATATGACATGTTTTTGACAGTCACAACCAATATGGTTGTACAAACAAAATAACAGGTAACACAATTGCATGATGGTAACCATGGCAACGAATGGTGTCTGTTTCCTGTTTCTGCACAAGGAATATTATACCCAGCACCCTAATCAAGGGAACTTGATTCAGCTTGTTCAATTCATCATAACATTTAGAGACATACAAATATACACTTCTATATAGAGAGTATGTATGAGCGGTTTCCGAGGCTAGTATGAGCGTGACATCATCATCATACCAGTTAGTTATGCGGGAATGCGATATCCCCATATGTGCCCTCTCCCTATACGCTCATTCTGTAGCTGAGCGTAGGGAGAGCCTGAGAGGGCACATATGGGGCTTCCTATTAAAGTACTGAGTGGCAAAAAACTACTTTCTGGTCTTCACAGCCCATACATCCAAACAGAAAAGTCCCATTTGATTGCATTAAATGACTTTAAACAACATTAAATTCACTTTGTCACTCGATTTGCGTCTTTGCCACTCGATCTAACATTCACTTTATGCACGCGCATACCCTCTATAACCAAAACATAGTCCATTCATCTTGCAGAAATATCGTACTACTACAGTGAGAAGCTGACAAGATCCTCATACTCACGATTAGAAGAATGGATGTCACAGTCTGGTACATTTTGTGCTGGCAAACAAAACTTACAGTAGATGTGCCTACTCACACCGACATCTAGTAGACTAACCTGTCAAATTGTGTGGCTCCAGATGTCGCTGTTTTACAATCATCCGTACCGTTATTCACGTGCACGAACTGTCGAAAGAATGTTTATTTTGATCACATCAGTGGTCTACGTCTACTCAACGAGGAGGACGGAGGCCTATCACATTTTATTTGTTTTAAATCTTAAGTAGGCCTATGCAAAACTGAACAGTACAAATTACAAAGCAGCACATTTTCTCTATGTCTAAATTACTACCCATAAAATGAATTACAAATATTAAGGACAAAGGATAAACTGGGACAAACCAGTGTTTTACTCAAATCTGTGACCAATCGATTTGTGTGACTGGCTAAAGACAGTAGCGACTCGCACTTTCTGTAATTTAAATGTTACACCGTGTAACTTACGGGATAACAAAAGGTGTGACTTCGTTACACAAACACTCAATGTCATATTTTTTTAAACAATTATCTTAGATGTTAGAGTTAGAATTCCATGCTGGAGATTATATCATATGTTGTTATTATGTATTATAGGACTACACATGAATGACTCCATGTAATTCAATAAATAGGCCTACAAAGACTGTCCTTCTTCAACTACACGAACTGATTGTAACTACAATAAACATATATATGTTTAAATTCATTCCATAGACTCATTCATGCAACTCGATCGAGTTGCATGAATGAATGAACCGTGAATGCACGGTGGTGCACGTGAATGGACCGGCGATATATGTGGCGTCACACAGTTTGACAAGTCACCGAATTCGGCGCAACACCATATTCTTTGTAGGCTAGCAGAAACCAATTAAAATGCACCAGGCATCCGCTCTTCAAATTGTGAGTATATTATATGACTGAGGCTTTACACTGATTTATGCTTTACACTTGTCACTGTGGCGACCTAATAGAGACCGTATTGCTTAACGTTATCTATATGCAATTCTGCAAGAGGGACGGACGGACGGGGCGTAGCCATAATTATACAGAAACGGTGGACAAATTGTTCAACGTTTATTGATTTGAATTATTAATTGAAAGTCCAATTCGATAATCTCAAACAGAAATCAACAGATTTAAAATAACCCCTTCATCTACACAAACACAATTAAAATCCTGTCTTATTTGTTGAGCATGTTTAGCCTGGCTGTTCTAGCATGAGTGAATAAGCATCATGTTTCACGTGCATCTCCTAAGCCGCATTGTTTGTTGTTTTCTACATTTCAGCATCATATAAAGACTGAATTAGACCCACTTGCTGATTACATTAGGCCGTATAATGCCATCTTTAAGTGAAATAAAAATCCCCAAACGTCAAAAATGAAATTATTTAATGATCTTAATAACGTAATAATAAAGAAATACATCCGCTGTCAATATAGGAGTCTGCTGCCTGCCTGCCTCATAATAGGATGATGTAGCTTTGTAGCCTATAGGCTATAGCTGAGGGTCCTATATTTATCTCTGTGGATAACTGGAAGTGACACACAGCAACAGCTGTTGGGTGAGCCGAGTGTGACCGTGTCATTGTGCTTCAGAGACTGTTTTAGTTCAACCTCCAGCAGGTGGCTCGCAGTGAAAAGGAGCAATTGTGCAATGCAAGTATTTCCACTTAATTTCCACTTAATCTTCTGTCAATAAATAATATTCCATGCAGGTTCCCTGTCTGACTCTGAACTGTAACTGTAACAGTGTTTATATCATTCATCAAAGCTCTGAAAGGGATCCCATTTCCAACAATATCATTCACCACTGACTGTCATCATCATTATAGTTGTGGTATATGGACTCTGCCATCCTCTTGGGTTAAAGGAATAGGGTAAGTGATAGGCCTATTCCTTTGTTAAAATAAATGTCAAATAATATTCTGATAGTAACCAGTGTTTGTTTAGGAACAGGGGTCTCCCGGTCTCTCCAGCTCTTTAATGAAAAGAAAATGCATTGTCAGGTTGGGATACAAATTTTATCAGGAAAGATGAGCTGACAAAATTGGAACTGGAACAATATAAAATTGAAACTGATAACCAGAAAAATATATGTTTTATTTATTAAAGACCTGGAGAGATGGGGGGAGGGGGGTGTTATTGAACAAACACTCAAGATAGCAAATAGAATAGAGTAAATAGTGCTTTAACCTTTTAACACAAAGTCTTTTGTTTTGACCAAAAAATATCACTTACCTTGAAAATTATCTTTGCAACAACATATTTATAGGCGGAACCACCACGTGCATCCAGCTTGGCCGAGCATCTAATCTGAATGTAAACAATTGATGGAGGTTGATCTTTGTCTAGACTGCGCTAGAGATTCCTAAGTACTGGGGCTGCATGGGGCAGCGCTCGTCAGTAGGGCTGCAACGATTCATCGATTAATCGATTATTCAATTAGTTGTCAACTAATTTAGTAATTGATTAATCGAATCGGCAACTAATCACTAGAGTTTTTTGCAATTTATCATAGATGATTTCCTACTTAACCATAGTTTTTCCAGTGTTATAAGTGTAACTAAACTATAGAGTGAGCCATCTCTCTTCCCTTACAATCTGCTGATAGTTGCACATGCACAGTAGCGACTGCAAAGCAAAATATGACACATAATGATTATAGACATACACCACCACATTTACAGTATAAATGATACACAACCAACAGACAACTAATTTAACATTTGGCCCAGACCGGCCCACCAGAGGGTCGGCTCACCGGGCATATGCCTGGTACGTCCTGTAGCCAGTCCACCCCTGGATGCCAGTGGAAATCACAGTAGTCTATGAGCTAAAAGCACAAGAGGCAACAAGGCAATAAGGCATAATGCCTTGTTGTGGTGAAGAGTCACTTAGTTTCATAGCTTCATTGCTAACTCTTATCTTCACTTTGTAGAAGAGAGTCTGGCCAAGAACCAAGCAGACTGCTCGCAAATCCACTAGGAAGTAGCTCACCACCAAGGCTGTCCGTAAGAGTGCGCCGGAAACCGGTGGAGTGAGGCTGAGGCCTAGAGTCCATTGCCACTCGGGCACACAGGCCCAGTCTAGCGTTTGAAAGACGTGGGTGAAAAACTAAACAAAACAACAAAAGATACATTTGCAGCCCCTCACACCTATAATGCATGCACATTTCTGTTGTAGTGAACCACAGCAAGCCGCCTTTGTTTTCAAATGGCCCCCCGTTAGCAAGTCAGCAAAACCGTGTTCACCTATTAGCCGGTGTTGCCTCCAAGACCCCCCGCACTCGAGATTGCCCCAGTCAAACTTTTTTATCCACGCTACGAGCCTGCTCTGACAGAGATCAGTTGTTACCAGTAATATATCAAGCTGCTGATTCATAAACTGCCCTTCCAACTCCTGGAAGAAAAAAAAGCTCAGGACTTCAAGCGAGCTCAGCTGTCATGACTCTCCAGGAGGCCAGTGAGGCTTACCTAGACACCAATCTGGGTGCCATCCAGCATCCGTCACGGCCAAAAACATCCAGCTAGCCCGTCTGTGGAGAGCACGTTTAACCCTTGTTGTCTGGCCACCAGAATATCTTTTAACCATCTCGTTAATGGGTTTTGTTGGAGCATAATATACAAATTTCAGCTTCTGCTGTAGGTCCGGTTCCCATAGGGTCACATTCACATAGCTACTTCTACGTGCAAGGATGGGAATCCCTTTTTGCTTTTGGGTTTTTAACTTTTTACCTTTCAAGACGGAAACCCATTTTTTCCTTTTTCTTTTTTATTGTAATCTTTAGATGTTTTTCAGAAAACTTAGGTCAGGAATTAGAAGGCATTTTTAGAATCGACCTTATAGGTTTAAATGGGTTAAGAAGACTCAGCCAAGGGTTCTTTATCTATAGCCTGTCAGATGTGTAGACCCAGATATACATGATTCCTGGTCCTGGATGATTCACCTGGCCTCCCAAAACACTTGACCCGATCCTCTTTAATCTGTAAGAAACATCATATTTGTTACAATGATGTTTTCTAATAAATTCGATAGAGATACGAACAGTGAGATACAAAATGAATACTTAAATAGAGAACTGTCTCTCTCTATTTCTCTCTCTCTCTAGGCCACGCTTGCATGGGTTATCAGGTGTGCTGTTGGTGGTCGTTATGATGAAGGTAATGTGTGTGTGTGTGTGTGTGTGTGTGTGTGTGTGTGTGTGTGTGTGTGTGTGTGTGTGTGTGTGTTAAGTGCACATAGAGGGCACTCGAGTGGCGCAGTGGTAAAGCAACTGTCCACCACCGCAGAGTTCAAATCCACTGCGGTGCATCCGGCTTTGTCGAGCATATATACGAACACAATTGGCCTGTGTTCGGGGGGACAGAAGCCGAGCGGGGAGGGCGATATGTCACTGTACGACGTACTCCTACAGGCTGGGGCAGCAGGAAATGTTGAATGGGAGTAGAACGGAAGGTACGTCCTCCCAGTGGGGACTCCTCACGGGCAGGTGCGCCAGTAGGGTACAACAGCAGTGACAACACACAGATATGTGTGCGGGGAAGAATTAATTAGCATGACGACTACATCAAAGCAAAAATAATTTGATATGAGAATCCAAACGCGTTTGTTTACAAACATTCTGGTCTATTAGACAACCTGAGTTCAGCATATTGTCTTGAATCTACCTCAAGTAAAACAGTGCAGGACAGTGATTTATCTCCTGTTTTACTCCCCATTTAGACATTGAGCCCATGGCAAGTTTCATTGGAAAGCGTTTGGGGGGCTTCTTGCTGGCCGTAAGTTTCCTGGTTTGTTTATACAAGTGCTGCTGTGGCGACGACAGCGACACCAAAACACCAGAGGATGCAGAACAACCTCCCGCTTCCAACCAGGATGGAGGGCAGGTAATTTATGTCAGCACTTCCCAACTTGTGGACCGGGCCGTGGTGTTTTTAGACAATGCGTTTTAACTGTGATGTAGATAAATAGGAACTGAAAGTATACTACGTTAACTCCATTGATCCAAGCCGGAAAACACAATCGATTGATGGGTGTCAGATGGGTGGGCCACGAACACCTTTGAGAATTTGAAGTAGGCACTGATCCACAATCAGGGTGGGTTCTTATGTCAAAGTGAATAGGAAATCTGGTATGCTTTCCTTCAGCAAAGTCACAGGTGTTGTCTCCTGTGACTTTGCTGTCTCCTGTGACTTTGCTGTCTCCTGTGACTTTGCTGTCTCCTGTGACTTTGTTGTCTCCTGTGACTTTGCTGTCTCCTGTGACTTTGCTGTCTCCTGTGACTTTGTTGTCTCCTGTGACTTTGCTGTCTCCTGTGTCTTTGCTGTCTCCTGTGACTTTGCTGTCTCCTGTGACTTTGCTGTCTCCTGTGACTTTGTTGTCTCCTGTGACTTTGCTGTCTCCTGTGACTTTGTTGTCTCCTGTGACTTTGCTGTCTCCTGTGACTTTGTTGTCTCCTGTGACTTTGCTGTCTCCTGTGACTTTGCTGTCTCCTGTGACTTTGCTGTCTCCTGTGACTTTGCTGTCTCCTGTGACTTTGTTGTCTCCTGTGACTTTGCTGTCTCCTGTGACTTTGTTGTCTCCTGTGACTTTGCTGTCTCCTGTGACTTTGCTGTCTCCTGTGACTTTGCTGTCTCCTGTGACTTTGTTGTCTCCTGTGACTTTGCTGTCTCCTGTGACTTTGCTGTCTCCTGTGACTTTGCTGTCTCCTGTGACTTTGTTGTCTCCTGTGACTTTGTTGTCTCCTGTGACTTTGCTGTCTCCTGTGACTTTGCTGTCTCTTGTGACTTTGTTGTCTCCTGTGACTTTGCTGTCTCCTGTGACTTTGCTGTCTCCTGTGACTTTGCTGTCTCCTGTGACTTTGTTGTCTCCTGTGACTTTGCTGTCTCCTGTGACTTTGTTGTCTCCTGTGACTTTGCTGTCTCCTGTGACTTTGCTGTCTCCTGTGACTTTGCTGTCTCCTGTGACTTTGCTGTCTCCTGTGACTTTGTTGTCTCCTGTGACTTTGTTGTCTCCTGTGACTTTGCTGTCTCCTGTGACTTTGCTGTCTCCTGTGACTTTGTTGTCTCCTGTGACTTTGCTGTCTCCTGTGACTTTGCTGTCTCCTGTGACTTTGCTGTCTCCTGTGACTTTGCTGTCTCCTGTGACTTTGTCTTTGTTGTCTCCTGTGACTTTGCTGTCTCCTGTGACTTTGTTGTCTCCTGTGACTTTGTTGTCTCCTGTGACTTTGCTGTCTCCTGTGACTTTGCTGTCTCCTGTGACTTTGCTGTCTCCTGTGACTTTGTTGTCTCCTGTGACTTTGTTGTCTCCTGTGACTTTGCTGTCTCCTGTGACTTTGCTGTCTCCTGTGACTTTGTTGTCTCCTGTGACTTTGTTGTCTCCTGTGACTTTGCTGTCTCCTGTGACTTTGCTGTCTCCTGTGACTTTGCTGTCTCCTGTGACTTTTACATGCGGAACCCTCACAAGGCCTGCATGTAAAACATATTCTATTGCTGTTCTATTACATACAACCCAGTGATGTTCATCTAACGCCAGGTGACACCAGGGGCAGTATTATGCGTGTCTTAAGTACCAGGTCTTATTACTTAACTTAAGACCTGGAGGCGTGATCAATGCCATTTGGCTATTCTGAGTGGCCAAACAGCATTGACCACGCCTCCAGGTCTTAAGTTAAGTAATAAGACCTGGTACTTAAGACACGCATAATACTGCCCCAGGTGTCCAATAATACTACAAAATAACCAACATAATATGCCAACATATGCCAACATAAATGGCTCCTACGTTTTTATTGTATAGATTGTACCTTTGGTGACTGAAGAAGGTAACATCTGGACCCCGCCTTATGTTTGACTTGTAGCAAAACTAAAATGCTCAACCTGTGTTCCTGTTTGCTAGGAATCAAACCAACTTCAACAGCCCAACAAGCCAACGGTTCCTTCATACAACACTTGCCCTCCCAGTCCCACCCCTCCCAGCTATCAGAGTCCAGGATTCAGTAAAGTAAGAGCTTCTCTCAGTGCAAATGTCTGTTCATTCCCACTCCTTAACAGTCCCATTTCACTTAACCTAACAGGGACATTTGTTCATATGAATACCGATAGACACATTCATTTCAAATGGAAGTCTACCTAAAGTCAAATACTTGGGTCACATCTCTTGTAGGTTGTTGTTCATATGAAGAAGGTCGATCCTCCTCAGAATCTGACTGTTTACCCTAAGGTTTGTTAAATGCATTAAACACACACAGACTATACAAAACATCCATTTCAGGCCAGTTGATCTTCTGTTTGGTGATAGAGTCTGTTCTTTAGAACTGTCTACTAGTGGTGAGAGCATAACGTATATTTGCAGTGAGCATTTAGTTGTTTTCAATTTAAATTCCTGAGACTTTGTGAAATAATCTCACCACTTTAACAGCTTAATATGGACATGTGGTACATCTATGCAAACCAACAACATGCAACATGATGAGAGTACACAACCTTTTATAACCCTGAATTCAGAAAAAAAAGCACTAGTGAAAACATGTACACCCTCCTACACACACAGCATACTCTGCAATACATCCAGGAACTAACATGTACAGCTATATGGGCTAGCAGCCTCCGTGCTACGCTGATCTGTTCTATTGTTGCTCAACACAGAGCCCTGCACTCCCGGTGTACAATGGCGTCACCCCACGGAGTCCAGCTCCACGGAGTCCAGGCAATGTGGCTGGTGCTTCCTCACCGTACCGGTACCAGGTACTGTCACTGTGTCTACCGCAATGGTTCTCAATGTCGGTTCCGTCTGGGGACCACTAGGGGTCCAGATGGACCCTTAGGGCAGTATTATGCGTGTCTTAAGTACCAGGTCTTATTACTTAACTTAAGACCTGGAGGCGTGATCAATGCCATTTGGCTATTCTGAGTGGCCAAACAGCATTGACCACGCCTCCAGGTCTTAAGTTAAGTAATAAGACCTGGTACTTAAGACACGCACAATACTGCCCTTATGGTTCTGTAACTTAGAGTGAAAAAATAGATTTACAGCCGTGAATTCAGAAAAAAGCACGGCTAAAACATGTGAATCCTACACACAGCATAGGCTGCTCTGCAACACATGCAGGAGATAACATTTGCTGATTTGTTTTATAGAGGGTATGCGCATGCATAAAGTGAGTGGCAAATCGAGTGGCAAAGTGAGTTTAACGTTCCCACATAACTTCCGGCTATGATGATGATGTCACGCGCATATTGTTGCTCATGTCATGTCACTTGTTTAAATGTCATTGTTCTAATCTAAGGAGAAGCACGGTGGTAACAAAACATTTTTCTATTGTTGCTCAACACAGAACCCTGTTCCTGTGGCGAACACTCCACGGAGTCCACGGATTCCAGGCAATGTGATCGGTGCTTCCTCACCATTCCGACAGGTACTGTGTCTACAGCACTGGTTCTCAATGTCGACTGTAGATCTGCTATTTAAAATCAGACCCGTCTGAAGTGAGTGGTGCTGTCCTCGTACGTACTGTACTGTACGCCTCCCTGGCCTCTGTGTGTGTGTGAGACACTGCACAACAGTGCCATCCAGTGGTATTAGCGTATTAGCGAGGTGTTTCATGTGTCCGTGCTCGGACACGTATCCGTGCTCGGACACGTATCCATGCTTGGACACACACACACATACATACATACATACATACATACATACATACATACATACATACATACATACATACATACATACATACATACATAGGGACAGACATAGCTGTTTTTTTTTGAGTGGCTAGCACCACTCAAAAACACACCCGTGTGAAGTGAGGGGCGATCTTATCATCGTACATCATCATACATCATCTCATTCGGGCCAATCAGAATTTGTGTCCTCACCTTCGTCTTCAATGTTTGTGTTTACACGAACACTCTAAGTTGTTCATTCATTGTCAATGGGATTTAATGTTTGTGTAGGACAAAGGTACACTAAAAGCTGGACATAGGCGCCCCTCAAAAAATAAGAAATCAATCATTAATCGTGATATTGATTTGAAGTCATATCACAATATATGATCAAATGTGAGATCAGTCTTGCCCAAATATGGAGTTCCACACGGCTCCAAACTGACTTCCAAGCAAGTAATGGGTGCTGCCTACAGCATGAATGGACTGTGACAGTATTTCATATGAATTAACTGAGTCAATTATGAACACTCATCAATTAGAAGTTGATTCACTGATAGAAATGAATTGTGTCTTTTGATTAATATATTATATTTAAATTATATTGTTTTGTTAATTCAGTACTTACTTACTTACGCCTATCGCCCAACCTTGGGCATAGGCCACGAACAAGAGCGACTCCAGGCATCCCGGTCCTGGGCCATTCTCTCCAGCTGTCCCCATGTATGGCCAGATCTCTTCACATCTGCATCCAGGTCACGCCGCCAGGTGTTTCTTGGTCTGCCCCTTTTCCTTCTCCCTCGTGGGTTCCAGAACAGGGCGTATCTTGTGATACTAGATGCAGGCTTGCGAAGGGTGTGGCCAATCCATCGCCAGGGTCTTTGTAGTATTTCTTCTTCCACAGGGTGTTGGCCTGATTGCTGCCACAGTTCCATAATTCAGTACTGTATATATTCTTGTCTTGTTTTATCACATAGAAAACCCTTCAAGCATAATAGACGTGTTCTGTGTGCGTTTGGTTCTCTCTGTACAGGATCCAGATCTGGATGACGGGCCACGCTTTGAGCCAAAGGAGCTCCAAAACGTCCAGCTCCCCCTCAGCTCAAACTCTCCCATCTGTGACGTGTACACCTCTAAAAAACTCAACTTCCTGTAAGGCAGTGGTTCCTAAACCTTTTTAGCCCGAGACCCAAAGGGGTCATTTGATGTCTCCCCTGGGGACCCAAACTTGTGAAAAATGTAAATGTATTTCTTTGGACATTTTTTGAAAGATCTCTTGAAATAACAATTAAAAACAAACTGTAGGAAACAAAAAAGTAAAGGGATATTTAATTACAAAATGGGCCCACGAGACGACCAACTGTTTGTCGGACTCGGAAGTCTTGGGACTCACTTGTGGGGCCCATTGTCAGCCCATTTGTTGGGTCGACTCGCAAGTTCGCAACTAAATATCCTTTTATTTCTAGAGGGTCGGGTGTGTGGGAGTGTCCTTGGCGTAAGAGCAGACCTGAAGGTATCAGTGCAGTGTCAGGTATCCTTTAAAGGGGACCTATTCAAAAAAAATGTTTTTGTTTTTTCTACTTTCAAAATGAGCTGCCGGCAACTCGTGATACATTACTTTTTATTGTTGTTATGCAACGTTTATTATATTTTATTCTTAAAGTTAGACTTCTTACCCATGGTATATGGCTAATATACCACACCTATCACCAAATAGATTTGACCAATCTTGTTTTATATTATGCATTATAAGTTGTTGACATAATATATTCTAAGTTCAGGGTTCATAATTCTTTGTGGGACACATTCTGAGTGTGATGGCTGATGGGAGGCCACTCAAATGAGCTCCTGTAACGTACTGTAACATAACATAATGCAACGTGAGAGGAGAGAGACTCTCACTCTTAATTATTGAGGCCTCCTTATTATCTCCGGCAGGCCAAACGTGCTGAATGATAAGATAGTATTGGAGATTATGTTTTTGTCCTAGTCCGTGTGTCTGTATGTGTCTGTCTGTATTTTCTGAGCTAAATTTTGCAAACAACTCGATCAATCACCTCCACATTTTACGTGCACACTCACTGCCAGTAGGCCAAGGAAAACACTACATTTTTCAAATCGGCCTCATAGTGAGACTATACCAGCCTGATTAACGTTCTGGCCTATAACTCTTGGACTGCAGGTCATACAATCCAAACCATGTAGATGTATTTGATACAGCCTAACCCTATCCTATACCATAGTTTGTAGGAGGGGCCTATTTACAGAAACATGCCAGAAATAATTAACGCATCATCCAACCGACCCCAAATTTGACACTCCTATTGAGGGGCCTCTACACAATGCGGTCTCGCACGCACGCGCGTGCGTGCGTACCTCAATGAGAGTGTCAAACACACACACACACACACACACACACACACACACACACACACACACACACCGCCATCACCATCTAGGGAGGCCTCTGTAGAGCAGATTTCCATGAGCGCAGGGAACATTTTTCACCTTGAAATCTTATACCATTCAAGAAGTTTTTCTCTGTGAACAGCTTTTACATTCACGTTCACGTTGCTCTGTTTCTCTGTGAACAGATTTTACAGCTTTTACATTCACATTCACGTTCCAAAGCTGTTGGGCCAGTCTAAACAGCTTTTACATTCACATTCACGTTCCAAAGCTGTTGGGCCAGTCTAAACAATACCTCATTTTATAGCCCTGATTCTCTACTTTTATATTAAATGAAAAAACAAAAATGATAACATCTTGAATGATCAATCAAGACTTATAGGCCACAACATGAAGTGATCTAATATAGTGACACCATGATGCCGATTGGTGTTATAATTTATTCCTGCATACATGGGGCCTCAGATTGTTAACCTCGCTATTAAATTGTGTGGTTGAATAAATACATTGGTCCTGTTAAATGTAATACTGTGGATACCTGTGGCAACCACACTAAACACAATATTGGTATTGGTGTTGAACTGTATGGAGCCCTAATGTCCATTGCTGCGTATTCACACACACACACACACACACACACACACACACACACACACACACACACACACACACACACACACACACACACACACACACACACACACACACACACACACACACACACACACACACACACACACACACACACACTCTACTCTTGTTTTCTACCCCAGGAGAATGGAAGGCTAATATGTAACTGAGGCAGATATAATGATATGCTTTTTGGGTTTTTTCTCTTCCAAGAAAATGGGGAATCAGAAGGTGGATGAGGAAATTGTTGATCAAATATTTTTTATTTTATTTTATTTTATTTATATATCATTGTCCTGTAATGTCATTCATGTCGAATGCCATGTTTTTATGTTCTGTGTGGACCCCAGGAAGATTAGCTGCTGCTATGCACCAGCTAATGGGGATCCTAATAAAACTCTAACTCTAAATTCCCATAAAGGCCACAGTGATCATAGCATTGCTGCTGTAGATGAGGAACTGCAGGATGTTTTTCTTTGTAAAAATGGATTGAGATTGTTGTATCTTGTTGTACCTTGATGTATTCCTTCTGCACTGTGCATGAGAATAGCATGAATGAACCACCAGGTCCAGGGGAGCAACCATCTACCCCCTCAGGAGACATACTGTCACTCAACACAGTCAAAAACAGTTTCAAGAGTTGCGTTGCTGGTTGAACCTCACCTGGATTAAATATTGCACTAACTAGCACTAATACACTACACTTGCCTTAAATAGGAATTCACAAGTGACTCGCAAATGTAATGAACTACTAATGCTGTTACTAACTACTATTAACTGTTAATGTTTGTCATTGCTGTAAATTTACGACTATGCTTAGAAATGAACTTGTGGTCGTCTTCATGATCAGAACCTTGACCACAGAGGATAATGCACTGATTGTTTGTGTTGCTGTCTTACCTGTGTGAAGATGTGAAGGTTTAAGCCACTAGTGTGAGCAGAGACTGCAGTAGCAGTAGAGAAATGGGGTCCATGACTTCAAACATCAAGGCTGCATGCTCAAACTAGCTGTCTGGTATCTGGAGAGAAGAGCTTTAGTTATAAAAAAAAAGACAAAAAGGTCATGAGAGATGTGACAACACCGTAGTGTCTTCCCCTGTGTTTATTTAACCCATTTTGACCTGAGATCAGATTCTAAAAATGTCTTCTACATCCTGACAGTTTTCTGAAAAAGCTATGTTTCTATGTCAGTGGTTCTTTGATTTTTCAAAAATAGCAGACCTACAGGCTCATAGCGCGCCAGTGGCGCGCTATGAGCTTGTAGGTCTGCTATGTTTCAATAGCTAAAGCATAACATAATGCTAACACCATAGTGTCTTCTCCTGTAACGACAGTGGACCACAGTGCAGAGAAAAACCTTAACCTGCTCCTGAGAGAAATGTTACATTAACATTTCATGGACACATCATGGATGTAAAGTATGGTATAGGCTACGATCAAAATCAACCACATGGTTTTGGTGATTGTGGTGAAAACCGCTAAGCCAATAAAGCCATCCTTCCCAGACTGCCTCAGTTCATACTGTATTTGTATTTTACGTACTGTATGTGCCTCTATTGCTGTAGAGCACACCAGCAGGTTCCTTTTTTATATTTATTTAGAGTCAATGTGACCTTTGTCTGCGCTGAATTCTATATGTTCACTATATGAGAACATGTATTATAGACAATAAAGTGATCTGCTACCCATAGTTGTGTATTGTTTCTTTTTTCTTTCTTATAATTTTTATCCCACGATTTTGTAACCCATTTTTCACCCCTGTGTCAATTATCTAATGTGATCCTGGGCTCTACACACCCTCCGCCAACCTAGTCCCCATATATGGGGGACATGGGGAGAGCAACGGACTTGAACTCATGCTTCCTTCATGCCTGAGTGTCCAAGTTGCTCCTTTACACCTGACAGGGGGGGAGTTTCCCTGGTTGGACGTAGCGCGTGGAAGGAACACGTTATTCCAACCAGTTCCTTTCCCACCATCAGGCGCCCCGGCTGGCCAGGGGGAGGCAGTTTAGAGACCAGGATTACTGCATGTTTTTTGTGAGGGTACCTACCCTAGGGGACACGGGGAGAACATGCAAACTCCACGCGCCAACCCCGCCTCGGGGATGGGCACTGATGACGCGGAGGAGGAAACACGCCGCCAGCACCCAAGGCGTCCCGAGCGGGAATCGAACCCAGGACCTTCTAGCTGTGAGGCGACAGCACTACCAACTGTGCCACCGTGCCCCCTGTGTATTGTTTCTAAATGCCACAATGTTTCTTGCCTCTGTGTGGGGTGATATGTCACTGTGTGGGGTGATATGTCACTGTGTGGGGTGATATGTCACTGTGTGGGGTGATATGTCACTGTGTGGGGTGATATATCACTGTGTGGGGTGATATATCACTGTGTGGGGTGATATATCACTGTGTGGGGTGATATATCACTGTTTGGGGTGATATATCACTGTGTGGGGTGATATATCACTGTGTGGGGTGATATATCACTGTGTGGGGTGATATATCACATCACACTGTTTGTCTGCCATGATATAAAACTGTGCAAATCCAACACACCAGAAACGTATAACATGGTATACAAGGTAGCAAGCTAATAACTTGTTCCCACACCACTCATTCAAACAAACAAACAAACAAACAAACAAACAACATAACAGGTGTTACTATAAGATCCCTGAACATTCTAAATAGTCTTAAAATAATTTCATATTCAAGTATTGCCAAGGTTGTTGAGCTTATATTGGTGTGTTGAGCGCAAGACTGCAAGTGTTATATTTAACTTTCCAATTGAAGTGCATTAGTAATACCTGTAAATGCTCTCCATGCAGCCTATCATAAATCCGGCTGAGCAGCTCAAAGGGTGTCAGCGATCCTAAGAAAGTGGCTGGCACGATATCCTTTTTCAGTTTAAAAATAAAAACACATTAGGTGTCTGAAAGGTCCTATATGCCTTCTTTGACGTGACCGTTAAAGTCCCTATTAATTGAATTTGATATCAAGACAGAGCCACATTACAGTATGTATGTATCTTAGAAGCGTACAAATGAAATTCAATCTAATGGTCAAAAGCACTGACGGAAGAAGTACTCTTTGTACTCAAGGAATACATAAGTATTCGTATTAAAATATACTTAAGTACAGGAAGTAAAAGTACTCATTTTGCCCAATGTCCCATTTCCAAATGTACAAAAATTCTATGAAAATAGCGGATCTACAAGCTCACAACACATTTGCGACACGTGGTGAGCTTGTAGATCAGCTATTTTCAAATATCCGTCTACCAGTGACATCATCGATGGGGAATCCACTCTATTAGAAACTACAGGCTTTTTATTCCTGAAAAGTTGCAATGCGATAATGGAAGCCATCGTTCTCACGATAATACAAATCTAAATATATATCTTATTTAAAAAATCTGCTTAACGATGATGTCACTGGTGGACGGGTTTCTGAACTGCCCACAACCCTCCTATGAGACACACAGAGTAGAACTTTTTTTTGTTGCTATTTTATCATGATGATCATTAGTTAGGACTAATTATATGAAGGTTGAAAAGTGGTCCTTTAATGCATGTTTTTTTTAATAATAATCAAAATCTACAAAGTAACTAGTAACTACTCTAGTAAAGTGGGCGGCTGTGGCTCAGGAGGTAGAGCAGGTCGTCCAATGATCCATGGGTCGGCGGTTCGAATCCCGGCTCCTCCTGTCTACATGTCAAAGTGTCCTTGGGCAAGACACTGAACCCCAAATTGCTCCGCAATCAGTGTATGAATGTGTGTGTGAATGGGTGAATGTAATGCACAATCTATGTAAAGCGCCTTGGATAAAGGCGCTATATAAATGAACCATTTACCAAAGTAAAAGTACCTAAAATTGTACTAAACTTGAGTAAATTTATTTAATAGTTACTGTACAAAAGTGTAATGGTGTTGTTAATCCTTGGTGTCCTATTGCTCACATACAACAATTAGTTACAGGTAAAACATCTCTGCTGTAGGTAGAAGCAGGTAGAAGTAGTACAGCACAACAGTACTGTATGTATCCTTAATGATTATGTGACTACCACGTTTACTGTTCTATCTGCTGTAATGGCTCAGCTTTTAGGCAATGATGATGGTAGTAAAATCAATCTGCTTTCTGTGCGCTCCAGTATTAAGCTGAGCTGCCTTGACATGACTCGTCAATCATGACTATATCACTATGACAGCCATGCCAAACAATGTCCATGTTGGATGTGTCCACATATGGAGTTCTATGATGTCAGACTGGTTTCACATGGATGCAGTGAACGACACCAAAAGGTTATGACCTACGGGGTGACGTTGCTTCGTTGATGGATTTGGTCCTTAAAAGGCAGGTCACCAGCCAGTGACTTGTTCATAACAGTACATTTTGCTGAAGGTCTGCCGCTATGTTTCGTGGAGTAGCAGTCCCAGGAGGCACAGGGGGAGCAGTAGCAGTCCCAGGAGGCACCACAGGGGGAGCCCCGGCCAACAGGCCAGCGTTGTACGAGGAGGTGAAATTGTACAAGAACGCAAGAGAACGAGAGCGGTATGACAATATGGCCGATCTGTTTGCTCTGGTCAAGACCCTCCAAGCCCTGGAGAAGGCTTACTTCACAGACTGTGTCACGCCTACGGTGTACACGGCATCGTGTTCCAGACTCCTGGTTCAGTACAAGGCTGCCTTCAAACAGGTGCAAGGCTCCGACGTGGGCTCCATCGATGACTTCTGCAGGAAGTATAGACTGGACTGCCCACTAGCCATGGAGAGGATCAGGGAGGACCGGCCAATCACCATCAAGGACGACAAGGGCAACCTGAACCGCTGCATCGCAGACATCGTGTCTCTCTTCATCACGGTGATGGACAAGCTGAGACTGGAGATACGGGCCATGGACGAGATCCAACCGGACCTGCGGGAGCTGATGGAGACCATGAACAGAATGATCACCATGCCTCCCGACTCGGAGGCCAAGGAAAAGGTCAACCTCTGGTTGACCACGCTCAGCGGCATGTCCGCCTCCGATGAGCTGGACGACTCCCAAGTGCGACAGATGCTGTTTGACCTGGAGTCGGCCTACAACACCTTCAATCGTTTCCTCCACTCCTCCTAAACCGGCCCTAGTCGTCCATGCATCTATCCAGATTCTTGCCTGTCTGACTGACGTCTGTCTCAGAAAAGGGAACAAACACCCTAGCTTTCCATTGGTGGTGTGTACGGTACATACGTGTCCCAGTTGCTTCTTTATATGCCATCATGGCCATGTGTTCTCTGCCATCTAAAATGAAAAGCACTCTTCAGTCCACCGTTGCTGATACGGAGGTGGCGCCCTGTCTTCTCGTTGTCCACTCCTGACCAGAGCCTTGTCCAACAGGCTCCTGCAAGAGGCTCCATTCACCATAATCACACGTCTTGCCATTAAGTTAATGAAATGCCACCCCGTTGCCACCGCGCTTTTTCAATGTGAAATGCCAACATGGCCGCCGTGTGAATATGGTCTATTAGTGTTAATTGTACCCAAGCCCATGTGATTATACTTCTGCTTTATTTGCTCTCTTGTTAACCCATTTGAAAAAAAGAAAACATTGTTTTCCTCTGGGGTGCTTCTGTGTTTATTTTGACTAACAACACCACTACATGTTTATGGCAGTGGTGCTGTCATACTGTAGGTGCTCGGTCTTGTATTTTCTTTCCCCATCTATGCTGTTTCATGCTTACTGCTAAAGTACACTTGAATTTACAGATCTTCTGTTTGTGTCTTCAATGTCAGCCATATATAGGAATTTGACCCCATTTAGCTTTAAAGTAATAATTCACATAAAATGACTTATTTTCTATGAATTACACACCCCTTCATGGGGTGTGTAATTGATGGAAAATAAGTCATTTTTGGTGAACTACTCCTTTAATGGACATCTTAACTATAAATGCACTCTGTGTGTGTACGTCTGAAATCCACGTAACACGAGAACCGTTCGCCCCACCGACTTCGAATTCGACACACCCCACCACAGGGGTCGCAGTGCCAGGTGTCGAGTCAGTCGGTTGTCCAAACCCTCCCCAAAAAGGTTTCTGCCCAGGCTCTGGACAGGGCATATATGGACACTGGGCATCATTCTGACGTCTGCATAGACTCCATATTTGGGCATGTCTGACAAAGAACGTTGGAACATCGTTCCAAGTAGGCCAGTGCCCAATGGGCACCGCTCTAGTAACAAAAAAAAGGGGTTTTAATGGTGATTTGACGATTTTGTATTTAAGTGCCTTCATGAATTATATTATTTGGGTCTGGGAGAATGGTTTTCATGACAAGATGGATTCATGAATGATATCATTTGGGTCTGGGAGAATGGTTTTCATGACAAGATGGATTCATGAATGATATCATTTGGGTCTGGGAGAATGGTTTTCATGACAAGATGGATTCATGAATGATATCATTTGGGTCTGGGAGAATGGTTTTCATGACAAGATTCGGAATGTTGGAAAATGTGATGCTGATAGTCTGATTGACAGGTTTATCTATCGATGCAAAACCATTTTGCAAGAGGGGCGTGGATGTTGGAGAGCAGAGTAGCCTACTTAAATGATGGCTTATTTTTCGTTTATATTTATTTATATTTGAAAGAATTCAAGAAAGAATAAACAAGCAATAAATAATGAACTGCACTTTTGGTCCCCCCACAGAAACACGAGGGAAATGCAAGAAATTCACATCATAAAATACTTTCTAATGAAAAAAGATACAGATATAAACATGTTTAACAACATTAAATTTGTGACTTACACAATTGATGTGAGTCATAAATGTTCCTGGCCCGTCAGCGGTGGACAGTGTACGATGCATTGCCAGCATGTTTATGCATTCCATTTAGATTGAAATCACATTTCCTGTTACAAAGGAACACCCAGGGCCACAAATAAATACAAGACTTTTTAAACCTCACTTGTGACACATAGTCTCTGGAAAAAGAAAAACGTACTAGGTACCAGTACCAGTGGCCCCACCCTAATGTTGGATGTGAGGGGCAGAACCTTTTTTACCTATAATTTTTATCCCACGATTTTGCAACACAGTTTTTTCACCCAGTGCCAATTATCTAATGTAATCCTGGGCGCTACACTTCCTCTGCCAACCTGGGGGGGCAGCGGACTGACCTCAAGCCTCCTATACATGAGGAGTCCAAGGCAAGCTGCTTCTTTTCACCTGACAGGGGGGAATTTCCCTGGCCGGATGTAGCGCGTGGAAGGAACGCGTTATTCCGACCAGTTCCTTTCCCCTCCATCAGGCGCCCTGGCTGAACCTTTTTAACCTTTAATTCCTTTATAACTCTATATGGGCAGAACAGCTCTGTCCAATCCCCGTTTGTCACAAAAGTACTGTAGGCCTACACAATAGTGATAATACTGACACATCTGCATGACTCCAACCATATGGATGTTTTCATAAAGTGGCAAATAAACGTCGAGCCTCATTCACCAATGTTCTTTGTATGTTTCTTAAAATTCTTTGTAATTATATGTTCTTTGGATGATCACATATCCTAGTTACGTTATTAGTGGAGAAGAAAATCACACCCGTGTGAACTGAGTGGTGCAAGGTCTTATATAGCCTGATCAGCTGTGGTCTGACGTAATGTCAGTGACCATAGTAACCATGCTCATTCTTTTGGGCCCCACGTACAGGTACACACATACACGGATACAAACAAAGCTGGTTGTTGGAGTGGTTTGCACCACTCAAAAAAGAGAAAATTTCACATAAGTTGTCCCTTTAGAGTACTCTGTCAACAGGGGTGGAGCCATGCACAATCCACCAGCAGTAGATACCGAGTAAGGCTGGGACCGAGGCTAACTAGATACAGGAATTTAAATGAGTCTTAATTGCTCCACTGTGCCACTGCTTCCTAGCAGACAGTCCATGCTTAACAGAGGGTTTGAGCAGACAGTTCACTCTACACTCTGAACATAAAAGGTAGGTCTTTGAAAACTTTTATTCATAGGCTATGCGTTATGCAAAACAACTGAATTTGTTCATATGAAGACGTGCTAATATTCTCATCTTTTGATGGCCAAAAAAGCCTTGTAATTATGAGACATGCTTTAGTTTAAAGTTTAAACTGTTCATTTAATTGATTTAATTACATTAGTTACCAAGTTGACAACAAACTGGCTTTAACCCATTTTGGCCCTTTTAGTGTTTTAAACATTGTTATAATTTAGCTATTGAAAAATAGCAGGTCTACAAGCTCATAGCACTACGAGCTTGTAGACCTGCTATTTTTGAAAAATCTTGAAAATATTTATTTCAGAAAACTGGAGGATTTAGATTTCTTTTAAATTTCAAGGTCAGGCCTAAATGGACTAACTGCCGTTAAGCCCAAAATGTGACCAAGACGTGTGTGCACAGTTCAGTTCTATTTGGATATACGTTTAAAATAAATATCAGAATATTCATAAAATGTACAAACCTTCTTATCACATCCCCTTCCATAGGTTTACGATGGAAGTGAAGGTGTGTGTCGATGGCTTCCCACGTGTAGTCTGACTCTCATATACCCTTCCATAGGTTTATGATGGAAGTGAAGGTGTGTGTCGATGGCTTCCCACGTGTGGTCTGTGGTGTTACTGACATCACAACCTGTCAAGAGGTGGTCATTGCACTGGCTCAATTCCTTGGTATGTATTTGTGTGGTTTGAAAAAGGGGGAGAATCTGGATTTAAAATGTTCAACTAAGATGATGACCACTTCTGTCTTACATTCTGTTCAGGTCAGCCAGGCCGTTACATACTGAGGGAGAAATTCAAAGACTTTGAGAGGAGCATGGCCCCGAATGAACACATTCTGGAGTCGCTGAAAAGATATGGTGTGCAGTCACGGGAGGTCCAGCTCACTCTCCTTCACAACACGGCATATCACCTTGAGGGAGCAAGCAAACCGAAAAGCAGCAGATACCAGCCTGGCCCACCGCTGAGAAAGAAAGACGCTGTGGCTAGAACGCGGCGTGGTGGCGGTTTGCAGACTCTGCATCGTCAAAGCTTGCCACCGCTGTCCCGCCTGCGACTGGACGCCGAGCAGCCACCAGAGGACGTGAAAAGGCCCAAAAGAAAATCTGTGACGCTGATGGAGGAGGCCTGGGGATGGCTGGAGAACCTGGGGAAAGGCAGAGCTCATTATTCAACCTCTGACAGCAGCAGCAGCAAGAACTGCAGCTCTATGGACGTGTCCGTCACTGTTCACAGTGACACCTCTGCCTCGAGCACTTTGCCGAGCAAAGGGAAAGGGAAAAAGAGTGGACAATCCCTCTCTGATGTGGATCAACAGATCTCCTGCTGCATGAGGAATCAGCACAGGGAAAGCAAACATTGTGAGGAATCTGCAGCTGTGGGGACAGCTATGATGAAAGGTGAAGAGCCATCACGTTCAAGCAGCAGCAATGACATCGAAGAGGAGAAAAGGAAACTCAGAGAGACCATTAGGCGGCAACATTCTTGCTTGCAAGAGCTACAGGTTCAGATAAAGATGACAGACAGACAAATCAGGGAGCTGGAGGAAAAACAGAGGGCCAGGAAGGCCGAGGAGGACACTACTCAACAGAAAGTTATCGAAGAGGAGACAGAGCAGCTGTTGTTTTGGGAGAACGAACTAAAGGCGGAGGAGGACTACGGGAACGACTTGCAGGTTCAGTTCATGGAGATGAGGGGTAACGCTGTGGAGTGCAAAGCCAGGTTGGAGGAGTACAAAAGCAAAATGCAAGGGTTTGAATTGAATAGGGTTCAAAATGTAGTGCAAGAGAGACCAGATACGACTACAAGGAAGAGTTCAGCGAACACTGCCACAGAGAGTTTAACTGCTAATAAAGTCCTCAACCAACAGAGATCACATCTTGCCAGCGATGTAAATATGGACAGGAAGTTCCCACCCAGAGACGATTTAAGTCTCCCTCACGCTCTAGTTCATCCCAGCGTGATAAAGCCACGCCGGCCCACGGGTCCAACAGAGCTGAGGGAATGGTGGACACGCTGGTCTGAAGCACAGCGCCGTCCAGCCCAGACTAAAGCCAAGGTGATGCATCGCTCAGAGCTCACCATATATCTCAGTACCCAGGTTTAGATAGCAAAACAGAAGTTCTAATCAAATTAAGTGTTTTACTACTTGTGTTTTACTACTTACTACTTCTGTAGTTGTTTCTCATGTTGCCACTGATGTAGTCATGAAACATCAAAGTTCTACAAAAAATAGCAGATCTACAAGCTCATAGCACGCCACCGAGTGGCACGCTACGAGCTTGTAGGTCTGCTATTTTTGAAAAAGTGCCTCAAATCATTGAACATATATTCAGAGTGAACGTTTTTAACTCAAATCTTTGCTTCTGGGGGGTTCCTGGAACAACATATTTTCAGATGGGGTCGGTGGCCAATTACATATAGTTTTTTGGGTCCTTGACATGAAATATTGAGCACCACTGATAGACACATAGGTAAGAAAACTGTCATGATTTAGAAAACATTTTTTTTAAATTTCGACGTCACACGTAAATGGGTTAAGAAAAATAAAAAATAAAATAAAAACTATTTTGATATTGCTAATTGCTATTGCCAATTTATTCAGCAACAGGGGTCCCACATCTCTATAATGAACAGAATAGAATTTTCAGGTGAGGTGGGTTGCAAATCTCAGGAAGGAGTCCAGTGTTTCAGTTTTGGCTGCCTTTATTTGATCACTTCCATGTGATCCTGTATGGGTTTGGGTAAAAGTAATGTCGCCTACTTTTCTTTTTACTAAAGAGTTAGGATGACCAGTTAATCATTTACACAAGCTTCAAGCCCCATTTTATACTTTGTTGTAATGCGAAAGTGGCCCATCTACACGCTCAATGTATTGCAGGACAACATGCAAGATGGTTAAACATAATTAAGGTTAAACATTAGCATTTTTTAAGTTATTTAAAAAATAAAATAAAAAACTGACATTAAGTGATTGAAATAAAGACAGACATGTATGGTTTTCATAAAACTTTAATTCATGTTTGTTTCATTCAAGACCATTAACAAAAGTACATACATAGGAGAACCTCTGTATGTGGCTCCTCAGGAACCCAGTGTTCTCCACAGTTGAAAGTAATTTTGACTGTAACTTTACTCATGTGCATAGAGGCACAACATCTCTCTTTACTGATGTGCATAGAGGCACAACATCTCTCTTTACTGATGTCTCTAGAGGCACAACATCTCTCCCACCAATGTCTCCAGAGCACAATACATCCTGATCCTCGTTTTTTTTTTTTTTTTTTGTATTTTTGTACTTTATTTATTTTTTTCCTAATACGTTACCATTCCCCTTTTTTTAAGTTAAATTTGTTTTTGTTATTTTGATGTTTGAATCTTTCACTAAGGAAAAAAGCACACATTACATACAGTATATTTCAACCCACAGGTATTTGGGATGCATACCAGTATTATTTCTACTAGAAAAACAAAAGCCACCCTAAGATTGTTCTGAATATTTTGGCGGTTGGCTGGGGGTCTCAGAGGAATACATCTAATTTTTTTATATTTTTTATTTTGCTTGTAGTTTTTAGGCACCTTATTCTTACTTTTATCTTATGTATTATTAGCAGATCAAGTTTCAATGGAAAAAAGAAAAGAAAAGAAAGAAAACAATTAAGAAAAAATATGTGCAAAGAAAAAAAATGTATAAAAGAACTGCTAAGATATAAGATGGCATAAGGAATTCTGCACCTGGGAAAATTTGCTTAAATGAGCATGTGAATACCAAGAAGGCATCTAAGGACTAATTGGTAAAAGTAAATCCCCATTTGATAAACTACATTCACATACATCACACACACGCGCGCACACACACACACACACGCACGCACACACACACACACACACGCACACACACCATGCTTTCACTTCAGCTCTTGAATAAAGCATTTTAAAACTGCTCAAAAAACCGAGCAGAGAAGTAGCTTCAGTTTAAGCTCGCACATTATGAGAAATATGATCCTCCTTATGGAGGGAAACTTCGCTTTGCTTTATATGTTTTTGTAGGAAAGCATACAGTAGTGGAAACTCAAATGACACCATTTTAAGTTTCCTTGAGTAGGGAGAAAACTACAAGGGGGAGAAGAAAGAAAAGAAAAGAAAACAAAGAGCGGGATGGCTCAAAACACATGCCAACATCAAACACACTCCCACACCAACAGGAAAACAAAAACAAAACAATGGTTGCAGGTGCAGAATTCCAAGACAAAGCAGAGAAATCAAAGAAGATGGGGAGACAAAGACAGTCACAACCGTCACTCTTGATTTGGAGCGCCAGAGGGCCCTCGAGAAAACAAAACAAATACCCCCATTAACATACTTTTAAGCAACTCTAGGTACAGCACACACACACACGCACTCGGAAGAGTTTCCCCATGTACACTCTAGTGCAGAAGTAGACATGGGAGGCTGGGAACTATGGAATGAGAGGGTTCCCTTCGTAGATGTGGACAGGGACATGGGTAACACATGCTGATTACTCTATGTATGCGCATGATTTTTGTGTATGAGTTTGTGTGTACAAGTATGTGTCAAAGCAAAACAAAACACCCTTATCCCCTTTCAGTTGGTGTGTTTTTAATATATATATATATATATATTTCAATACATTTCAATATGTATATATATAATATTTTCGGGATGTTTTCGGGATAGCGCTTTTTAATCTAGGTCCGCCTACTCTGGATGAGTTGGAGTTGGGGCGGTCTGTGTTGTTCAGTCGATGACACCAGGTTGACGAGTCTTCCATTCCACATTGAAGCCCTGCACACAAAAAAGAACAACTTACAGAATTAAAAACTTAAGTTGACTTCAGCTTGATTTATACTTTATCGTAAAATGTGTCCTTGCCGTGTGGCTCAGCGGTCCAGGCACCTTGGCTGGTAATCCAGGCTGGCAGTGTGCCGCAGGTTCGAATCCCGATCCCGATGGCCTTTACTTACCCCCCCCCCCCCCCCATCTCTCTCCCCATTTCCTGTCAGCCTACTGTCTATCCCTCCATTAAAGTCATTAAAATCATTTAAAAGATGTGTCCTTGCCAAAAATAGTCCATCTACAAGCAGAATCGTCAAACTGTGGGCCACAGCAGCTAACTCCACCACCTCTCCCATGCGTGGCACACAGAACTGCTGCACAGCGGAAGATACACTTTACCGAGGCAGGAACTTTCGCCCTGCAGTCTGTTAAAGCTAACTGCTGCAGTGTACTTGTTTATCAAACTTAGCACTAAGGCTAATGTTATGAAATCAATTAATTCCATTTCTAAAATCTATGTAGTGTTTTCTGAGAGCAATGTGACAAGAAATGAGTTCATATAGCATTTCTCCCGCTAGTTCTACTGAAACAGTAGTCTCGTGTTACCAGACTGTTGCCTCCGCGATTTCCAAACGCTTCATCATACAGTTTGGGCCAACAGAACAAGTCTCATGAGTATCCGGACACAGCGGAAGTGGAGCCTCCTCGCCACTTCCGTTTCGTCTTTTTCTTTTTTCTTGGTGTAATGTAATGTCTCCTCTGACACTGAGTCTCTCCTACATGTCACTGAGTGTAGAAGACAAACAGCCGAGGACATCTCTCTACCTCCCTACCCAAACAGACACAGCACCACTCTGCTGGCCTGTCCCGAAGGGAGGACTCTACCTCCCTACCCAAACAGACACAGCACCACTCTGCTGGCCTGTCCCGAAGGGAGGACTCTACCTCCCTACCCAAACAGACACAGCACCACTCTGCTGGCCTGTCCCGAAGGGAGGACTCTACCTCCCTACCCAAACAGACACAGCACCACTCTGCTGGCCTGTCCCGAAGGGAGGACTCTACCTCCCTACCCAAACAGACACAGCACCACTCTGCTGGCCTGTCCCGAAGGGAGGACTCTACCTCCCTACCCAAACAGACACAGCACCACTCTGCTGCCCTGTCCCGAAGGGAGGACTCTACCTCCCTACCCAAACAGACACAGCACCACTCTGCTGGCCTGTCCCGAAGGGAGGACTCTACCTCCCTACCCAAACAGACACAGCTCCACTCTGCTGGCCTGTCCCGAAGGGAGGACTCCGTTTCGTCTTTACAGTCGCGCATATTTAACCATTTTTAGAATCTGATCTCAGGTCAAAATGGGTTAAATGCTGTTGGAACAAAAAGGAGGCAAATGCCAAAAAGGTGTACCTTTGAGTTGTCAGGACCGCGGGGCTGCCTCACAATGACAAGGCGGGGGGCGCTGGCGTCGTCCAGCGTGATGCTCTTGAGTCGATTCACCAGCCGATCGGGACGTGGAGTTGCAACCGGCTTAGGCCCTTCACTATACGGATGAGAAAAACAAAAGAATTATGTAGTTCAACACGTTAGATGAAGGGGTTCTGAATGTTTTGGGGGGGCGACCACATACCTTTATTATGAAATTTGAAAAAGTGGAAATAAAGATTATCTTAACACATTTTGTGCCCAAGACGTCCACAGACGTCCTGGGAATTACCGCTATGTGGTGCCCAGGACATCTGTGGACGTATTTATTTAAAAAAAATAAAATAAAAACTTTATAAAAAAATAAATAAAATGTCAAAAACAACATTGGGTCACCATTTTGAAAATGTTGAAAGGGCACACAACGTTAAAATAAAAGCACACATTGACGACTTTTGAATATGTGAAAATGAAATTAAAGCAATTACTACTACAGATTTATAAGCCTAAATTATCAATGAAATTAATAAATATTGGATGAATCACATCTTTGCGTCGGTCGCGACCCACCCCCCCCAATTGACAGACCATGGCTGGTTTCAAGAAATCCTTTGGTCAGATTAGACTGAAAATAAATAAACTTGCAAGTTGGAGTTTCATTAACAACTTAAGCCCCATTAACTTAAGCCCCATTATATACTTGGTTGCACAACATATGGATGCCGTGGTTAATGAGGAGACTCTGCCAACTGGTGTCCTTACCAGACTCTGCGTACGTTGCAGGCACTACACTTTCCTGTGCGTTGATTGAGGATGACCGAGAACTCCACCTCATCCCCGGCCTGGAGTTCCAGTCCGTCTTGCACCTCTTTGACATGGAAAAATAACTTCTTGCTCTCGCCGACTTCATACGTGATGAAACCAAACTGGGGGAGAATGGCACAAAACAAAAGTGTCATTCACAGTTCATTACTAATGCGACTGTGGCTCAAGAGGTAGAGCGGGTCGTCCAATGATCCATGGGTCGGCGGTTCGAATCCCGGCTCCTCCTGTCTACATGTCGAAGTGTCCTTGGGCAAGACACTGAACCCCAAATTGCTCCCGATGTGCTGGTTGGTACCTTGCATGGCTTCCGCCGCAATCGGTGTATGAATGTGTGTGTGAATGGGTGAATGTAATGCACAATCTATGTAAAGCGCCTTGGATAAAGGCGCTATATAAATGCACCATTTACCATTTACCATTTACCACATAACTTTGAAGGAGGCTTGGTTTAACCCATTTTGGGCGGGAACCCCTTTTGGTGTAAGCATTATGTTATGCTTTAGCTATTGAAAAATAGCAGATCTACAAGCTCATAGCGCGCCACCGAGTGGCGCGCTACGAGCTTGTAGGTCTGCTATTTTTGAAAAATCGAAGAACGACTGACATAGAAACATAGCTTTTTCAGAAAACTGTCAGGATTTAGAAGACAATTTTAGAATCTGATCTCAGGTCAAAATGGGTTAAGTGATATGCCTTTGTAAAAACATACATCCCTTTAAAAGAGAACACTACCTGGTCTTTGACACACTCCACCAGGGCTCTACGATGCGGCACCACACTACAAGCCATCTTCTGTCCAGTCTGAGCCACGGTACATAGCTGGAACTTGACCATCTCTCCCTTCTGCAGACAATCAACCTTGTTTGCCATGCCCATGATGCCAAATGGGTAATTCGGGCCTTTAGCTCCACCTGAATGAGCCGAGAGAGAGAGAGAGAGAGAGAGAGAGAGAGCGTGAGCAGGATTATTTAGGTTCTACCGTGTCGTGTTACTTTTGTTCAATAACCACATTCAACCTGGCACCCCTTGCCAACTTGGTAGAGCTGCTATGCTTTGTCTTATGATACTATCATACAACAGAGTATAAAAGAGGTTAACTGAGACGCACCTTCTTCTATAACTTCAATCAGTCCTTGGTACTCCGTTTGGGAAGGGTCCACGCTGCGCAGAGGACGGACCACTTTTCCTAGTATCACTGTTGCTGTGATGTCCTCTCCGACCCCGACGCCATTCACTAATAACACAAGAAAACATGGAACACAGGTATGTTTAAGCCATTTAGACCTGAGGACGGTTCTACAAATGTCTTTGTAAAAAAGTAAAAAAGTTCTTGAAAAATCCATGTTTCTATGTCAGTCGTTCTCAAACATTTTCATGTCAAGGACCCCCAAAAATATATGTAATTGGCCCGCCGACACCCATCTGAAAATATGTTGTTCCAGGGACCCTTCCAGTAGCAAAGATTTGAGTTAAAAACCCGCTCTGTAACAATATATATAGGCACATTTTCACGATTTTTCAAAAATAGCAGACCTACAAGTTCATAGTGCGGCACCGAGTGCCGCGCTATGAGCTTGTAGATCTGCTATTTTTCCAATAGCTAAAGTATAACATAATGCTTAAAACACCAAAAGGGGTTCCCGCCCAAAATGCGTTAAGCATGCACAGACAGAAGTAACTTCACATGATCAGAGTAGTGAGTTCCATAACGTATACACAAACACCAGGACTTTAAGCCCATCCTACCTGCTGCCACTTTGGTAACTTTCTCAGCACTGACTTTGTTCCCCTTCCCCTTGGACAGGATGTATTCCACCGTGTCGCCCAGCTCCATGGTCTCCAGCTCTCCACACACCTCACTAGAAGGGAGACATTTGATCAAGTTATAGAGACTCAACCTTAAGCGTATGATCGTCATTTCATGGGCCGCCAGTTGGACATGCATTTGGCCCCATTTGAGACCATTATTTTTTAACCCATTTTGACCTGAGATCAGATTCTAAAAATGTCTTCTACATCCTGACAGTTTTCTTTTCTATGTCAGTCGTTCTTCGATTTTACAAAAATAGCAGACCTACAAGCTCGTAGCGCGCCACTCGGTGGCGTGTTACGAGCTTGTAGATCTGCTATTTTTCAATAGCTAAAGCATAACATAATGCTAACACCAAAAGGGGTTCCCGCCCAAAATGGGTTAAATAAGAGTATTTTACAGAGTAGCTTGGGGGTACCAGTGATAATTTAAGGCAGAGTATGCAAATGGAACCAAATGTACCGGTCAAGAGTCACAGACCCATAAGGGTCCATTTGGCTCCAACTATCAATTATATGGACCCCCTGGAAACCCCTCAAGGTCTCCTTGGGGTCCCCGGAGCAGACCTTGAATATAAATGCGTATGCCACCTTCTGGAAACCCGAGACTACAGTTCTGCCCAGTGCCTTCCCAAAGTGGGGTCCGCGGACCCCTAGGGGTACGCGACGCATAGCCAGGGGGTACCCGAAATAATTCCCAGAAAATAATAAAAAATAAATAAATTAAAACTTTTTTTAACATTAAAATTATGTTTATCTACGTGGTCATTTCTGCCAAGTTGCGCAATAAACATATTTTTTGTGTTCATTGTGTTTCTCCCATGTTTGCTTTGGGCCAATAGCTGACATGATTACTAAAACTACAACATCAGTCAACCTGTCGTGACCCCAAACAGTAACAGCAGGACGCATGCTGCAGAAACAACAAAAAGACTCAGGACACTTGAAAGGTTTCTGCGGCCGCTTCAGATGAGGGGGTACCTGGAAAAATGTCTACCCCAAAAGGGGTACCTGGTCCAAAAAAGTTTGGGAACCCCTGCTATAGCAGACCTATGTGACAGATACTAAGACATCAATTGTATAAAACGCTTGCGTGAACATTTTATGACATTCCCCAATTTTTATGGTATGCAATAAAATCTCTGCAATGTGTTGGAACGAACAATTACCTGTAATGGAAGAAGATCTCTTGGTCGTGATTGGCCGTCTCGATGAAGCCAAAGTTGTCCTTGAGCGTGGCGACAAAGCCCTGCAGTTTCTTGCTGTTGTTGCTGACCGGACGGTTGAGGACCTTGATGTTGACAGCGCTCTGCTGGCCCGTTCTCTTCACCTCGTTGATGGAAAACTCCACCTAGTGGCCAGACACATTGACCAAAGTCACATATCGGTCACTTCACTCAATTCTTTGTGAAATGTTCAGATGCGAATACATTTAGAATGATTAGTTATGTTGCCAAAAGCAATCAAATTTCAGGTGGGTTTTTTGTTTTTAATAATCCAGCACATTCGGCGATTAATTAGCATCGATTTGTCATGTTTGTAGCATTTTTAGCTAGCTACATACAGGGACGACGTAAAAACGGCCAAAACTCCCATGTGCACGCACACAAGCTGTCTTTATATGCATTATGGCTCATAATCTGCTCAAAATGCGATATTCACTTGATTAGAGCTTAATTTGACTTAGTTATGACAAAAAATATGATCGCCCAGTTACACTGGTCATCTCACAGTGCTGTGAGAAGGCCGACTTTCAGTTCCGGTTCAAACTAGTAAACATCCGCTAGTCTTTCTGAGAGGTTATTCAAAAACGTCTGGCACCCAGCAGAACAGCACTTAAGGTGTTAACCCATTTTGGGCGGGAACCCCTTTTGGTGTTTTAAACATTATGTTATAATTTAGCTATTGAAAAATAGCAGATCTACAAGCTCATAGCGCGCCACCGAGTGGCGCGCTACGAGCTTGTAGGTCTGCTATTTTTGAAAAATCGTGAAAATATTTGGAGGATTTAGAAGATTTTTTTTAAATGTTGAGGTCAGGCCTATATGGGTTAAGACTTACGTGAGACAGAACAGTGGAGGAAATATTAACAAGTGGAGGAAATATTAAAATACCTTATCTCCAGGTTGTGGGTAATAGGATCCCTCCAGATCCTTGACATGGTAGGTCACCGTCATTTTCACTCCGCAGTCTTCATATGCAATCACTCCCTCCTCAGGTTCCTTCAGAGGACACAACACAAGACAGTACAGCATTAAACCACGTCACCAATACAGGCACCAACAGATCAGTAGCCATCACTAATGGAGCCTTTTTCACTGCATAGTACAGCCTAAAACCTTCTGGTTTTCCAATTTCCACTGGGCAAAAATGGTGGAGTGTATCTGCAACGGTTACTTTTCTTTAGATCACATGAAGGGCTAAAACTGGGTGTAAACAACTCAAAGATAAAACAACTGCATTGTGGAACCAATGCAGAGACTATATTAGGACGTACTTTCCTAAACAGAGGGATGGATGTCACCATTAGTCCAGTAATAATGTAATTTGACATCTTCAATATATCCTGAACAACAGAAAAAAGTTGCCTGGAATTGTCTGAGGGGAAAGTGTTGAAAATGGCCTGTACAGTATGGCCACCATTGACATCCTATTATAAGGCAATATTTTCTAAATTTCCTTATGCTTTGAGTAGCATGTGACATATCAAACTAGGGGGTTTTCATGATGCTGAAGCCATTCCAAGCATTCGTTTTGCACAAAAACACTCATTGGGCTAGATTTTGCCATAGCAACTTGCTCAAATGTGCTGACATCATCACATTTGAGCAAGTTCCATAGATTTCCTGTACTACATTACGACCAGCTAAACTGAAGATGGTCCTTTCTGCAGTGAAGTGGAGTCTGTACCATGCAGTGGAATAGCACCATGACACCATGTACACAGTGACACTAGCAAAGGATGTGCTTGAAGTAGTTGTTATCCACAACTCATTTGTGTGGACCATTTGGTCTAAAAAGTAGTGCATGGGATGAAAGGTTGGGCTGAACAGGCACACGTTCAGTGGCACACCATTCATTGGTTAGCAATAACCTTAGTATTAGCTTTGTTTATCTTAGCCCATTAACACCAGGAAAGCCTCTGTGTCATTTTAGATTTTTGCATTGGCTATTAAAAAAATTGCACAAATAAAAGCTTGCAACGCGTCACGACCTTGTACATCTGCTATTATTTAACATTTTTGAAAAATCTTGAAAGTGTGCAAACTACTGATTTAGAAGGCATTTGTAGGATCAGCCTCAGGTCTTAATTGGCTAAAGAAGCTTTTATCCGTTTACGTTTTAAGCTCTCTCGACACCAGGGACTCAATATCGGGTCTCCCACATGTGGCTGTGATCTTCAGGCAGGACTACATCTCAATCAGTAGTTGTCCTACCCAACTCCCAGGATCTAAATGTCTCAATGGAAGAGAAGGGAGACTACAACACCTCTCCAACCACTACACACAGTTATAGTTGATAGTTATACTAACCCTACATCAAATCTACTTCATGCATCCACTGAAAAGCTCCTACACAGAAAATTAAGTATGGCTTCTTCTACGATGATCCCCATCCCACAAACAAAGCCTTCTTGAGTGAAAACAAATCAAACAAACTGATTTACTTCAAACAGCTACCGATTAGAGTGAACGCTGAAACACTGACACATGAAAATGCTTTCCTGAACAATAGAGCACCGAAGTCTGACGTCACTTTCAGTAGAGGGCGCCTATACACAGGTTCATGTATTTTTTTATTTGCAGTGAAATCGCCATAGGGCGATTTTAGGTCGCTTCATATAAGAACTGTGTTTGAAAAATAAACCAACCACCCGGCCTTTCTGTCAGGGGAGTGGCTGTGCGTCGTTAATGATGTCCAGTCAGTCAGTCGTAATTAACATTAGGTTTCTGTTGTGCGACGGGCAGATGCAGCCACCCTGCCTACCCGGAAATGTAGTCTCTGGGTTGTTTGAATCGTTTCGAACGCTTATTTTGTTACTCTTTGGGTATATTTGTACAGTTCCACCTTCAGTCGATGCTTCATATCCAAAGGAGTGAAAAGGCTGGGGTGATCGGCCTCATATAAAAAACAGTTCTTATATGAGGCGATCTAAAATCCCCCTATGGAGATTACAATGCAAATAAAAAGTACACGAACCTGGGGACTGACGTCCTCTACTGACGTCAGGACTTCGGTGCTCTATGAAAAATTTCAGAAGGTCAAAGTTAACTACTATATTATATACTTAGTTGACTAGGGATTCATACTTTCCCTTCATACTTTCCGAAAATAGCTGATCTACAAGCTTACGTGTCACAACGCAAGCTTATAGATCTACCATTTTTGCACAATGTTCGCCCCAGAATAGGAAGCTGCAGTTCATGTATTAAAAGTTTGTTAAGTACAGTTGATATGTCATACATAAACCTAAATTCAAAGAATAGTTTCAATGTCTTTACGGCCATAACCATGCAACCCCTATGATCAGAGCACATCACACATCGAACAACTCAATGCAGTAGGCGGCTGTGTGAGGCAAACTGTGAAACAGCCGCAAAGGAAATAAGTTGGATTAAAGTATTTAATTCTAGGTAGCTCATGTTAATTGCCGATGCCAAGACCATTCCATCAACCATGTGGGTAAGTAAACAGTCTACATGAGTTGGCCACAGGCCAGAAAACTGACCTTTTCTACAACTTTAGCCTTGAGGGACAAGAAAAGAGCCATTAGAATGATAATAGATAGTCATAATCTAGCTAACAGACAATTCTTGCTCAAGTAAAAACGATGCGGTTAGGTCTAATAATTAATTTATACTAAATGTTAGTATATTCAGTAAAGGATTTCCAATATTGTTGATCATTTTTGTTGAAATTGAGAAATGTTGCCGCCCCCCAAATTGAGTTTGTATGGCAATTTCTGAATGCCAATTTCTGAATCCCGAACACAATGTGTTGTCTTGTCACTGCTGCCCCCTACTGGTTGGCCTTGAGACTGGTTTGGTCTGGTTGGTCCTAGAGATTAGATGGTATATTGAGGAATGGGAGGATGTACTAGCATCTGGAGAGGAACACACTATTCATCATGACTTAACTCGACACCCCTGCTGACCAACCTGTAGAGTGGCTGGTGCTGCAACAAGGATCACCCTCGCTCACGTGAATATGGCCAACTAGTCATTGGTCCGACAAACGACAACCCACCTCATCCCCTAACCTAACCATAACCGCAAGCACGGGAGCAGACGCTAATTAACTAATGCTCGGTCGGAATTACATGCGGTCCCCGTTCCGTATGGATGGACGCCCGCCAAGCCAGATGCACCGCAGAGGATTAAGCCTCTAGCCTCTGTGGTGGTGGACAGGGACTTTACTCCTGCACCACCCGAGCACCAACATGTATGCTTTTCTATGTTATTTTACTCATCTCAGTGGGGAGGCATCATGCAGAAGCCCAGAATCCTACCTTTTTTTTTTTTTTCTAATGAAGTGGAGTTTTGTGGAAGGAAAAAAGCAAAAAGGATTAGAAACTAAAGCCGGACAACTTAACCCATTCTGGGCGGGAACCCCTTTTGGTGTTTTAACTAAGCATTATGTTATCCTTTAGCTATTGAAAAACTACGGCCCAGACGATGGGAGAGAACAGGACACACAGGGCACATTGCCATGGGTTTAACTCAGTGACTCTCATCTCTCGTACCTTCTCCTTTCCCTTGGTGGGACTGCCGGCCTTGGGGGAAGATGGAGGCACTTCCTTCTCCACCACACCCGCAAAACGCTGCTCCGACTGCGTGTGAAAAGACACGGTGCCCTTTGGCAACTTCTTGATGCGCACTGCGTGGTTCCTCTGAGCAGACAGCATGTCCTGGTTAGGAGAGAGAGAGAGAGAGAGAGACGGTTAACACTGTGTGGTTCCTCTGAGCAGACAGCATGTCCTGGTTAGGAGAGAGAGAGAGAGAGACGGTTAACACTGTGTGGTTCCTCTGAGCAGACAGCATGTCCTGGTTAGGAGAGAGAGAGAGAGAGACGGTTAACACTGTGTGGTTCCTCTGAGCAGACAGCATGTCCTGGTTAGGAGAGAGAGAGAGAGAGACGGTTAACACTGTGTGGTTCCTCTGAGCAGACAGCATGTCCTGGTTAGGAGAGAGAGAGACGGTTAACACTGTGTGGTTCCTCTGAGCAGACAGCATGTCCTGGTTAGGAGAGAGAGAGAGAGAGAGAGAGAGAGAGACGGTTAACACTGTGTGGTTCCTCTGAGCAGACAGCATGTCCTGGTTAGGAGAGAGAGAGAGAGACGGTTAAGACACTGCGTGGTTCCTCTGAGCAGACAGCATGTCCTGGTTAGGAGAGAGAGAGAGAGACGGTTAAGACACTGCGTGGTTCCTCTGAGCAGACAGCATGTCCTGGTTAGGAGAGAGAGAGAGAGAGACGGTTAAGTCACTGCGTGGTTCCTCTGAGCAGACAGCATGTCCTGGTTAGGAGAGAGAGAGACGGTTAAGACACTGCGTGGTTCCTCTGAGCGGACAGCATGTCCTGGTTAGGAGAGAGAGAGACGGTTAAGACTGGGTGGTTCCTCTGAGCAGACAGCATGTCCTGGTTAGGAGAGAGAGAGAGAGAGACGGTTAAGACACTGCGTGGTTCCTCTGAGCGGACAGCATGTCCTGGTTAGGAGAGAGAGAGAGAGACGGTTAAGACACTGCGTGGTTCCTCTGAGCGGACAGCATGTCCTGGTTAGGAGAGAGAGAGAGAGAGAGAGAGAGAGAGACGGTTAAGACTGGGTGGTTCCTCTGAGCAGACAGCATGTCCTGGTTAGGAGAGAGAGAGAGAGAGACGGTTAAGACACTGCGTGGTTCCTCTGAGCGGACAGCATGTCCTGGTTAGGAGAGAGAGAGAGAGTTAAGTCACAGAGTAAAACAAAAAGAAACTTGTAAAGTCCTGAACGTTAATTTCACTATTTTAACCCCTCTTTTGGGCAAATATTCCAAAAATGTTGTTTATAAAACGCATTGTAATGAGACTGTTGCGAGCGAATCGTTAAAGGACCACTTCACCACTTTTCAACCTATCTTCATATAATAGGTCCTCACTAATAATCATGAAAAAATGACACAATTTTGTTCTACTCTGTCTGTGTCTCATAGGAGGGCTGCGGGCAGTTCAGAAACCGTCCTCCATCATCGATGGGGAATACAAGCTAATAGAAACTGCAGGCTTTCTAGTCCTGAAAAGTTGCAATGCGAAAATGGAAGCCATCGTTCTCACGATAATGAAAATCTAAACATTTTTGTAAAAAAAAAAATCATGTTTAAAAATCTGCCTAATGATGATGTCACTGGAGGACGGTTTCTAAACTGCCCACAGCCCTCCTATGAGACACAGACTTAGTAGAAAAAAATCGTGCCATTTTATCATGATTATTAGTGAGGACCTATTATATGAAGATAGGTTGAAAAGTGGTGAAGTGGTCCTTTAAGGCTCATACATTTTCGGTGGTTAGGTGACCACCGAACTACAACATGACGTCACAAGCCGCGTGAAGAACAAACCACCGCCACCGCTCCAGCCCTTCTCTCTGTTTTTACTCACCACCGCTCAACGTTATTTCAGCTCCAGTGGTCAGCTCACCACCGGAGCGGTGGTCACCTCACCACCGAAAATCCAGACTATGAATAGGCCTTTATTCGTTGTACAACAAAGTAACAGTTATGCATGTCTGAAAAAGAGCGGAGGTATGACTTACAGGTACGACTGTGAACTCCACTTCGTCGGAGATGTGTAGCTGACTGTCTTCCAGGACCTCGCTGAAGTGAAAGAACATCCTGGCATCCCGATCCACGCACTTGATGAAGCCAAAGCCGTCACGCATGGCAGCGATCACACCCTAGAAGGCAGAAAACAAGAAATCCCTTCAAGTCACACAAAGCCAAACCAAGAATTAGCATTATTTTGCATTATTAGTTTTTACTTTGTATTAAGTTTCGACTTATTTTACTTTTAACCCATTCTGGGCGGGAACCCCTTTTGGTGTTAGCATTATGTTATGCTTTAGCTATTGAAAAATAGCAGATCTACAAGCTCATAGCGCGCCACCGAGTGGCGCGCTACGAGCTTGTAGGTCTGCTATTTTTGAAAAATCGAAGAACGACTGACATAGAAACATAGCTTTTTCAGAAAACTGTCAGGATGTAGAAGACATTTTTAGAATCTGATCTCAGGTCAAAATGGGTTAAAGCAGGGCTGCTCATTTAGTTTCAAAAAGGTAAAAAAAAACAAAAAAAGCTCAAACATTTACAGCTAAAACTTGAAAACCACATTTCATATGCACCATGAAAACGAGGGTTTTTCCTCACCATTTCCCGGACCTCCTTGGTGAAGTTGAAGGTGTCAGAGAGGATGTCGATGTTGGTGGCTCTCTCCAGCTTGTCTCTGCGGTCGGTGGAGATGTTGAACTGGACGTGGTCTCCCTCCAGGAGGGTCACCTTGGACTTTGTGTCCTTCTCCCCGAACAGCAGCTCCTTGTCAGCGAAGCCGATCCTGGCAGTGATCCGGCCTGGTAGTGGGTCGTTCTGCCAGTCACAAGAGACAGTTTGAGAATGATGTGGCCGTGCCTCAGAATGATGTGGCCGTGCCTCAGAATGATGTGGCCGTGCCTCAGAATGATGTGGCCGTGCCTCAGAACAATGATGTGGCCGTGCCTCAGAACAATGATGTGGCCGTGCCTCAGAACAATGATGTGGCCGTGCCTCAGAACAATGATGTGGCCGTGCCTCAGAACAATGATGTGGCCGTGCCTCAGAACAATCAATATATTACCCTAATTAGAGAATGATGTGGCCGTGCCTCAGAACAATCAATCAGAATGATGTGGCCGTGCCTCAGAACAATGATGAATGATGTGGCCGTGCCTCAGAACAATCAATATATCCCCCTAATGATGTGGCCGTGCCTCAGAACAATCAATATATCCCCCTAATGATGTGGCCGTTCCTCAGAACAATCAATATAATGATAATAGAATGATGTGGCCGTGCCTCAGAACAATCAATATAATGATAATAGAATGATGTGGCCGTGCCTCAGAACAATCAGATGAATGATGTGGCCGTGCCTCAGAACAATCTATATAGAATGATGTGGCCGTGCCTCAGAACAATCAATATATCCCCCTAATTAGCAGCACGGCCGTAGCAACTGACACCCTAAGCTCACAGCTTTTGCCAATAGGCCTATCTCACAGCATTTCCCCGCCCCCTTTCCACGCCCCCTTTTGGAGCTAATGGTGTTATTTTTTCTGCGGTCCATAGACTTCAATGTTAAAAGAGGTATTTTCACAAGCCACAAACTACCGTTTTGTAAAGGTAAGGTTTATTCTACTTATTTGAGTTGTTATACCATTGTGTTTTCTTCATATTATTATCAGTCTTTGACATTTTAACATTAGGAAATGTACTTCTCCAGAGAAAAAAAGTGTAAATGCCTAATGTTAAATGACACCACTAGCTACCGGAAGGGGGCGTGGAAAGGGGGCTGTGTGATAGGCCTATTGTGCCTATAATGAGACACAAAATAGGGACACTAGGGTTAATATAGTTAAGAAAGGGCTCTTTACAATACATTAACCCATTAACAGGTTCCGTCCATCCGACATGCCCACACGTCATAAGCAATCCAACCGACAGGGTGCTTTGACGTGTGTACACGTCCTAGTGCATCTTCAATGATATCAAACGAGAGAAGAATATTCTGAATTTTTCTCTCTTCTTTTTTTTTTAGGTGGCCTCCACCAAGGCCACCATACGCTTGGCTCTTCGTTCACCCCTTGTCCCGGTCACTTCCTAGTTTACCGCTGCAGAAAGAATGCCTCGTATCTCCTAATAATATAATATATTATATTAATATAATCTAGGGTGCTCTCCATGGTTTTGATCTGATGGATATACTAAGCTCTTCATTTCTGACTTCTCACCTGCCTCTCGTTCAAAAATATGAACGCGAGGGACCATCAGCGATTATTATCGGATTCGTAGCGAGGTAAGCAAGCAAAAATATGTCTCCGACTTTTTTACCGGAACCGAAGGGTGGGGGGGGGGGGGGGGGGGGGGGGCTTTACAGAGTAAAAGCAGCCATGTCTTCCCGGCACCCCGAGATTCTATTTTGAAGGAATCCCGGCGCTGATTGTGTTAAAGACCCAAGGGCGATTCTACAAATTCTCCTTCTAAATCAGTAGTTACTTTCAAGATTTTTCAAATGTTTTAAACAAACTAGCACGCCAAGTGGAGATAAGGCACTAAACATATACTGATAATTTTGGGAATGATTTTTGCACGTACCTGATTCTTGGTGGGAACTTTGGGGATGACCTTGGCGACGGTGCCTTCAAACTGCTCGATGCTGATGTCCTCAAAGATGACCGTTCCCTGGGGCAGCAGCCTCACGTCAGTGGCCACTTCCTTACCCTTGGATGAGAAAAGAATAGTTCAAATCTTGTTTGTAGACATTGTTGTGAGGATTTCTTCCAGGTTTGAGCCACGTAATTTCTAGGAATTACTCACTGTTCACCCATTTAGGCCTGACCTCAAAATTAAAAAAAAAAATATTCTAAATCCTTCAGTTTTCTGAAATAAACATTTTCACGATAGCAGACCTACAAGCTCGTAGCACGCCACTCGGTGGCGCGCTACGAGCTTGTAGATCTGCTATTTTTCAATAGCTAAATCATAACATAATGTTAAAAACACCAAAAGGGGTTCCCGCCCAAAATGGGTTAAAGTGATCACCCACCTAACCATCATTTATAAAAGGAGAAGCCAGATTAAAACCACAAAAAAAAAGGTATATAAAATATCTTTGAAATTAATACAAATAAATTAATAGATCCATACACTGGTGCAGTACTTAGTTTAGACAGTACTTGGTTTAGACTAGTCATTGGTTAGACCAGTCATTAGTCCGACAACCTATCTCAAACCCTCACCTCCCACGGGGGAACACACCTAACGCACCCCCCATACACAGGTGTGGAATCTGATGTAAGAAAAGGTGTTGTGAAAGAGTGACATCTAGTGGCTGAATCTTGTCCTGTTCCCCCTTTAAATGAGTACATGAAGATGCCTACATTTCTGTCTTTAATGGTGAATTCCACATCGTCTCCTGCCTGCAGAGCCTCCAGATCGCCCTTGAATTCACTGTAGTGAAAGAAGATCTCCTTAACCACGTCAGCCCTCTCGATGAACCCGAAGGCCTCCTAAGAAACACAAACACATGACCCATTTAGGACGTCGAAAAAAAAAAAAAACGTTCGCTCTGAAAGAATATATATTCAAAGATTTGTGCCGCATTTTTACGATTTTTTTAAAATAGCAGATCTGCTATTTTTCAATAGCTAAAGTATAACATAATGCTTCGTTAAAACACCAAAAGGGGTTCCCGTCCAGAATGGGTTAAATCATGATAGTTTTCTGAATAACCTGCGTTTCTACATCGGTGGTTCTCAAACTATTTCATGTCAAGGATCCCAGAAATTATATGTAATTGGCCGCCGACCACCACCTGAAAATATGCTGTTCCAGAGACGCCCCCAGAAGCAAAGATTTGAGTTAAAAAAACGTTCGCTCTGAAAGAATATGTATTCAAAGATTTGCGCCACATTTTCACGATTTAAAAAAAAATAGCAAATCTACAAGCTCGTAGCGCTGTGCCGCGCTATGAGCTTGTAGATCTGCTATTTTTCACTAGCTAAAGTATAACATAATGCTTAAAACACCAAAAGGGGTTCCCGCTACAGCTGACCATAATGTGTAATGTCAGGATTAAAAGTGACAGCCTTACCTTGGTGGCACACACCACACCATGGCACCTCATCTGCTTCTTCTTCACCAGGTGAATATTGACCATAATGTGTAATGTCAGGATTAACAGTGACAGGGCTAAGCCTTACCTTGGTGGCACACACCACACCCTGGCACCTCATCTGCTTCTTCTTCACCAGGTGAATATTGTGAGCACTGACTGCACCGGTACTGCAACAACAACGCAACAAAAAAAGAACAAATTCAATCACGCGATTGTGGCAGTTTTCTGAAAAAGCCATGTTTCTATGTCAGTCGTTTTTCGATTTAAAAAAAATAGCAGACCTACAAGCTCGTAGCGCGCCACTCGTGGCGCGCTACGAGCTTGTAGGTCTGCTATTTTTCAATAGCTAAAGCACAACATAATGCTAACACCAAAAGGGGTTCCCTCCCAAAATGGGTTAATAAAGTATTCAATCAAACCATGTGAGACCATTCTGAGAAAATAAAAACACGTCAACGACAGCGAGTGCCATTGGGAAAAAAACATGTGAAAGACGCCATCAGCATTAAAAGAGTTAATACTCACTGCTTGTTTGTTTCCATGTAGAAGCTGACTTTGTCTCCCGTGTCAAGATGCATTTGGCCCTCAATATCTTCAGGGGTGTAGGTAAGGTAGAACACTTCCTGTGGAGGTACGGTAAGGTACATTTTATTTATAAAGCGCCTTTCAAAACAAATGTCCCAAGGTGCTGTACAATAAATAAAATGAAATAAAACGACAACACAATGACAGAGTAGTGATAAAATATATAAACATGCAGTACCATATAGACAGTATTACAAACATAAGTGCTTACGAAACAAATGGGTTTTTAGCAGCTTTTTTAACGTATCGACAGATTCTGCCCTGCTTAGGGAAAAGGGTAATTAATTCCATAGGGTAGGGGCTACAACCGCAAAAGCTCTATCGCCTTTAGTTCTTAGTCTTGTATTAGGGACTTTAAGAAGGACTTTACCTGAAGACCTCAGTGTTCTCACATTTACTATGGGGGATAATAGTTCAGTTATGTACAATACATGGGAGATAGCCCATGGAGAGCTTTAAAAGTCATATAGACCAAATAGTTACAATCATACGTACAGACATACCATGTCTGGAAACGCATCATATGTGTGTAAGCAAACCAAGCCAAAGTACAAATTCCTTTCGAGAAATTAGTCCGATTTGCATAGTATAAATAGGGCTTAAAGGAGAATTCCATGCTAGAAGGCTTTCTTACCTTTCTTTGTAGTCGTTACGTCCCCACCAAAGAGGTGCAGGTGTTATTTTGTGCAAAAGCTCCTTATTGGCTATTTCCCCTAGCATAAGCCCTAAATGAATTGCATTGAATGGAATGGGAATTGAATGGGGCTATGGGGTGTTGTGCTAATTCGCTTATTTCCATCGCTCAAATGTTTTATTTTTTTGTATATATCCTCTCTTCATAATATCCCAAGCGGCACACTTTACTACTTATTTCGATGGAACTAAGCGAATTAGCACAACACCCCATAGCCCCATTCAATTCCCATTCAATTCAATGCAATTCATTGAGGGCTTATGGTAGGGGAAATAGCCAATAAGGAGCTTTTGCACAAAAAAACACCTGGACCTCTTTGGTGGGGACGTAACAACTACAAAGAAAGGTAAGAAAGGTAAGAAAGCCTTCTAGCATGGAATTCTCCTTTAAGTGGATCGTCTCAAAGTGGTTCTCAAGAGACTAGAGTCATCTGACGAAGGCCACAGTGGCCCAAACGTTGTGTTTTTTACCCCACCTTGGTAAATAAAGGTTTTTGGGCAGCTTTCAAAACGGTGTGCAGACTTATTCTCTCTTTTACTAGAGTGAAACCTCCCTTTCAACCATTATGTGTGTCTCTGACTGAGGGCCGATTCATACTATTTAGTCCCCAAAACAACGTCTGTTCTGGAAAGGTCCGAGGTCCGAATTTAGTTAGGCTCTATAAAAGTCAATTAATACTCCCTCACGGTTAGCGCCAAGTCAATTGTAAATATTGGAGGTCCTTGACATGAATATGTTTTGTGGCCGGTAAATGAGCTTTGCACTGGATACATATCTGACTGACCCGTGCTCGTGCAGTGCGTCCTTCTACAGCCAGCTGGGTGTTGTGTTGCGTTACAAAACATGCCAATGTGTGTGTGCGTGTGTGCCTGCGGTCTCTGAGGCTAGTAGTGTCTCAAACGTGGCTTGTTAAGAACGCGATGCGTTTGGAACAGAGGTCTCTTGCGTTTCGTTTCTTACGTTTTACGTGAACATGTTGTTTGTGTAGCCTAGTATACGTTTGTTAATTATTTTAGACAGTATTTGTTTTACTGTGAAGTTGAAAACGAGTGAGAGAGGAGAAGGAGCAGCAGGTCTGACAACGCAAGGCAGCTATACGGCGGAGCTCACCTCCTGGCCACTGTCCACAAGCAAGTTGGCTTGTGTCTCTTTTAAACTACCGGTGTTTCCTTGGCTTCACGGCTAACAAAATGAACCCGAAGCTTGGCTGAATGAATGAGGAAATGCCACTCTAGTGCCGAAATATTTTGGCTCGTCCGAAAATTTCAGTGGCACCGAAGCGCCGACTTTACGACTGTTCCCCCCCGCCCGAACCTCGAATGACATCACATTGCAGTCTACAGTCTTCGGCTGTAAATTAAATAATGGGCCCTAACTGGCCACTGATCTTACTAGAATCTCTCTGGGTGACATCTGATACGTACCCCATTTCTCTCATAGCAAACACTGCCAGAGGGCACCTGGCCAGGGGCTGCCTTTCCATCCAGGTGAGTTGGTATCGCTGAGACAACCTGTGTGATGAGGAGGCAACGACAAGACATTGGACAGTTAAAAACAGGAGAGATCTTTCAAAAAACACGCAATTCACCATGTATGCTTGCAATTACACATATCCTGCTTAAATGGCTGATTTTCAAATGTCTACACAGTGACAAGTTGGTACACTGCATTTCTATACTTTCTCTCGTGAACTTAGTGTCCCTAATCATGTCTGAATAGGTGAGCAATCTGCAAATATAAGAGAACATTTAGCAAAATGGCAGCTCTAAAAGCATTGCTAGCTATCAGCTATCAGCTATTTTCGCTATTCGATGTACAACAAAGTGGCCAATCAATTTTGTCCCAGCAGTGTGTTCATTTATAAAAATCAGCCTTCAAAATTAGTACATAAGATGATTTTCAGCTCACTCTGCAGTTCTATCAGCTCACTATCAGATCACTATGGTTAGACATACAACACTTTTGCAGCTTTGCACACCAAACATGCAGGTCGAGGACATTCAAGCTCATTGTAAACCCTGGTGAAAAGATTTACACTACTAGATGCCAATAGATGACTGGTGAGTTTATGGCTCACCATAAACGTTTTTTTTTTGTCTTTAACCAATGGATAAACAAATAAAATTTACAATGTGCTTGACAAAAAATGCATTTCACAAAACATAACAGTAGACAAACACTCACTGATGACAGACAGACAAGACAAGTAGACAACCAAAAATAAAATGGTATTCCTTAACTGGATGAATATAACCATGCAGGACAGTAAAGGGAGAGGCGTGCGAGTCTGGCCCCACCTGGCCCGAGATGCGCTCTTCTGGCAGTACCTCTGGCTTTATCTTAAGCAGCTTCACCGCTATGGGCTTGCCCGTGCGCCTGTCGGAGGACACCTCGAACTCCACGTCATCTGAAGGGTGGGACACGACAAGAACAAAAACGACAAGAAGACAAGGCCAGTAGGTTAGTACACAATACAAGCACAGCTCTGACTTCTTGACATGGCTTCTAGATTGGGGTCCCACTGGTACATTATATCAAATGGGGGTCTATAGAATATGTATAGCCGCTTTATTGGCTTGAGAAAACATACGTTTACATTGCCAAAGCAAGTGTCAAAATATAATAAACTCAATGAGTTATATATTTTCTTTTTGATGATCTATAGCTGTGTACTACCGCATGGTAATTGTTTAACCGTGTTTTACTGCGTTTCCTTGCTACGGTGTTTGTTGTATTACTTGCTGTGAAGTGCACAGAAACCCCTTGGGGTGCACTATAAATACAAATAATGGAACTGAAACTGGGGCTCCTTAACAGTTTGACTCCATACCCCGCGGAACCCGCCTTTTAATCAAATATCCTACGCTGCCTGGATTGTTTTATTACCTTTGGAGCATACGCTGAAGTATTTGGGCGTTTGATCCTTGAAAATCGGGTAAAAAATGGTCGTTCGTCTTGTTATGATCAGATGCACCAGCGGCCATGACAATGCGAAACGAAACCAAAGTGCAGAGCAAGTTGTAGTCCAAACAAACCCCCGTCCACTTGCATTGGGCTCAATTTCCCAGAAGCCCTAGCAGCCCAGCATAAGTTTTGATTTTCGGTTTCGTCATCAGCACACAAAGCTAACTCCCTCTGCTGCGCGGCAGAGGCAGACTTTTTTTTATTATTATTTATGCGATGCGATTTAGACACATAAAACAAATAGCGGGGATGTCGTATTACGCTGGAGTAAACAATTCACGGCCGTCGAACTGTTAAAGGGTAAGACCACTTTGAGAGGTTTGGGTTGTTTTCTTACCTTATTATGGGCAAACTATTCCATTCCAGTTATTTTGCTTCGTGTTGTTTATTAGCAATTTAATAGTCGCTTATTGACTTCCATTGTAACGGGGAAACAGCTCTCAAAGTCACTCTTTTAGCACATGAACCAACGCAACAAAAGCTGATTCTGACAGTTTATGAAATCAGGAAAACTCATGCGGTTTTATTTTCGTCTTTTAAGATAGATTTATAAAGTTACTATTTTAGTCGGAGATAGACTGAAGCAGTACTACGGCGTTCCCAACTCTCGCGGGGACGTCTTGCGAGGTTTCGTTTGTAAACAGAAGTCTCCACACTGTTTGAGATGCACCCAGCTGCAGCCTCGCATACGAGCAGTCCCAGACACAGACACTTTACACACTTCTTCTAAAGTGTCTTCTAAAGTGTCTCCCTCAAACACGTCCATTGTGTATGTTTTTAGTGACAAGCGGGCGAGATCAAATCAATTTGTTTACATCAGTCGTTTTCAATAAGGAAGTGGTGTACAGTTTTGGTCCAATCAGATCGTTTTTTACAGCAGTGATTCGGTCGGCATAGGCATACCTACCGGATCTTCCTTCTACACAAATTAGTCAAAACAAGACAAAGTTGACATTTTTTATTAAAAATAAAACTACATGAGTTTTTATGATGTCATAAACTGTCAGAATCAGCTTTTGTTGCGTTCATTTATGTGCTAAAAGAGCTGTTAATCCGTTACAATGGAAGTCAATGGACCCTATTTTTTATTTCTTAAGTTGCTAATAAACACAACGGAGCGAAATAACTCATGGAATGGAATAGTTTAAGAATAGGTAAGAAAACAACCCAAACCTCTAAAAAAGTGGTCTTACCCTTTAAATCGAACAGGGAGAGAATCATTGCGAGTAACACCTACCCAGTGTCCCGCAACGGCCAAAAACAACCCACAGATTATGTGGCTAAAGAATATGTGTTCTTAGATACAGAAATAGATACAGATACAGAAATGCTCACCTCCTATCTTGAGCTCTTGCAGGTTACCGTTGTACTGGGAACAGTGGAAGAAGAGTCTCGCCTGCCGCTCCGAGCACTGAATGAAGCCGTACGAGGTGAGCAGCTTCTCCACCACGCCCGTCTCTCTGATGCTGGGCCCTGTGCCGTTGGCATACGCCGTATGCCCATTGTTGTGGAGCATGCCCGGGTCAAAACTCATCTGGGCAAGGGGTAGGACAAGAAAGGGTTATTCATTTTGTACCGATTATATAAAAAAAAGGCCTTTTAAGCACATAAGCCCTTATTATGCCATAACATAGCAAAAAATAGCTCATCCGAGCATGTAGATATGCCATTTTCCCTATTTTTGAGAAAATGTCTGAATGTTTTCAGCTATAATGACATGCCCAAAATAGGGATGCCAGTTTGAAAGTGGTTTAGAGATGGGGAAAATGAACACAGCACAGAAGAAAAATAAATAAAAAAGTGGGGGGCTGGAGTTTAATGAAGTCTGATGGAAGTAGGAAATATAAAAATAAAAGGTTAATCTTTCCACACCATCTATCTCTACTTCACTATACCATGCAAGGAACAGCACACGTGGGGGTGGGGGTGGGGGGGACGGTCTATTAGAGAAATCTAGGGCTATCTAACCACTATTTGTGAATAGAGGTAAACACGGATAGACCTCCATCCATGCCTAGAGGGAATTTCATGATGATTCAGACCATTCGCTGCCAACAGGACCACACTGTGTGTACCTTCTAGTTGGATCAAAACCATGCGCTAGGCTACTTTGTATCAAGCTTTGTCATCGGTGGTGTTTATAGGCCTATGAGACGCAAAAGCTAGTATTAGGCACACTTCACACACTCCATGAGTTAAGTATTACACGGCAAACACAAACGTTTACGCTTTTCTACAAACCATCATTGAGAGCAATGAGAATAAACATCAGTGGTCCTACGACTAGGTGTTCAACAGCACACCAATACAACAGTGAAACCATGCTGTTAAGGCATCATAGCTGCACACCGGGCTGTTAAAAGTCAATGTGGGGGCCAAATTCAACATGCCCACTTACAGATCTCTGATACAGGGGAGTCCGTTTGTGTTTTTTGCTTCCTGGGTGGGGCTGACATGACATGGAGGAGGAGCGGGGTATGGGCACTGGCCCAGTGGAGGTGGAGGGAGCCGGGGCAGTCGTTTTGCGTGCCACCGGAGGTTCAGAACAGCCTCTCTCCATTTCGGACAGTGGGGGCAGGACTCTGACACGCCGTTGAGAGCGACCACTTTCAAAAGAGTGGATCTTTGGCATATAATAAAAGAACCCGATGGTAAATGTTCACTCATTTCATTTTGGCACAAATACAATATGCATTATTCAAGCATCGAAAGTAATTGAATCTTACACTATCCAACACAAAAAGTGGTAATCCAACATGGTAGGGATATTGTGGGGATTTTCAATTAACACCTTGAGGGCCCGGACCTATTTAATCCATTCATAAAATGTGCCCATCATTTATAGCGCCCGGACCACTTTTTCCGGGGGACCGGAAGTTGTTGTGAATGTCTGTAGCAGCTAACAATAGCCAAACCACTCTAGTCGATCGACAACAACGGGAGGTAAGAATAAATCTATCGCGACTAGCGACTGGACAGCGGAGCCCCGTCTCGTATTTTTTCATAATTAGACGGGATGATTTAGATCGCGAGTTATGAACGTTTTAAGATTTTCGTTTTCGTCCGCTAAACAGGCAGGGAACATTTTCGATGACGTGTCTCTGTTGTGCAACACTGAGGATTGGGCAACAAGCGCTCCTAGGCTGTGGAGCGATGCGACCGGTTTTGATATCATTAATCTCCGTCCCGTTTATCAATCTCCGTCTGGGGCAACTGACCGTGAACTTGACGGTGATCTCCGTCTGGGGCCCTTAAACTGTTAAACTCCCGTTTTCCCATAAACAACAATCCGCTTTCATAACCTCTATTCTGTATGGTTTCTTGCCATTACCTGCATCTTACCCATCCTAGACTGCCACAATACTGTAGTCTACACAGGCAGTGGATTTCAGTTCCAATACTGAACCGCTTAAATCCTGTCCTGCGGGAGTCTACGCTGCTTGGCCCCTCCTTTTCACTACACAAAATCTGTTTCCCAAAAATAGCCGATCTACAAGCCGACAACAGACGGTCAGAACGTGTCCCAAGTGTCATGTTGTGAGCATGTAGATCTGCCATAAACGCCCAGAATAGGGATTAGTGATCATGCGTTTAAATCCCTGTAGGCTCACACTTATGATGATCAATAATCGGTGACAAATAGTTTATCAAACAAAAACAAAAATCAATGCTTAGCGAAGACGATGCTAATGCATTAATTCCAAGATTGAGATAGTAGGAAGATTGAAAGAACTGAAAACAAAAACATGATCAACTGTTGCAGCCAGGAAGTGAGAAATGGCCACAGTGACATACTGCTAACAACATCGACTACGGTCAAGTACGAAAAACGAAAAAGTGGAGAGGATTGGAAAATGCAAATGACGGGTTAAATATAGGGTCATCTACAGTAGACAGCGAGTTGGTGATGGGTTATGAAGGGTCCCAGAGAAGCCTCCTGGTAGGTCCTATACTGTGCTAACCGCTATTCTGAACACAACAGATGCTTAGGTCTGTTAGCTCCATGGAGTACAATGTAACACACCCAGGTGTCTGTTAGGTCTGAGTACCAAGTCCTACACATTTGGGTTTGATTATTCACCAAGCTAATTGTTCTAAAAAACCATTAGGCTAAAAACGTAACATTTCTGGTCAAATTTAAAATGGCTCAACAGCATGCTTGTGAAGTGCACAATAAAGTTAATCTCAATTCAATATGTGTTCAGATTATTTTTACACCTCAATTTCTTCTAGATTCAAGTGAATTGGTTTACCTGAATTTTTTTATTAAAAAGGCAGCTGTGTGGCACAGGCAAAATTTGGCATTTGGAGACTATTCAAGGAATGCCAAGTTTCCAGACCCTTGTTAAAAACGCCATTCACCCTGCAAAACTGCACCCGAGCAGAGGCTAGTCTTGGTTCCCGGAAGGGATGGAAGAGGTTAGGCCAATCATAGCAGAGAGATGCAGGGCAAGGTGGGTGGATTGGGGCTCGATGGAGTGGGGAGGAGGGGGTCACGGAGGAAAGAGGTGGGAAAGGTGGAACTTACGGATCGACCGTACGGTGACAGGCTGAGTCCGACGGGGGAGGTGCTGCTCAGGTCAGCGCTAACGAATGCGGTGGGTGGTGACGCAGGCAAGGTAAACTCCACAAAGCCTTTCCAGGGGCTGCCCATATTTTTCCATAAACTCGGACCAAACTTGAGCCCTTGTTGTACTTGATAACTTGAATTGGTTTGTTTTGAGTTTTAGATTATATTTCTATGTAACCAGTGTTACACCGCTGGATGTCTGCAAGGGTGAAGAGAGGGACAAAAATATAACGGGTAAGGCAGACAGGACAGCCAGTGTGCCAAGTGTTACAATCACAGGGAAAGAGCTGTGTGCTTTTTCAGGAAGGGGGGAGAACATGGCAGGATAGTGTAGTGGGGCAGTGGTTGTGGACAAGCTGCCAAATCATCCCAGAAACAGGTGAAGTCAAGAGTATGAGACTTTAGAGACAATTCAGTCTTAGAAATACCCAGTTGATCTCCCAAGAGTCACTTATTGGGCATGAGGATACAAACCACATATTTACTGAAATGCAATGCATCAGTCCAACATCATGTTCAATGGATTGTTTCTACATATTTTAGAACCACAAATCCCCATTGATGAACCTACAAATCGAATTGCCAGTTTTAAGTAAGCGCCATGTTAAAATAGATAAATGGTATAAAATGTGTAATTGTGTGTAGAGTACAAGAACAGCATATCACAGTCAAGCATAGAGGACATGTTATTTGTGCTCAGTCATGAAAAACATCATCTGCACTCCTGCCCCCTGGACACAGCTTGGAGTAGATGTGAGAGCATCAGTGTCTGTCTGCCCATAGGCCATTTACACCTATGAATTCCACCCAACATGCCCCTGGTCCTAATTATGCGTCTTCAATGTAGGATTGAATATTTTGAACAGATAGTTAGCATATTGGTAGACAATAGGCATTTAAAACTATTAAATCTGTCAAAGTGTGATAATCATCAAAAAGATAAAAACTGCCACAATAGAGCTGTAACCAGTTAAATCTAATTTCACAACCTGGCATAAGATTTTAAACCCACCTTTGATTGGCGTCTTGAAACTTGCAGTTGTCAGGATTCTTGATAACCATGCAGTTGTAGTAGATCTCTTCATACACAGTTGCGAACACACACTTTGTTGTTACAGGTTTCTGGCACAAGTTCTAGATGGTTGCATAAAGCAAAAGAAAAAGAAAAAGAAAACAGAGGGGGAGACTAGCACAAAAAAAAGGCAAATGCAGGTGTAATAACACTGCTTAGAAAAATGAAACAAAATGAAGAAGACAGTGGGAGGAGATAAGAGGAAGAGATGGGGAGACAGTTGGGGGACTGAAGGGGGATAGCAGCCCACTCCGCACCCCGGGGTGACTCGGTGGTGCGGTGAGGATGAGGGGGCTAGGAGCAGCGTTGGGACGTGTGCTTTGTCAAAGCTGTTGAGTAGGCACAAACTTCTGGTTTCAGATCAGGTATTGTCTTCTCAGTTATTTGCGTAGGCGTAGGATTGCTTCTCTTCAGCGCGTTTCAAAAATGGCGTCTTTGTCTTTGGTCGTTTAGTTGCTTCTTTTATTTCAATCCTTGAAGTGATAAATCCTTGAAGTGATCCTTTTTTTCCTTGTCTTGAGAGGTGCAACGTCTTGCTTTATTTTGGGATGTTTGGCTTTAGTTTTGTCGTTGTGATCTGAACTTGAAGAAGCAGTTGCGGATGGTACAAAAATTCTGTTCTGTTTCACTTCATACTGTTGAGAAAGAATAGAGAAAGTTAGTTTAATACTTAAATTCTAAAATTGTACTAATGCAAAACAGCAATTATGTAGGACAAAGATTTAGAGTTAACAACATGATAGCAATGTTGATCGATTATCGACCGTTATCGATCAGACATTATTATATTTTGCGTGGCATCAGGAACGAAGCCTTGCTTAGTCTCAGTTCCATTCTCTCACTTGCATCCAACATTGGCTGATAAATAATGCTTTGTCATAGACTAGTGGAACACCCTGTCATATGGCTGCACGTTTCTAGTCCAGCTAGTATTAACCCATTTTGACCTGGGAACGATTCTACAAAGGCCGTCTAAATCCTGACAGTTTTCTCGAAAAACCCGTGTTTCTATGTCAGTGGTGCTCAATATTCCATGTCAAGGACTCCCAGAATTATATGAAATTGGCCGCCGACCCCAATCTGAATATATGTTTGTTCCAGGGACCCTCCAGATGCAAAGATTTGAGTTAAAAATGTTCGCTCTGAAAGAATATATTCAAAGATTTGCGTCACATTTTCACGATTTAAAAAAAATAGCAGACCTACAAGCTCGTAGCGCGCCACTCGGTGGCGTGGTATGAGCTTGTAGATCTGCTATTTTTCAATAGCTAAATTATAACAATGTTTAACACCAAAAAGGGTTCCCGCCTAAAATGGGTTAAGCATCCATCAAGTGGGCAACACTGACTGTACCATTAGCCTAACTGAGAAGACGCTTCATATTCTGTCACATGAGAACAGGAAAAGCCCTGTGGAGTCAACTGTGGACCAAAGACCATAGAAAGTATCAGAACACAATTTTTCTTATTAAGGATTTACACCATGCATTTGAAAAAGATATGACATTTAATATCATATTGTTTATGCACTATGCAGTCCCTCAAATGTTTTTCTAAAGGTTTGAGCCTAAATCACCACTCAAAGATATACCCAGTCCAAATAATTTCTCTGCTCCCTAAACAAGACTTTAAGCTGAAATACCACATTGTCCTCATTTGGCAAGTGGCACCATTTTAGCCATTCTGCATGCCAAAATCACACTTGTGTGAACTGTGAAGTGAGGGTGCTCTATCATACACCACATTCCGTGCTCAGCCAATCAAATCAACACATTCCACGGTACACACAAAGCTGGGCATAGGACGGGCTAGCGTACCGAAAAAGAAAATCTCCACCCAAGCTCATCCATCCAAGCTACTCCCCGACCAGGCGCCCACATCTTTGATATAATTATATTAAATACTGTCGTGGTGCCGATTTTGGCCGATATCCGGTATAATTAATTGCCGTTATGGCCGATAACCGATATTACCGATATGATCTCATTCTGTATTGGAAAATTATAATAATTTTGTCCATTCTGACAAATACATGTAACAGGGTATCTGCACTGCAGGCTTAGGCAAGTCATATTTAACTTAAATACCTTTATATTTAATAAAAATCTGTTGAAATCTGTTCAAGCTGTTAACTTTTGGCTTGTTTATCTGTAAAGACAGACCAATTATCGGACCGATTCATAATTGGTCTGATTGATTAATCGAACCAAGGCCGATTAATCTAAAAACTGCGTTTGGCGATTAATCTCCCATCACTACCGCCTGCTCTTCAGGGAGTCTGTGTGTCTGAGTAGACCACGCAAAGCACCACCACCACCACCACCGTGTTTCCCTCTGCCCGAAATGACAAAGGCTGTTTATTTCATGGTTTGACGCTTCGCTATACTGGATCGACATTATTCTAGATAATGATTGTGTAAAAAGAAAAAAAAATCAAGTCAACCGTTGGTAGACACAGGACTTGATATATGATATATATGGTATATTATGGTAAAGAGTCGTCTCTGAGAGAGGTTGATAGATACACATGTCGGTTCAGAGCACCTCTGTGCCCAATGCCCATGCCCCGTGGGAGACCCAGAGAGAAGAATCGGCAGATATACTGAGAAAGCCTGGTTGAGAAAGCCTGATTGGTCAAATCATTTTGGGGATAGAAGAGACGTAGGAGGCGGCAAAAAGAAAACAATTTTTAAATTCATGGTGTAGGTCCTTTAAGACTAGATTATTTGCCCTCAGACTTACAGGCATAAAAATAGGGTTCCCTCAGCTGCCTCTGGACAGCCCACAATGCCAGGCAGCTGACTAGATGCAGCAGGCTGGTTGTGTGGATCAACAAGTCCCTGTGCATACCTCCCACTCAGACCATGTTGATATTTATGGCACAGTTTCTGACTAGGGAGTCGGGACCACTGCTTAATCATGATACATCTTTTGATGTTGTGTAACCTTTTGTGACACTAGCAGAATGTGGTATTGTACAGCTTGTCCAGGTTAAAAAAGGTTAGGCTTTGTTATGTGAAAGGCAGCAGCTAATCTCAAACCAAGTCAGAGGAGATGGGTGTGTTGTGTTGTTGACCTTAATACAGCAACATGAAAACAATCTTGGCTGACCACCAGGCCAGAGATACATGATACCTATTCTGCTATGGCTGTGTCGCAATGGCTCCCATCCCAAACTAGGATGGTTCAAAAATACTGTTGTAAAATGGCATTCCAACTTCCGAGCACCCCTTCCACACACCCAGGTCCCAGGGTGTCTTATATTTAAATTGCATTCTTAGTATTTCAGACTGGTAATTTTGTAGAACTTGAGTTGGCATAATCTGATTGAACTAGTCTGAAGGTCAGATGCCACAAAATATATGACAAGGATGCACATGTCCAAAGACATGTGCATCTTTTCGTTTATATCATACTTATCCAAGTATATTCTCAAACTAGGGCTTGGTAATCTTTTCAGCTCTTATTTTAAGTTCATGTATAGCCTTGGAGGCATACAGAAGCATGACCTGTCATCACAAGCTCAGTGGGTTAGAGGTTTCTGGCAAATAAACAATGGAAATCAGCCTTCTTAGACCAGATTTTCAGCCAAGAACACACTCCTCCCACTGAAACACTAGCAGTGATTGGTCATTTCAGCACTTTCTAACGGGTTACCAAACTACATCTTAACTGGGCAATAATTAAACCAAGACATGTGGCAACACTTGACAAAATGCAAGGTAGTAAACAAGTGAACCCCGTCCACAGTGCCCAACCTGATCAATATTGACAAAACATTACTGAATAGCCTTCCTCAAAAAAGTTACTTATTACATTTGAATATACAACTGACATCCGTTATTACCTTTGTCGTTTTGCCTTTTAAGAACAGAGGAAAAATGACGGTGGCGACGACTAAACAGGCTATAAAAAGTATAATTTCTTTGTCAACCAAATAAGCCAGCTCTGGTTTAGATTCCTGATTAAACACATCGGTTGCCTTATAAATCTACCAATATCTACCAGATTTGAACAAGCATGTACCAATTATGTGGTGTTGTGAAATTCGAATACAAGCACCAGTACACACAAAAACATTTCGTAATCAACCGTTATTACATGGTTGGCTGGTGTTGGGGCTAATCACACCTGGGCCTGAATAACAAACCGGCGTCACTCCGACATTGGTGACTCATCGAAATATGTAACTAGAGAAGTATGTATAGAAATTCCTAGACATCAACCACTCCCGATTTATTTAACTGCCGTGACCGTGACTCGCCTATAGTACAGTAAGCAAAGCAAACCTCACAAACAGTCCAGTGACAAGTTGACAACAAGTCCATTAGTTCCCGTTGAACTGCTCTGTGCGGCCATACTCCCTCCCTCACCCTTTGTGCAGGAGGAACTGGCCTTGAAATAGCGCCCTCTGGCGTCACATAATTCGAGAGGTCACTAATGTCGACACGACCGCGGCATTGACACCCAAGAGCAGCGCTGCATGCCATGTGATTTCCTAGAAAACAACCGTTCTCTCATCTTCTCATCTCTCTGGGGCCTGAACAAACACGTTGCGGCTTGCGGCATGTCGCAGCCCCGAGTCCCCCCCCCCCCCCCCACACACACACACACATACAGTGCTATTATCGCCAAGACAGTCAACACAGGAAGGCATGCGTTTGCGTGACCATGATTAGACTTTATATTAAATATACCACATATAACATGACATGCAATGCAAACAGTCGGCGTTTGGGAGTGATTGGGACCACGGCTTGATGGAACAATCTGCAATGCTACCATCGCGACTGTGTCGGTCCGACCGAAGAGAACAGATTGCAATCGAACAAACAACGCATCTCGTTATTAGCCAGCTTGTAGATCTGTTCTTGTCGGCGAGCGACGGGACGGTGCATCATTTGCAAAGCACTATAAGCACATAGTATAACAAAAGGAGAGCAGCGTCCCGTCTGTGACAAGTAAGCAGCAGGCCTCTATAACGTTAGCATGCTGCTAAGCCAATAGCCAACATGCTAACCACCGCTATGTGTGTTGTGTGATTTAATAGCGACGAGGACAAACACCGCCGCTGCACTGCCCCCACCCAGGAGGCCCGAGCGGAGGAAAAAAACACACTACACTGCGAAACAGCGGACTCCCGTCGACAGACAACCACCGCTCGAATTACTGTCGCACATGCCGACCAGAAATATACACAAAGTGACTTTTATAATGATGAAAATAACAATAAACTCACCCCAACAGCTTTCAGCACTGTCACCAGCGCCGCTAGAAGCAGCACGGCACATTACGTAGTGATTAATGACTGGCACTACCGCGAGATCTCAGCCTACTTCTCGGGGAGACCGAACAAAGAGTATAAAAAGGAATGAGAGCGCCATTACATTTACTTCTACTACTAGCCGCTGTGTTGTTATGGTCCCGCGCAATGAATCCTGGGGGAAGTCACGTGCCAAACATAGCCGATCTACAACATCACGACGCGGCAATCCGCCTAGCAATCTGAGACCCATTGTGATCTTGTAGATTGGCTATTGTCTGCGCGACACCGTCGTACATCGGAGCACAAATTAGGCATGAGAGACGAGATTTGTTTTCTTAGTAGCCTATTTTGCAGTCTCTGTGGCATGAGAAAACATACGTTTACATTGCCAAAGCAGGTGTGCACATATTTTTAAACAGTTAAAAAATGGGGAAAGTATATACAGTTGGAGGGGCACAGCATTTTGTAAACAGAGCTGTCACTAGCTAATATTATGTCAGATTGTCAGTGTAAAGTTCTTGAACACATCCCGTTTGCTGAAATGCGGAAGTGACGTACAATCAAGGCATCTTGTAAATTCTCCATAGTTGAGTTTAGTGGACTTCACAACATAACATGACCGTACATTATCTGTTTACTTTACACTACATTTGATGTACAAACAGGTATGTTGCATACACAGGCCTGACTTGCAAGCATTTAATTCGTTGCGAAGAAGAAGAAAAAAATAAGCTTTGGGCCTAGTTGTCGACTCGTCTCGGTCTCTATGTAAGCTTATTATTAGGTATCGTTAGTGAAAGATTACGCTAAACTGTTTTATTCAGTGTAATCATAATGGCGTGTACTTTAGAGAAGGTCCTGGGCGATGCCCGGACCCTCCTGGAAAGACTCAAAGAGCACGACACTGCAGCAGAGGGACTGGTGGAGCAGTCTGGACAGCTCAGCCTGAGAGTCCAGGGCATGAGAGAGGTGGGCAATGCCCTCCCTGACAAGGTAACAGATTTTTTGATTGATTGAAATATGTATTAACAGTTTGCAGAATTACAGTACATTTCAAGCACAAACTCAATACAAAGACTTAACTGTGAGTGGACGACCCAATTAAGCATTACACTTGTTTACAAGAGGGTCCACCTTGTTCAATTCATCAAAACATTTAGAGACGAACAACTAGACACTTCTATATAGTCAAAGAACAGAACAGGAATTCATCATAAGAATTCATCATAAGAAAGAATTACACTGTTTACTGTCTGTGGATGTGTAATTACATAATACTGTGGTTCTCCATTTTTTAAGTGCCCCCAAATTACAGGTATTTAGCAGCAGAACCCCCCCCCCATCTGATATTTAGTGCCAGGGACCCCCATACAAGATTTGTGTTGTTAAAATGTTTAAAACATAACATTTTCAATGAAATGCAAGATTTAAGATTTGATTGATTGATTGAAATATTTATTAACAGTTTGCAGAATTACAGTACATTTCAAGCACAAACTCAATACAAAGACTGTTAACTGTGAGTGGACGACCCAATTAAGCATTACACTTGTTTACAAGAGGGTCCACCTTGTTCAATTCATCTAGGTCAGCTAAGCAAAACTAAACAAACTACATTTATACTCAATCATATGATGGCATCACTTGCCGACAAGGAGTGATCACTCCTTGTTCTACAAGATTGTGGTGCGTTGTTTGTCAGCTTGTAGATCTGGTCTGGTAGAGTATTGGTTAGATGTTACACTGTTTCCAGGGTCACATTTGATCTAGTGTCATCTGAATGTCTCCTGTGTTTCCACAGTACATGGAGGAACACTCTGAGCTTCATGAGCTGACCAAGTACAAGCCTCATGTTCTTCTGACACAGGAGAACACACAAATCAAAGAGCTGCAACAGGAGAATAAAGGTAAAGCACGTCACCATGCTCATGTGTTTTGTCATTTTAAGAGGCCTGTACGTGTTTCTCCCCCGTGTTTGACTTGTCCACTTTAATAAGTTTCGACCTGGCTCCTCTATTTCGGGCATGTCATTATAGTAGGCAACATTTTCTTTTTCTGTTGTTTATTTGTCATACAGCAGAGTAAATAGGGCCCAAGTGGTTAACTACAAACTTTAATCTCTTAGGCTTTTTTTTATTGCCACAATTACAGTATGTCTTTACTGTAGCAAGTGACATAACTGATTCTGATTTCTGTACCTGTATGGATTGATTTGTTGTTGTTCGTTACTTCGTTTAATAGTGCTCGCTATTAAAGTGCTAGCCTGGCTAATAAGCCAGACTGAATCAGCCGTTGGCAAAAAAAAACACACGACAGTGTGATTTGAGTCTGGGTTATTAGCCAGGCTATTAAAGTGCAGTGGCTTAGCCTTAGGAGGTAGAGCAGCTATCTGGGACCCGGAATGTTCTGGTTTGATCCCATGCTGGTTATTCCTTTATTTTTTTTCCATTTGTACCTATAAGAATACTCTACTAATTTGGAGTGTTGCAGGTTTTCTGCTTCTGCAGTTTCTCTTCCTCTCTGGTTTGATCCCATGGTTGTTCCGGGCCTGTCCTTGAGCAAGACACTGAACCCTGAACTGCTTCCGACAAAATAAATAGTAGTAACTGTCTCCACAGAACTATGGCTGTCTCTCGAAGAACACCAGTATGCGCTCGAACTGATCATGGGTCGATACCGTAGGCAGATGCTACAGCTCATGATGGGAAAGAAGGAATTGGACACCGGGCCTGTGCTTAGCCTCCACCAAGACCATGCCAAGGTAAAGTGGGCTTCAAATGTGGTGCATTTTGCACCATCATTTAGTCATTCCTAAAAGTAGGGCAACAGATAAGGGACAACTTACGATATTTTAAATGTCTCTAGCATTCAAACCAAGCAATATTAGCAATTCTCTGGGATCCTTTCTAGTGTTAATATCTTAGTTGGGTAGAGTGTGGAGCTTGGGTGAGTTTTACCATTGTGGTCTTCGACACCTGACTCACTCCTGATCATAAAATTATGTTTTCTGAATGTTGGGGGTGGGGGAGATTAAGCTGTTCCAACACACGAGACATGGCCAAAGCATTTCCGGGGTTCCTCAGCCAAAAACGTTGAGAACCCCTGTATTAATCAACAAATCGATCAATCAATGTCCAGTATGGGTTGTGCTCTAACTTAGATGACATTTTGAGTGACAACTGACAACATCTCCTTGATCAAATGCTTCTCTCTCATTTAGGAAGTGCAGAGCCAGGTGGAGCGGATATGTGAGATGGGACAGGTGATGAGAAGAGCTGTCCAGGTGGACGATGAGCATTATTGTTCTGTCAGACAGAAGCTGGCTCAACTAGAGGTAAGAACAGTGTTGTGTTGGGGGACAGGGCTTAAGGGCTTAAATGTTCACATTTCAGTGAAGTAATTCATATTTTACCACTGTTTCAGATTGAGAACAAGGAGCTGCGAGACCTACTGACCATCAGTAAAAGCTCTGTAAAAATACCGAAGGAAGAACCAACCAACCAACCAGCGACAGCACCAGAGTCGGTGGAATCGCCATCCGTGGAATCGCCATCTAGTGTAGAATCACCATCTGTGGAATCACCATCCGTGGAATCACCATCCGTGGATTCACCATCCAGTGATTAGAATGGTATCTGGGGTCACCCCTGAGGAGCAATCAGACAGGGTGTGGCTGCATCTTCAACTTTGTTCATCACATTACTCTTCATTGTAGGCTGGAATTCAGTCCAGTCAGCATTGCAATATGTTTTAGCATATTGCTTGTGACTGTTAAAAAACATCTACCTGCAGCCAGGCATACCGGGGTGATAGATACTCTTATGTTTCATGAATTGAGTTTAACCACATGAACCCTTGCGCCCCTACTCTGGGGAGAAAAATAATAATGGCTGATCCACAATCTCATGTGGACATGTTGTGAGCTATTTTTGGCAAAGATATTTAGTAGTGAGCTATTTTTGGCAAAGATATTTAGTATTTGGGGTTAATTTGAGAAATGAAATAAATTGTGTCTACACGAGTGTCTGTGCAGATTGGAGTGAATTTGAACAATACCATCTCAAGATTTGCATTGAGATGGTATTGTTACCACTATACCATAAAACATATTTTACAAGGAGAAGAGCTACAGCACTGTAAGGCCTGACTCACACGTGCACAACAGATTGATGTATAGCTGATGATGCATGAGACTTGTTTACTCGCAATTCATTTCCAATGGTAGTCACATGGTTTGACACAACATTTTTGTTGTATGAGGGGGAGGGGGGCAGTCGAAACACAGCCGAAAGCCGTACAACAAAAATGTTGTGTCAAACCATGTGACTTCCATTGGAAATGCATTGGGGCAAGATGTAAACAAACCCTTTGTTTACATCTAGCATCCAACAATGTTGTATGCTAGATGCAAAGGTGTGAGTGAGGCCTATGGCACAGACGGGAGGAAAGGACCCTCAAATAGGAAAGTGTTAGTGGCATTGGTAAAGGGTGATTTTTTATTTTATTTTAGCCAAAGAAAAACACGTTTGCTTTTAAGGACATAGTTTCTACCTCTTTAGTGTCCCTCTGCTGACCACATGCTTTTTTTTAAATGGTTACAAAATGCTCATAATCATCTCTGCTGTTCAGTAGGAGTCAGTCCAGTGATGATACCTTAATTCTGAGCCTGCACCGTTTTTCTTTGGAGGATGGATGTGCTATCTTGAATACAAGCCTTATAATCAATCACTCCTGTGCTAATATGACTCCTGGCTATTTCACAAGCTTGCCCATCTCACTTGCCTGGTGTACTGTAGAGTGACAATGGATTATTTGTATGTGATTGTCTGATATGTTTTTGATACGTTTTGTCAAAATCTGTTTGTAGAATTCATTAACATTTTCCAATCCTTTGACGTCCTTTGGTGTGTGCACATAGTAATACAATTTTTCTAGATTTCAGATTTGGGATGCAGGGTAATCAAATATCTTCTGAGATTATCACATTGTCACATTTTTACTTAGGTTGTACAAATCACAATTTAAAATGGTCAATCCTTTTGTCTCGTAAACATCAAGCAATTTGACACTGTATGTAATTGCAAGTTGTGTATCATCTCAGGAAATCTGATTTTTTTTAAGGTAAATGTGCTGTAGTGACTTCATGGCAGTAGATTGATTTGTGTCAAATAAAAGTTAAAACAAAAATTGTATTCAGTGTTGATATGATTTGATGTACCACACACCCTCTACTATCAATGCCATACGTTTTCTTTGTCCTTTATTATGCATGGGTTGTATAATGCTCTAGAATGCTAATAGTTACTATTATTTGCAAATTAAAAGGGTCAAGCCCTGAGCATAATATATAGTTATGGGCCCTGCCTGAGCCCTCACAGCTGTGTCAGTGTCGCTAGATGGCGACATCTATCGTGTCCAACAAAGCAACAGATATCGCGAGACTTCACCCGGTGCCGAAAAGAGCAAATCTACAGGTTCACAACATGTGGCGGCCGCGACACACTCTGAGCTTGTAGCTCTGCTATTTTCGACACGTGACACCTTCGTACGACGAAGTGAAAACACTTTCCAGTGCTCGCGTTTCAAGTTCATTTGAGCTGCCGCGGTGTATGTGTGACATTTCGTAGCATCCATTCCACAACCACAGCCACAAGAACAACATTAAAACATGTCTGAAAAAGAGCTGGGGAAGAAATGGGACCGGTGCCTCGCAGACTGTGCCGTCAAAATCGGTAAATAGTCGGCTAACTAAAACCGCATGAAAAAAGAGCCAGTCTAATCTGACAGCTAACGTTAGCTCACAGATCATGTCATTGACTCACTATAAGAGGAGGAGGCTAACTATATTTAGCCAAAGGTTTAGATAAGGACACTTCAATTTATTTATATTCATGTAACGTTATAAACGATATACATCTTTAACAATGTAGGTATATATTCAACGTGTATTTTCCCCCTCAATAGTGAGGAAAATAATGATTTAAAAAAATATATGTTGCTTCGATCTTTAACCTGCTATTTAGAAATGTTGATTTCAATATTATGCAGGTACAGGTCAACATGTGTTGTCCTAAATTCACCTTAAAATGGACAAGACAGACGTAAGTTTGTTCCATATGGTAGGCTACACTTAATACGAAAAAACTAACAAAAACAATTCATAGTTCAAGCTGAAAATGAATAAATAATATATGCTTCCACTTCCAGTTAAAATATGAGTCTATCATTTAAGACACAGACTTGTGTTATGGATGCTTTTTAGTCTTTTGGATCTTATAATTAAAGTAGTTAAATTAAAAGTTAGGGGGAAGCAATTAGCTTTCTTGTACCGACCAATATTCAACAAGTATTTTGAGTAAACGAGTACTGGTGATTGCCTACTGTTCTACCTGTCCTATAGCCTGGCTGCACACATTAAAATGTGTCTTGACTGAGTAATCAGATTCCAACAGGGTGAAATCCTGAGTATTAATTTAATAATAACTGTAGTAATAATAATAACTGTAATAACTGTATACACTCAGAGTTAACTGTAACCAAATAGAGCCAGTTACAGTTGTAACTACACTGTAGTTATACATGTAACTGGGTCCATTTGGTTACATTGTACACTCTGAGTTACAAAGGGATAAATGACCAACAAAGATGTCAAAATATCAATTAATCTGTAAAACGGTTAGAAGCATTGGAATCAGATTTCTCAAGCCACCTCTGGTGTGGTTTGAATGCAATCTGTTTTCAATACATCTATTCATGTGTCTGTCTTTGGTACTTAACATAGTTAAAAAATTATACTGCTGTCTGGTTACTCAAGATCGCTTTTTAGTGCATGTGAAATGTAGAGGGTATATTTACCCTCTACATCTCTCGATTATTTTCATAGTGATTAATCTATCAATTACTTTTTCGATTAATCAAATAGACTCTAGCGTGTTTAAAAAATATATGTTTTATATATCAATCGGTAAACCTACAGCTTTATTTTATAGGCTGCTTTATCTTTCTCGTGCAAGAATAGTGTAAAAGCAGATCTACAAGCGTATAGTGCGGTGTGACGCTTTGAAGCTTGTAAATGACCTATTCTTACTATTTTAGATTTACTTTGAAAGTGTTTGACATGCCCAAAAGAGGGATCAATTATGAATTGATTATTCTTTGATTATTTTGGTTATAGTGTATTAAAATGAAAAACGGTTGCACCCCTAATACTCTTCTTTCTTCTGTAGGTGCTGGCCTGGGGCTAGGTGTTGTGTTTTCAGTGGTGTTTTTCAAACGTGAGTATAGTTTCAAAGCATTTCATGTTGCATGCCTTGTTAAACATTAAATTAGCCCCAAGGTAGTCTCTTGAGCCAAACTGTTGACTCACACAATTTACAAATGCTTCCGCCAAACAGTCTGTGCAACTGAAGAGACAGGAGTACGTACCAAACAGTCTGTGCAACTGAAGAGACAGGAGTACGTACCAAACAGTCTGTGCAACTGAAGAGACAGGAGTACGCACCAAACAGTCTGTGCAACTGAAGAGACAGGAGTACGCACCAAACAGTCTGTGTAACTGAAGAGACAGGAGTACGCACCAAACAGTCTGTGTAACTGAAGAGACAGGAGTACGCACCAAACAGTCTGTGCAACTGAAGAGACAGGAGTACGCACCAAACAGTCTGTGTAACTGAAGAGACAGGAGTACGCACCAAACAGTCTGTGTAACTGAAGAGACAGGAGTACGCACCAAACAGTCTGTGCAACTGAAGAGACAGGAGTACGCACCAAACAGTCTGTGCAACTGAAGAGACAGGAGTACGCACCAAACAGTCTGTGTAACTGAAGAGACAGGAGTACGCACCAAACAGTCTGTGCAACTGAAGAGACAGGAGTACGCACCAAACAGTCTGTGCAACTGAAGAGACAGGAGTACGCACCAAACAGTCTGTGCAACTGAAGAGACAGGAGTACGTACCAAACAGTCTGTGCAACTGAAGAGACAGGAGTACGTACCAAACAGTCTGTGCAACTGAAGAGACAGGAGTACGTACCAAACAGTCTGTGCAACTGAAGAGACAGGAGTACGTACCAAACAGTCTGTGCAACTGAAGAGACAGGAGTACGTACCAAACAGTCTGTGCAACTGAAGAGACAGGAGTACGCACCAAACAGTCTGTGCAACTGAAGAGACAGGAGTACGCACCAAACAGTCTGTGCAACTGAAGAGACAGGAGTACGCAAATTCCCGCCTCCCCCCACTTCCATTACATTTGCACAATTTGTACTAAGTCTCTATAGTTTGCTGCTTAGCAGAAATTAAAATGAAAAATATATTTTAACGGAAATGATAAACGGACAACAATTTTCAGGAGGTGTAGTTAGTTGCAAACTCTTTTTTGCAATCAGAGATTGTGGAATTGGCTGGCTTGAGAGTCTAGCTCCAGGTTTTGTACAGGAATTAAAGCTGAAATCCGGAACTCATTTTAATGAATAAAATGCTATTTTAACAAATCTGTTTGTCTGTATGTTAGTAATTATATACAGTATAACTAGCACATCTTGCAGTGGTTGCATTGACAAATGTAGTAGACCATGGTATGAGGTAGGCCGGCACAGTAGGTGCCGGCCTACACATATTGGGAGGTGAAGTGGCGGCAAACAGTCAACACCAGCGTCCTCACTTCCCACATTCACACATCAATCGTGGCAACCACTGGAGGCAATGGGGGGTTCAGTGTCTTACCCAAGGACACTTCGAGATGTGGACACAGGACTAGGAGCCAGGATTCGAACCGCCGACCCACGTAACATCGGACGACCTGCTCTACCTCCTGAGCCACAGACACTCCCACGGCCCCCAGGCTAACAGAATGCAGCTTTAAGCCATTTTGGGCGGGAACCCCTTTTGGTGTTAGCATTATGTTATGCTTTAGCTATTGAAAAATAGCAGATCTACAAGCTCATAGCGCGCCACCAAGTGGCGCGCTACGAGCTCGTAGGTCTGCTATTTTTGAAAAATCGAAGAACGACTGACATAGAAACATAGCTTTTTCAGAAAACTGTCAGGATGTAGAAGACATTTTTAGAATCTGATCTCAGGTCAAAATCAAAATGGGTTAAGCTACATTGTCAAATGTATACAATGACCTTTCAGTGGGTTTAATCATGGATCATTTTGCCTGCTTACTTTAGTTACTGATAACACAGGGCTGTACTACTGTAGGCTATACCAGTGGTTCCCAAAGTGGGGTCCGGGGACCCCCAGGGGTACTTGAGGGAGTTCCAGGGGGGACCCAGCTAAATGATAGTTTGTAACCAAATGGACCCTTATGGGTCTGTAACTCTGAGAGTGTACAAATGGAACCAAATGGACCTGTCTCAGAGTTAAATAAAACAGTGGTTTTACAATATAAATTCGGGTACCAGAGATAGAAATGCCATTAAATTGGGGGTCCGTAGCTTAATGCGTGTGAAACTGGAGGTCCTTGAAATTAATATGTTTCGTAAAAATCCTCCCTTATCGGGGTCACTGGCATATGTTTTCAAATGGGGGGTCCGTGGCCTAATAAATGTTGATTTGGGGGTCCTTGACATGAAAACGTTTGGGAACCACTGGGCTATACAATCAAAGGATTGTATCAGGAAGGATTGTATCAGGCTATACAATCAGATGATTGTATTAAGGAATCAAAATGAGGGAGTGAAAAGAGCATGGCAGCACCACGTTTGTTTTGTTTGTTTTAGGTTATGAAGTGTTTCTTTGTATTAATGAGCGTGGAATTAAATTAAATTCTGTGCTTCTTTTTTTAAATAATTCTTTATCCCACGATTTTGTAACCCATTTTTTACCCCTGTGTCAATTATCTAATGTGATCCTGGGCTCTACACACCCTCCGCCAACCTAGTCCCCATATATGGGGGACATGGGGAGAGCAACGGACTTGAACTCATGCTTCCTTCATGCCCGAGTGTCCAAGTTGCTCCTTTACACCGGACAGGGGGGAGTTGAAATTCTGTGCTTCTATCATTGAAATTCTGTGCTTCTATCATTCACAGGACACACATGGCCGATTTCATTTGGCTTAGGAACGGGGCTTGGCATGGCGTATTCCAACTGTCAGAACAACTTGAGATCACACTATTTGGTGCATAGAACAAAGGAGGTGAGTCTTTCCTACACATAGAATAATGTTAAAATAAATGTTCTGATTAAGTTTCATATCTTTATGAAAGTGATGTATTGTTGCTGCAGCTAATTCATTTTTTTCCTTTTCATTATTTACAGGAGTAATAGCTGCGGCATGTCATCGTGGGACTGTCATTTCTTTCTCCATTGCCTTTTTTTTTTGGGGGGGGGGGGTTCACCATTTGCACTGTTCTTTAGTTTCCACTTAATTTGACCATAAATTGACTTGAGTTTGCTTTGTACGTGCCATCAGTTTGTGTTTATTAATAAAATAGTAAAGACAAAAGAAGCAGTCACTCTGTTTTATTCACAAAGCAGGCATGCTGTACATTCGACAGGGTTTGAATAAAATGAGGCACAGTTCAACTAGCCTGGCTAATAAGCCAGACTCAAATCACACTGTCGTGTGGTATTTGAGTCTGGAGATGCTGTGTATGGATCTTGTTTCCCGGGGGGCAGGTTCAAATATTTTCTCCTTGACGCAATTGGTCAGAGCTACTGTCAGTCAAAGGTCTCAAGCATTGAACGTCACTGTACCAAAGCCCGCCCATATTGCATACCGTGTCCCGATTGGCCACACCAGTTCTCTGGTGTAGGAAATGGGCGTACAATTGAGCCTCTCCAGACCGTAATCCGCCGGCAGGCAATTTTTTTTCCCCAACGGCTGATTCGCTCTGGCTTATTAGCCAGGCTACAGTTCAACCACTTTCAACCTGACCTCACCATTTGTCAATGAATGGCGAAACATTTCATAAATATTATTGTCAAAAATTGTGAAAGCTCACAAAGCTAGCCATGCATCACCATTGTGACACGTCGTGTACTTGTGGATTTGTCTACTTTCAATGTAAAACACTGCTGTACAACAAACTATGAAATAGGGCATAAAGTGGTTGAGTGTGCATTTGATTTATCACCAGTGGTTAAAAATCTATGAATAAACAACAAAGCGAGACAAAAACATAATAGGGAAAAAAGGATGTGGAAATAAACTAAATGCAACAAATCGTGGGTGCATTTCTGGTCACCATCCCTGCCGTCACAGAAATTGTTGTGTATACATAGTGTGTGTGTGTGTGTGTGTGTGTGTGTGTGTGTGTGTGTGTGTGTGTGTGTGTGTGTGTGTGTGTGTGTTTCTGTGGCTGCATGGAGTGTACCCCAGCGGGATACACTGAAACACAGCATTCTATTCTGAAGAGGTATGTTATCAAAATATTCAATGACAGCCCCTTCAGTGGTTCCTAAATTTTGTTTTTTCTAAGCTTAATAAACTGTATTGATATATATAGCACCTTTCATGTCATAAAATGCAAAAGAAGAAAAAACACAAACGTAAAGTAACAATTAAGCAAGCAAAAACATAGTGGCCTTAAGACAATAAAAAACAATAGAAATGAGCATAAAGCAATAGCAAAGATAAAAAAAACAGCAGTAAAACAGGCAAGGCAGTAAGAACAAAAAGCAAGAGTAAAGAGGTGGGTCTTGAGCTGTGCTTTGAATATGGCTACGGAGGGTGCCTGTCTAAGCTGTAATGGGAGTTTATTCCAGGCTGTTGGCCCATAGAAGCAGATAGGTGCCTCACCGTGTCTTTTAGTCTTTAGGCACCTCAAGCAGGCCAGCAGTGGAGGACCTGAGGGGGCGGCCTGGGACATACCTAGGTAGACAGTCGAGGAGGTAAGAGGGTGCAAGACCATTTAGAGCTTTATAAACCAGTAAAAGAAATTTAAAAGCAATCCTAAAAACTACTGGAAGCCAATGTAGTGAGGCTAATACTGGGGTAATGTGTTCTCTCATCTTAGTTCTAGTTAACATTCTAGCAATCTAGCTGCTGCATTCTGTTGAAGTTGAAGCCTGTCAGTTGTTTTCTTTGGCAAGCCAGAGAATAGTGCATTGCAATAATCGATACGATAGAAAACAAAAGCGTGAACCAGTTTTTGCATCGTCCAATATAGATATAGATATGTTCCAATACGTGCAATGTTTCTAAGATGAAAGAACGCGGTCTTGGTAACCTGATTAATATGCGCATTGAAATAATAATAATCCTCAGGTTCCTTACTGAGTTATTTCCTACAGTCAAGTTAGTATGTTTCTAATTGATGCTTTCTGATTGACGCTGCTCTGCGGCGACATGGGCATAAGGGCTAGGCTTGCATGCGGGCCCTTTGTCTAAGACATGGGCGACATGGGCATAAGGGCTACGCTTGCATGCGGGCCCTTTGTCTAAGACATGGGCGACATGGGCATAAGGGCTAGGCTTGCATGCGGGCCCTTTGTCTAAGACATGGGCGACATGGGCATAAGGGCTAGGCTTGCATGCGGGCCCTTTGTCTAAGACATGGGCGACATGGGCATAAGGGCTACGCTTGCATGCGGGCCCTTTGTCTAAGACATGGGCGACATGGGCATAAGGGCTAGGCTTGCATGCGGGCCCTTTGTCTAAGACATGGGCGACATGGGCATAAGGGCTAGGCTTGCATGCAGGCCCTTTGTCTAAGACATGGGCGACATGGGCATAAGGGCTAGGCTTGCATGCAGGCCCTTTGTCTAAGACATGGGCGACATGGGCATAAGGGCTAGGCTTGCATGCGGGCCCTTTGTCTAAGACATGGGCGACATGGGCATAAGGGCTAGGCTTGCATGCAGGCCCTTTGTCTAAGACATGGGCGACATGGGCATAAGGGCTACGCTTGCATGCGGGCCCTTTGTCTAAGACATGGGCGACATGGGCATAAGGGCTACGCTTGCATGCGGGCCCTTTGTCTAAGACAAATGTCTTCCTCGGGAGACAAATAATAAAGAACCTTGATCATTTGAACCAACTATGAGAACTTCTGTCTTGTCCTCGTTTAGTATTAAGAAATTCTCACTCAGACAGGTCAACAATGGGTCAAGGGCAGAGGGGTCATCCGGGGCTACAGAACTGATGATGTGTGTGTCCGAGACAAAGTCAGCTAGATTGACAGGTATGAGGAGAACAAAGACAGATGTATTAAGAAATACATCATAAAACATAAAAACTAACTCATGGCAAAACATTTCATGACAAATGATTAAAGAACTTAATGTAATGTAATTGTATGTGCATAAGAGCAGTCTAAGAATCATGTAATCAATCATGTTTTGTTTTTCTAGTGCTCGCCAATCACAAATTAATACATTTACCAATAAGGGAAAAAAAAAAAAGTTAGAATGTACACAGGAGTCATGAAAGTGAATTGAAACATTTAAAATTCGTTATGCATGAAAAGGGTATATTTGAAAGATAAAGCTATAGTCATTATGCATAACTTCTAATTAGCCCCAGATAAAACAAAGCTATATAGAAGCTGTACAATTACCATAATCCAAAAAGCACAAAAGACACACACCCACCATGTCCAGAATTAGCACTTGGTGGCTGTTATTGTGCATGGGCATGCATTAACAGCACACTCCTCCTGAGATGCTTTGCGCTGGGAGGCACGCTGGAGTGGCAGACACAGGGATTAGAACGAGCGGGGATATAACCACTCATAAGCCCTATTTTGTTTATACTTTGTTGTACTGCGGTATTACGCAGTGAAAATGGCCGATCTACAAACTAACAACGTGTTATGATGTGGTGCGTTATGAGCTTGTAGATCTGCTATTTTCGAGAAATGTTCAAACGTGGCTAAAGGTACTTTTACCCCGACTGTCATACTTTGAGAGCACTTATTGTGAACAAAGCCTGCGCTGAACACCACTTGTTCTCTTTTGTGCCTCAGAGTGTAAAAGAAATAAAAAAAATTCTAGGGTGAAAAAAATAGATTTCTGGCTGCAATGCAACAAAAGATGATCCAGTATTAGCAGAATGCCTCTGTGCGGTCAGGTGTAATACTGAAAACTGGTCCCCTCCACATTTTAAGTTGCCTCCTTTTCACCGGCTGCGTGCTCTCAAGCTCAGCTCAGTCAGAAGAACCCACATCTCTGCTGGCCCTCCCCCGGTCACTGTCATCACCGTGTGACACGCAGCTTAGAAAAACCCACCGTCTGCCACCGAATGTCTCACTCTGGCTGTTAGCCGTGGACGAGGCAGGGACGTGTTTGGTACGATGGGGGGGATGCTGAGGTGGTGGTGGTGGTTGTAGTGGACATTATCCACAGGGCACCAGGGGCGTTTTGCACCACCAAGGGATGACCTGGGAGCAGCAGTCCGGTTCACCTTCCCACAGAGAGTGACTTCTCAGTTCAGCGTTACAGTGGCTAGAATTCTCTCCACATCCTCCTTGAAGTAGCCTTTTTGATTGCGATTGTGTCAACTGGGAGCAGACTCTGCACAGGTTACTGTGCTTTTTAACACACGACGAGGAGGACTGGCTGAGGTGGAACTAAAGGAGCCGGCCGTCACTTCCTACCAACACCATGGGTGACCTCCCCTCAGCGGACCTGGATGGAGCAGCGGTGGGCATAGATGGTGTAAACCTACCATGGAGCCATAACGGCAGCGTTTCAACCAACAGCGCCTGGGGTGTTACTGGCAGTGGGCCCTGGTTGCTGGCGTTCATGCTGACCGTCATTATCATAATGACCACTTGTGGCAACATGCTGCTCATTGCTCTGGTGTTCGCCCATCGATCCTTGCGTTGCACCTCCAACTGTTTCCTGGTGTCACTGTTCCTCTCTGACCTGATGGTGGCGCTGGTGGTCATGCCTCCGGCCATGCTCAACGTGCTGTGCGGATCCTGGGTTCTGTGGCCGGGCTTCTGCCCCGTCTGGCTGTGCTTCGACGTGATGTGCTGCAGCGCTTCTATCCTCAACCTCTGTGTGATCAGCCTGGACCGCTATCTGTTCATTATCTCGCCGCTGCTTTACAAGCAGAGGATGACGCCTCCGCGGGCCCTGCTCCTGGTGGCGGCCTCCTGGGGCCTGGCAGCGCTGGCCTCCTTCCTGCCCATCAAGTTGAAGTGGCACAGCCTGGGCCACAGCAGCGGGCACGCTCCGATGCATGGCAGCCCAAGTGCCAACGCCAGCTCCTACTGGGACGCTCTGTACCCCGCCTCCTACTTCCAAATGTCACCCTCCGGCGGCCAGTCATTCCAGTGTCGCCTGCGGGTGACCCTGCCCTTCGCCTTGGTGGCGTCCGTCCTGACCTTCTTCCTGCCCTCCAGTGCCATCTGCTTCACCTACTGTCGGATCCTGCTGGTAGCCCACCGACAGGCGAGGCGGGTGGCGGCGCTCAGCCATCCTCCCTACCCACGTCACTCCATCGGGGAGCCTTCCCGGCCCCCATCGTCTGGGGCCGCCGCTGGGCACGCTCACCAGGACGGAGATGACTACAGTCACCCAGAGAATTCTGTATCCCGTAACGTACCGGTAAGAGAGAGAGAGAGTGTAATGTGTACATAAAAAGCCTGAGGTTTCTCTATTTTGAGCTGCTCAAAGTTACACAGCAGAATCCAGTGTTGATTTAACTCTGAGAACTTAAACGTGGCCAGGGAACACATTTGTCAGTATCATCTGAGCTACGAGGGCATCTATCCCCTTATGAGGCATTAGACAATGGAGATGGATTGCTGAGGTGGAGCACCACACCTACCATCAGCTCCTATAGTAGGCCTACTTGTTTAAGGCTCTTTTCAACTCTTTTAGTACTACCCCCTGGGCAGGGCCCTAATTAGGTTCTGAGAACCTTATCTGAAATGGAACTGTATGAACACCAATCCAGTCTAAAAGAGTCATTAGTTACATAAGCCTTGCTACACTGAGTTGGTGCTACCCAGGGTCAATAAACCGGTTCAAGTGCTCTACTGACCCAACTGGACATTGTGAATTAAACAAACACTCCAGATTTCACTGTGATTGGAGTGCTGATTGTCAGTTCACTCGCAGTACTTGACATACAGCGAGTGAACTGACAATCAGGAGCTGGATTCTACACTACAGAATAGTAGGGTAGTTAAAATCCTTTCATTTGCCACACTTCAAGAAATTAAAAAAAATACGCTCTTCCTTTGGAAGATCTGAGGAAGGGCTGCGGCCCGAAACGTTACCACATAAATATTTGGGAGCAGAAAATGGTGTGCGGATTTTTTTTCCTTTCTTGATTTGTGACTTTATTTGATCCAGCACCCAGCCTAATGAGCCTATAGGTACATAGATGTATGTGTGTTCTTTGTGGCTCTTTGTTCAGCCTCCTCTACCACTTGATTAGCCACACTGCCACATTAATGTGATGTCCTCATTAACAAGGTAGTATGCTCACTGAATACAGAAGGAGAGGAGAGGAGAATAGAATAGAATAGGAGGAGGCCAAGGATAACTGGAAAGGATAACTGGAAATCAAGGATAACTGGAAATCAAGGCTGAATCACATCCAGTTTATACTGCATGATAATTACTAACTCTACATGCAGAGTGGAGAATTCAACAAGTACTCTTAATACTAGCTGGAAAATGTTATTACCTGCCTTACTGTAAATGGTAAATAAATGATAAATGGTGCATTTATATAGCGCCTTTATCCAAGGCGCTTTACAGAGATTGTGCATTACATTCACCCATTCATACACCGATGGCAGCGGAAACCATGCAAGGCACCAACTAGCACATCGGGAGCAATTAGGGGTTCAGTGTCTTGTTCAACGACACTTCGACAGTAACTCTAGGGGAGCCCGGGTTTCGAACTGGCAACCTTACTGTTACCATCCAGACACTCTACCCCTGAGCCACCGCCGCCTTACTGTCTATTGATGGGAATCAAAACACAATTTGAAATTCTGATCGGCATTCATTGTATTTAGGAATCTAGGTCCAGGTAATAAGCTAGGTAGCTCATAAAGACACTGCTATCTTTTTATATGAAATCATTTGGTATTTATAATAATAGGTCCAACATTTGGACTTCATCGGGCCAATTAGCATCTACATAGGAAAGTCAACCCAAGCAGTTTGACTTACACATTTTATTTGTATAGAAAATATCAACAAGGCAATTCAAAGTCCTTCAAACAAGCTCAGTAAAAGGCTGCAGAAATAGAAAGTCATTCAGTTTGTAACATATAGTAGGGGGTAATACCGTCTGGAACGTTACGCGGCGGATAAAAGCATGAAATTTGGTACACATGTCCCTTGGGTCATCCTAAAACATCCCAGAAGGGGTGCCCAAAGAAATCTTAAACAGGAAGTGAGTTATTGACAAAATTCAAAATGGCCACCTAAACTGTTGACAGTTGACTCAAAAGACAACAAGAGAATCTCCAAAAAACATAATATTTCGTACACATGTCCCTTGGGTCATCCTAAGACATCCTAGAAGGGGTGCCCAAATAAATCTTAAACAGGAAGTGAGTTATTGACAAAATTCAAAATGGCCACCTAAACTGTTGACAGTTGACTCAAAAGACAACAAGAGAATCTCCAAAAAACATAATATTTCGTACACATGTCCCTTGGGTCATCCTAAGACATCCTAGAAGGGGTGCCCAAACAAATCTTAAACAGGAAGTGAGTTATTGACAAAATTCAAAATGGCCACCTAAACTGTTGACAGTTGACTCAAAAGACACAAAGAATCTCCAAAAACCATAATATTTGGTACACATGTCCCTTGGGTCACCCTAAGACATCCTAGAAGGGGTGCCCAAAAGAAATCTTAAACAGGAAGTGAGTTATTGACAAAATTGAAAATGGCCGCCTAGAGTGTTGTCGATTGACTCAAAAGACACCAAGAATCTCCAAAAACCATAATATTTGGTACACATGTCCATTGGGTCATCCTAAGACATCCTAGAAGGGGTGCCCAAAGAAATCTGAAACAGGAAGTAAGTTATTGACAAAATTGAAAATGGCCACCTAGATTGTTGGCGATTGACTCAAAAGACACCAAGAATCTCCAAAAACCATAATATTTGGTACACGTGTCCCTTGGGTCATCCTAAAACATCCTAGAAGGGGTGCCCAAAATAATCTGAAACAGGAAACAGGAGAGTTATTTACTAAATTGAAAATGGCCACCTAAAGCATGTGATACAAAAGAAAACTGATGGTTAATCCTTTTGAAGTGCTTAGTCAGGAATCAAACAGTTTTGCAGAGCTTGAAATATGCACATGTGTTCTGTATGGCAAGACAACTGACATTGAAAATGTTAATGATCTAAGGAAGGACCTGTTTGCTCAAAAATGTCTCTCAATGGAAAACATTCCTCCCACACAAGCTGCACTGCTACAACATTCAGATTGAGCAGTTTACCAATCTGGCTTTTGGTCTGAAATATGGACGGATTAAAGTTGCTGATTTGTGGACACTTTTATTCACACTCTTGCCAGAGGCTGTCTCTTTGTTCGAGAAAGACGGTGCCAGGATGCTGGTTTACCTTGCACAGCATTATGTCAATGTGCTGGTAGTTGCGAAATGGCACCCAGTTGCTAGAAGAAAATAAATAAGAAGATAGAGTCCAACATAAGCAACAAGATTAGTGCAAAATAACTAAGATGCAGAGAGTAAAATAACAATATGCAGAGTAAGATAAGATGCTGAGTAGAGTTAGATGAATAAAGATTCAAAGAGTAAAGTAAAGAAAATAAAAATAAAATAAATATGCTGATGTAGTGTAAATTTAAACATAATACACCAGGTTATACATTCTGCAGTTGTCAACAGTTTAAACATCCATTTAGAATTTCTTCTAATTTCTTCAACATGTATCACCTTTAGAAATAATAGGTAATTTTGGTAATAGGTCATTTGGGATTTTTCCTTTCCTTTAAAAAAAATCCTTTAATGGGCACCCCTTCTAAGATGGTGAGATACACCCTAAAGAGTGCGTGTACAAGATTTGTTGCTTGTATGGAGAGAGTAAAATAACAATATTCAGAGTAAGATAAAGATGCTGAGTAAAATAGATAAAGATATGCAGTTAGATGAATAAAGAAGATTCAAAGAGTAAAGTAAAGAGAAATAAATAAATATGATGATGTAGTGTAAATGTACCAGGTTATACAGACTGCAGTTGTCAACAGTTTAAACAGCCATTTAGAATTTATTCAACATGGCCCCTTCAACATGGCCCCTAAACAAATGCAAACAAACAAATAATCCCTTTTAGGAACGAGCACTATACGCTTTTATGATGTCTCTGCTTTAGGCGGTTATTTTTAATTGAGCAAAAAACTCACTTTTCATCTGTCAACAGCATAGGGTAAGCGGCCATTTTAAATGTAGTCAATAACTTTTCGAGATTCTTTAGTCGTCTTTTGAGACAATCGACAAAACTGTAGGCGGCCATTTTCAATATAGTCAATAACTCACTTTCTGTTTCGGATTCCTTTGTGCACCCCTTCTAGGATGTCTTAGGATGTCACAAGGGACATGTGTGTCTCTTGTATGCTTCTATGAGACTCTATAAGCTCTTTGAGACAATCGATAATACTGTAGGCAGCCATTTTCAATTTTGTCAACAACTCACTTCCTGTTTCGGATTCCTTTGGGCACCCCTTCTAGGATGTCTTAGGATGTCACAAGGGACATGTGTGTCTCTTGTATGCTTCTATGAGACTCTATAAGCTCTTTGAGACAATCGATAATACTGTAGGCAGCCATTTTCAATTTTGTCAACAACTCACTTCCTGTTTCGGATTCCTTTGGGCACCCCTTCTAGGATGTCTTTGGATGATCCAAGGGACATATGTGCTGAATTGTATGCTTCTATGAGATTCTATAGGCTTTTTGAGTCAATCACCAATAACACTGTAGGCGGCCATTTTCAATTTTGTCAATAATTCACTTCCTGTTCAAGATTGTTTTTAGCACCCCTTCTAGGATGTCTTAGGGTGACCAAATTGGTGCCAAATTGTATGCTTTTTGGAGATTATTTTGGTGTCTTTTGAGTCAACTGTCAACAGTTTAGGTGGCCATTTTGAATCTTTTACATAACTCACTTCCTGTTAAAGATTTTTTTGGGCACCCCTTCTAGGATGATTTAGGATGACCCAAGGGACATCTGTACCAAATTTCATGCTTGTATCGAGTGTATCGATTGTCATGCTTGTATCGATTGTATCGCGTAACGATTTGGCCATTTTTTGACAATAGGAGTTGTGCCCCAATAGAGGGCTTATCTCTGGTCATATGAAGATTTTTACAATATATTATCTATTGGTAATCATTCATATGGTCTTTTAAAAGTTTTTAAAAACAATTATATATTTTTGGCATTGACAATATATCACTCAGAAAGGGATTAATGTGGAAGGTCATCTCATTCCGAGTGGTTTTTAAGTCAGTTTTTGGCATTTAAAGTTGTTTAAAACATATTTAAGACATTTGTCAGGGGTTCTTTTTGCCAAATCTTTTAATATTAGTCTAATAACTATAAATGTGAAGGTTATACTTGGCACAATCAGTCAAAATTTCAGAATTATATCACCTTTAGGTATAATAGGTCGTTTCTGGCGGCCATTTTGGATTTTCCCCTAAAAAAAGCCTTTAATGTATTTAAAAATGTGGGCACCCCTTCTGAGATGGTGAGATACACCCTAAAGAGTGCGTGTACCAAATGTGGTGCTTTTATCCACCGCGTAACGATTTTAGCCATTTCATGACGGTATTACTCCCTACTAATATATGTTGTAACAGACATGCACCTATAACAACAATGAACTGCTTCTCCACATTTAGTTCTGACTCTGGGTTCAGAAAGCAGATCTGTACCAGCCCTGTATAATGTATCTAAAACAGGGGTGCCCAGACTTTTTTGACTTGAGAGCTACTTTCAAAATGACCAGCTCAACAAGATCTACCCACCGAAAGCGAAAACATTATAATACCATTGCTGAAAATGGCTTTGGAATAGCGGCGCTGGAATAGCGGCGCTGGCATTACATTTAAGACAAATGCACTTGGAATGGGAAATAGAGGGGGAGAAATGGAATATGTAGAATTTCTTCACTTTTTGTATTTAATTTGTAATTCTACCGACATTTGTGCACAGCAACACTCTTGAAAACAAAGTATTGCACTATGGGATTGAGCTGACAGGCCTTTTTTTAATCAATCAATCAAGTCAACTTAAGTGGCAGATGCCAAAAATAGTTTTTATATTTAAATTAAATATTATTTAGTGTCATATCATGTGGTCTACCTGCACAGTCTTTGTGATCTACTGGTAGATCACGATCTACCTTTTGGGCACCCCTGATCTAAAACCATCACATTACCCAGTGTGTTATGCTGTCCACAGTTGTCCATGAACACCGAGCGTCGTCTAGCACGCAGGCAGGGCCGGACAGCTCTGAAGGCCAGTCTGACACTGGGAGTTCTGCTGGGCCTCTTCTTCGGTGCCTGGTTGCCCTTCTTCATCACCAACATGGCTCAGGTCAGTAGTTCTTCAGTGCCTGGTTGCCCTTCTTCATCACCAACATGGCTCAGGTCAGTAGTTCTTCAGTGCCTGGTTGCCCTTCTTCATCACCAACATGGCTCAGGTCAGTAGTTCTTCAGTGCCTGGTTGCCCTTCTTCATCACCAACATGGCTCAGGTCAGTAGTTCTTCAGTGCCTGGTTGCCCTTCATCACCAACATGGCTCAGGTCAGTAGTTCTTCAGTGCCTGGTTGCCCTTCATCACCAACATGGCTCAGGTCAGTAGTTCTTCGGTGCCTGGTTGCCCTTCATCACCAACATGGCTCAGGTCAGTAGTTCTTCAGTGCCTGGTTGCCCTTCTTCATCACCAACATGGCTCAGGTCAGTAGTTCTTCAGTGCCTGGTTGCCCTTCTTCATCACCAACATGGCTCAGGTCAGTAGTTCTTCAGTGCCTGGTTGCCCTTCTGCATCACCAACATGGCTCAGGTCAGTAGTTCTTCAGTGCCTGGTTGCCCTTCTTCATCACCAACATGGCTCAGGTCAGTATAGAGACAGCAGCCATTGGCCCCGGATGTACTGTAACACAACACTGAGCTTATGGTGGGGTAGAATGTACAATGTAATAGTTAACAGAACATGCACAGGCAGTGATATCAGAGGATTTGACGAAACACTTGCTGAAATAAACAGGTAGGCATATACGTGTATATGGAACTAACTAGACCAGGGGTGGGCAACTGGCGGCCCGGGGGCCACATGCAGCCCCCACCTTCACTTAATGAAGGTAGCATGTTAATATCAGAATACTGATGAAGTATTTATTTCAGCTGTTACAATTCCAAACTCGCTTTAATTACTTCATGACTAGTATTAAATGACTATAGTACTTAATGACTAGTATTAAAATGTCTTTTTGTGTCCAATGTAGTTATGTTAACAGTTTATAAAGTTAACATAACTATAACTAAATGTATTTGAAATTAAAAAGGTTACTTTTCAGGATTCCAATTAAAAAATGGCAAAAAACTATTCAGGTTTTCAATTCAAATATAGTAAAAATAGCCGATCTACAAGCTCAAAACGCGTCGCAGTGCGACGCGTTTTGAGCTTGTAGATCGGCTATTTTTGCTACGACAAACATGCACTGTGGCCCCTCTGGAGTGAGTGTGGATAATATAGTGGCCCTCTCCATCGTCAAAGTTGCCCACCCCTGAACTAGACACAGGTGCAACTTTAAGGGACAATTAAACACAGGATAGGCCAACAGAACACAGGTGAACAAGATGGACCATATAGTGGACTGGATGAGATAAGACTGGTAATAACAAGGACAGACAACAGCAACACACTATAAAATAACAAATACAAATACTGACAATGACCCAGGTACAATCAATAAATGCCAAATCTAAAGTCTAATTGGTTAAATGAGAAAAGGAAATAGCTAAAGGACGTAAGATCTGTTTGTGAAAATTCGTGCCATGGAGAACCTTGGGGGAAATAGATTGTTCTGGGGATCCCATATATCGGACATTTGGAAAAAATATAATAAATAACTCTGGCAAAAGGGCCTTTCTGTGTGGAGTTTGTATGTTCTCCCCATGTCCCCTATAGGTACCCTCACAATATGCAGTAATCATGGTCTCTAAACCGGGGCAGCTGATGGAGGGGAAAAGGAACTGGTTGGAATAACGTGTTCCTTCCACGCGCTACGTCTAACCGGGGAAACTCCCCCCTGTCAGATGAAAAAAGAAGTTGCTCTCCCCAGGTTGGCAGAGAGTGTAGCGCCCAGGATTGTATGTATACTGTATGTATACAGTATAATATATATATATATATATATATATAGGTTTTTTTTTAGATATAGCCACCAACCACGAAATGTATAGTATAGGCCTACACAGTCCTGTTATTATAGTTATTATAGAAAAAAAGAGGTCCACATTCCAAAAACACTAAATGACACATTTGTATCATAGCAGGGGATTAAAAAAGCCTGCACTTTTAGCCAAAGCCAAAATGTTTCTGAGATTGTAAAAAGGAAGAACATCTGCAAGAGTAAACGGATTACAGAAAAACTGCTCCGTCTCAATTGGTAATTACACTTATCCTACCTTCCAGCTTTGAAGGACCCAGTCATTTGATGTTGCAAGTATGTCTGCTCAGACTGCACAGTCTGTGCGCCTCCTTCATTATTGGAGTAAGCTCTGCCTTCTGCTCCATCCGCATCCCCACCTCCTCTTGGCCTCCCCCTTCTCCCCATCCGCATTCTGCACTTCCCCACTTCCCTCATCTCCCACCTCACCTGCTTCGCTCATCTAGAGAGATAGCGAGATCGAATCGCAGATCTTGATCTAGAGATTGTACAGGAGCCTCCACTCCAACAGCTGACTCCACTTTCAATAAGGCTACCTACAGTTTATACAAAAAAGAGCAGTGTGCTGTGTATAACTTGTATGAAAGCATTAGATCTAATGCGTCAGCTTTTTTCATAGAGTAATAATAATAATTAATATCAAAATAGTCAGATTTCTCTTTAACCTTGTGTTACTCAGACACTTCAGCTAAGCTATATATATAAAGCATAACGTTCTACCACACAGCTCAACATCACTTTAACTTGGGTCCATTGGGTCTTTCTTTTCCCTCAGGCGGTGTGCGAGTGCATCCCCCCTGCGCTCTTCGACGCCATCACCTGGCTGGGCTATTGCAACAGCACCATGAACCCCATCATCTACCCACTGTTCATGCGGGACTTCAAGCGGGCCCTAGGGAAGCTCCTGCCTTGCTGCTCCTCACGCTCCCCTCGGAGACCCTCGCCGGCGCTCTCCCTGTCCCTCCGCAACTCTGGCGATCCCAACATCGCCAGCGATGTAGCGTCTCCTTCGGCCTCCGATGCTCCCCATCCCCCCGCCACGGCCACGGACGCTGTGAACCTGCTGGACGCTGAACACGCCGGGATGGAGATGCCTTTGCTCCTGCCCAACCAGGTGGACACGCTGGACTGACAGCTGGGTCAAACACGGAGAAGGACCAGGTAGACACGCTGGACTGACAGCTGGGGTCAAACACGGAGAAGGACCAGGTAGACACGCTGGACTGACAGCTGGGGTCAAACACGGAGAAGGACCAGGTAGACACGCTGGACTGACAGCTGGGGTCAAACACGGAGAAGGACCAGGTAGACACGCTGGACTGACAGCTGGGTCAAACACGGAGAAGAAGGGGATCTCCGAAAAGAGAGATACATAATTACTGCTGTCTACAGATCATGGGAACTCAATGTGGATGTTTGTTGAAAGAAACAATGTAAGAAAAAGTAGTACACAAAACACAATATAACATTTAATATGTATCACAGTATTAAAGTTGAAGAATTTGCTCCTTGAAAAATGTAATACTGTACATCTGGATCACATGACCTTAGAGATAATCTGTGTGAGTACCGATTTGTGTGAGTTGTAGCAAAAAGTGTGTTTTGAAGAAAACGCAGAAAACATGAAAAATGTATTTGGCAGAATTGGTTGGGGCATTGCTGGGAACCTGATTCAAAGAAGGAACAAACGCCAGTCGGCAGACAAACAAAACGGACAGGGGAGAAAACAGTCTTTGGACTCTCGGCCACACCTTAGGTCTTGCGGCGACAAACAGTTAATCATATCTGAGAGTGGCCAACAGTGTACAAAATGAAAAACAAGGCAATATGGCAGCGATTGAGCAAGAATTGGATTTTTTTGCCTACAAAGGCAGAGCAATTACTTTTTGGTGAGAACTAATCAGTATGCTGCTGTGCGTAGTGGCAAACTCCAGCCGGTATGGAAAGATTGAGAGCTTTTCTCAATTTTCTCAGAAACTAGCTAAAAGACAATACTGACAAAATATTAACACTATTATTTTCACAGTCTAGCTGAATTACAGCTATACATTAAATTAAAAAAGTAACTCAGGGTTAAAAATACACAAGTTATTGAATCACATTTTTTCACTTCAAGTTGTTTATGATTTCTCATAAATTATCACCAATGGAATGAACAATTGCTCCCATGATGCTGAAAAGTCATGTTCACAGGAGTTGAGTTTACAAGGGGGTATAGTAGCAGTTTCCAGGGTTCTTAACCCATTTTGGGGCGGGAACCCTTTTTGGTGTTAGCATTATGTAATGCTTTAGCTATTGAAAAATAGCAGATCTACAAGCTCATAGCGCGCCACCGAGTGGCGCGCTACGAGCTTGTAGGTCTGCTATTTTGGAAAAATCGAAGAACCACTGACATAGAAACATAGCCTTTTCAGAAAACTGTCAGGATGTAGAAGACATTTTTAGAACCTGATCTCATGTCAAAATGGGTTAATGGCTTAAATAGCTGCAATAGTCTACAATTTCCCAAAATACCTGCTGGCGAAAGAAATGAATGGACAGTAGTGGGGGGGTATCAAAAGCAGAGGCGTGGACCCCCCCCACCCCAAAACAAATTGAACCCTGGCTGTTCCTACTACGTGTGATCACGTTTGTTTGGGTGTGTGAGTTCACGGGTCCAGGCCGTATCCTCCCAGCTCCAGGAGGACACCAGGTCGTTGTCGGAGCTGGCCTCTTCAGCACCATCACAGTCACTGCTGAAACCTGCGTGTGTGACATCAGAGTCACGGTCCTCTGCAGGATGAGTCAAATTACTACCAACTCCCCTTTCAGCTGCACCGTCTGCATCGTTCAGGGAATCCAACAGATCAGAGATATCAGGGATATCCCATGCGTTGTCCACATCCTCTGCCTCCATCTCCTCTGTCTGCTCTCCGGTGTCTTTTGTGCCAGTCTCACCGATCCCCGCTGAGCTACACTGAACGGTTTGCCTCTTGGCCACTTGCTCCTCGAGGCAGTCGTCAGCAATGTCCAGCAATTTCCCTTCCGTTATTGTTACTGACCGAGGAAGCCGACCGGAGGCCGAAGCTCTCGGTACCTCTCTGGTGGGCACACCCACCGCCACCAAGATGGTGTCCATCTGACGCATGTAGTCCAAGTGTCCCTTCACCTGGGAAGCACACAGACAAACTGTTGGGAGTCTTCTTGAAAAGGAGGGGACATTTTAAATGTAACATTCTATTCTATTCTCTTTCTACTTTCTATATATTCTACTTATGATTCTGCATATCTTAACCTTTTGATATCACAGTTTATCTGTTTCAAATATGTGCCCAAATATGTAGTTCCCCCCCCCCCCCCTCTCCCAATCCCCATGGTTATCAGTTATCAGTTGGTTGAGCGTCGCAGTCCCACCCCCTTTCATGACGACGAGAGCCCCTGAAGAGAATTCCCCATTCATTTTCCTCATAGACTTTTCTAAAAGTATTTATTTGACCTGAGATCAGATTCTAAAAATGTCTTCTACATCCTGACAGTTTTCTGAAAAGGCTATGTTTCTATGTCAGTCGTTCTTCGATTTTTTGAGTGGTGTAAACCACTCCTACGACTGGCTTTGTTAGTTTACGTGTCTGTCTGTCTGTCTGTCTGTCTGTCTGTTCGTACCAAAAACTGAGCATGGTTGCTACGGTCACCCAGTTAACCCGGGTGTGATTTCATTACGTCAGACATTACGTCAGACCACAGCTGATCAGGCTATATAAGACCTTACACCACTCAGTTCACACGGGTGTGATTTTTCAAAAATAGCAGACCTACAAGCTCGTAGCGCGCCACTCGGTGGCGCGCTATGAGCTTGTAGATCTGCTATTTTTCAATAGCTAAAGCATAACATAACACCAAAAGGGGTTCCCGCCCAAAATGGGTTAAAGACGTTTACGCCGCGGACAAAGCCAACTTGGCTCGTGACAAATCATGACAATAAACACAATGTTTTGGGCCGATCAAATAATTGGAAAGAAGAAAAAAAAGGCAGGGTACAACACTTTTGGTTTTGGTTTTCTTCTTCCCAATTATTTGATCAGCCCAAAACATTGTGTTTATTGTCATGATTTGTCACGAGCCAAGTTGGCTTTGTCCGCGGCGTAAACGTCTTTAAATAAATACTTTTAAAAAGTCTATGGGGAAAATGAACGGGGAATTGTTTTCCGGGCCTCTCGTCGAGGGACGAGGGACTATGAGGCTCTATAGTGCGGAGACATTCAGACCAAAATGACCCTCCTTAAGACAAATGTACAGTTCCTGCTTTTAACAGAGGATAGATAGTACCAAACCACATGCAACAATGAAATACATCATACAATACAGTATATTTCAAAATGTACAGAAAGATACAAATATATTTTAAAGAATACATTATGGCTTTGAAAAACATTCTGACATTTTAAAGAATACATCATGGCTTTGAAAAACATTCTGAAATTGTATTTTCAGGATCTAAAATGTATGTTCAAATGCATTATACGACTGTAGTACTGAAGAATGTAGCTTGAGCACGTTTTAACCCATTTTGGGCGGGAACATGGTGTTAGCATGGTGTTATCATTATGTTATGCTTTAGCTATTGAAAAATAGCAGATCTACAAGCTCATAGCGCGCCACCGAGTGGCGCGCTACGAGCTTGTAGGTCTGCTATTTTTGAAAAATCGAAGAACGACTGACATAGAAACATAGCTTTTTCAGAAAACTGTCAGGATTTAGAAGATAGTTTTAGAATCTGATCTCAGGTCAAAATGGGATAAAAGAATGTATTGGGTACAGTTGTGTTGTCACACAGGAACATGCATACTGGCTCTCTGCCCCCCCCACCAGTCACGCACTGACCCCTAATTATTATGCAGATGCCAGCCTGCTAGCAAACAAATGTCCCCAACGCAACAGATGAATTATGTCAGTTTGACGCAATACTGTAGCAGCCAGTGGCATTTACGTTGTATTATGTTAGTAACCTCATGTTAGTCATTATGTTGATTAAGTTGGCTATTCACATGAAAGCATTCTTAATTAAAAACAAGCTCCCAATTTCCAGGGCACTCATTCTCAAAAAGGCTCTGTAATGAGTGGTGACTCACCACGGAGGACAGATCCACATTGACGATGCGTCGGTCGTCTACGTTGACTGGCTGTAGCCCGGCGACAGAGAGCTGTGCAGCTGAGCTCCGATACAAGAACCCCAGGAGCCAGTCTCCCCTGATACAGGGATGAGAGACACGAGGGAACATTACACATAATCTGTAAATATGTGGGGGACCCACCCTGGGCTTTGGAGGTGACCACATCCTATGCATCCTAGGGCTGGATGATATAACAAAAGCCCCAATTTTATATCGCTTTTATTATTATTTATTAAAGGACCAAGCAGTCCTGAAAGGACTTGGTCCTTTTTTGGAATTGTAATTTATTTTCTTCCGCCAAAAATAGCAGTTCTGGCTGAACCGTGCAGTCGGTTTTCGCGAAATTTGGAGATATGGTAGAGGGCCATGCCAAACGGTGAGGATGCGAAGCCCACAACCATTGGCCAAAGGGTGGCGCTATATTGAAAATGCAAACTTTGACCACGCATAGCTCATGAACCGTTTGACCGTCGTCAATGAAACCTCGACACACATATGAGTCTCCTCATGCCGAACAAGTTCCGTGCTGTTACTTTTGACCTCTGACCTCTAGATCACCCCGCCATTTTGAATTATATGAAAATCAATTAAAATGGATCTTTGATCAAAATGCACGAAAACTTCTACACGTGAACTTTGGACCTATACGGACATGGGAAAGTATAGTACGTTTTTTGAAGTGAAAAAATGAAGGTTTTATCAGCCAATGAAAATTGCTGTTTTGTGAAATTTTGTCTTTACTTTGTTCTGTTGTAGTGCCTGTGGCTTTGCTGACCTCTGCTGGTCTAAAGTGCCTCACCTGTCAATCACCTGAGAGTTCTGGCTGCCACACCCTTAGTCAGCTGTTCTTGATTAGTTGCAGGCTATATAAGTGGACCTGTGGCCAGCAGCTCATTGTCTCCCAAACACCCAAACTGAACAGTTGTGTTCCCTTTTTGTTGCTGTTATTAGTTAAGTTTCAGATGGGCTGGTCGTAAGTATTCTTGTCCATCAGTCCCTGTTTTGCAATGCAGGATTTTAAATAAATGTGTAATATCTTTGTAAACTTTTGATCTGACTTTGTGTCCTTTTATGTTAGCCCTTGGTTGAGCCAAGTTTAAAGGGCCGTAACAATGCTAGAAACTGATTTGTTTAGTGAGAAACATGTATAAAGAACTTGATCCTGATCAAATCAGGTTCTTTACTCATGAATTGATAGATTATTTGATGTTGTACAACAGTGATTTTGAAACAAAGACTGATTTGGACACCTGGCCTTTCAGTTCAGGTTTTTTGTGTCCTGAAAGGATTCCCTTGCATGGATGGTTCTGGTACCGGATGGTACCCAGACCTGGCGAGCCGACCCGGAACTCTGAACCCCCCAACCCCCATTGTTTAGATTTAGCTATTGAAAAATAGCAGATCTACAAGCTCATAGCGCGCCACTGGCGCGCTACGAGCTTGTAGGTCTGCTATTTTTGAAAAATCGTGGAAATATTTATTTCAGAAAACTTTTTTAATTTTGAGGTCAGGCCTAAATGGGTTAATCTGTTATTATATCCAATAAGAAGTGGTACAGGTGAAAAATGACAACATAACATCCAGATTGCAGCGCAACTTTGACCATGCACGTTGGGTCTTAGGATACCGGCGGTAAATCACTTATTTTGATGGTCTTTCATAATGACCAAAGACGTTGCATTTTGATGGTCTTTCATAATGACCAAAGACGTTGCATTTTGATGCACAGTGTTGCACAGTCCGTCCCAAAGGGCTTCTGTAAAAAAGAGCCTAAAGGTGGTTGCACACCGGCCGCGTTTTTCCGAAAACTGATGGAGAAACGGCGCTAAAAATCCGAATTCGCATCCGATTCGCGCCCGGTGTGTGGAGACCTTTAGACCCAGCACGCATGCTCTGAGCTGCGGACCGCTCTGGATGTTGTTTTTATTTATTTGTGCCTCTACCACTGGTTGTTGAATATAATAAAATCAGATTACGGAAATGCGCTGGTCCAGAATTCTCCTTTAAAGTGGCTTTAACCCACTTAGGCCTAACGTTGAAATAAATAAAAAGTCTTCTGATAGGATTACAGTTCCTACTACGTGCAGTACAGATAATGTCTCATGACGAGTTTAAAGTGATGCTGCTCCTTGTGCTATTATGGAGCCATTATGGTTATTATGGTGTCATTATGGAAATTATGGTGTCATTATGGAAATTATTACATTACGGAGATCCCCGTCATTTTTACCTGCAGTAGCCGTTTACGATCTTGCCCGCCACTACTTTGGCCATTTTCTCCCAGGCCTTCTCTGAGCCGTCGACAGGAGCCCCCAACAGAACCACATCCTCCACTACGCCTTCACTGCCTAGGAAACCAAACCACATCATAAAGGTTTCCGTACAAAACAGACACATGAAATAAACAAATCCTCCCTTTTTATGCTTAACATATTATGCTTGTTTTTTTATGGCTGGAATAGACGTTCAGTGGCCATGGGCTTATAAGATAATCATGACATGGAAACAGTAATTAATCTCAAAGCAATCATTTCCAAGCATCCTTTACAACCTGAGCACCTCAGATCTCAAGGGGGAATTATTATCGCATTGTGCAAAACTGCAGGGTGTAAGGCAAGCACAGGTGCTATTAAACATGTTTCAGTTTAAAAGCACATTTCCATTGGGTGAATTCTACACAATTCTACTTGAGAAACCAATAGAGGAAACCGTTCCAGTGACCCTTACAGGTCCATGTGGTTGTAACTCAGGTCCGTTTCATAGAGAGGGTTTAAGTGGTTAAATTAACCCATTTTGGGCGGGAACCCCTTTTGGTGTTAGCATTATGTTATGCATTATGTTATGCATTATGTTATGATCTACAAGCTCATAGCGCGCCACCGAGTGGCGCGCTACGAGCTTGTAGGTCTGCTATTTTTGAAAAATCGAAGAACCACTGACATAGAAACATAGCTTTTTCAGAACTGTCAGGATGTAGAAGACATTTTTAGAATCTGATCTCAGGTCAAAATGGGTTAAAAGCACATTTCCATTGGGTGAATTCTACACAATTCTACTTGAGAAACCAATAGAGGAAACCGTTCCAGTGACCCTTACGGGTCCATGTGGTTGTAACTCAGGTCCGTTTCATAGAGAGGGTTTAAGTGGTTAAATTAAGAAGGTTTTACTGTGCAGTGGACTAGTAGTGGACATACCTTTCTCATTGGCAAGCTCCTGCAAGCAGAAGTAGATGACCCTGGCTCCCAGACTGAAGCCTATGAGGCTGACGGGACGCTTCCCCTTGAAGTGCACAGAGATGGAGGCGGTCAAACAGATGTAGCGCTTTGATCCAACAGCCTACATTTCGCCCTCCTGCTATGAATTCGCTCCACATTCGCAGTCCCGAAATCACGCCTCTCAAAGCCAAGTGGTGTCATTTCAACCGGCCACACTTTCAACTTGTTTCATGATCCTACGCTGTAAATGTAAAGATTCGTGCCATCTGTCATCTGAGTCCAAAGAGTGAGGTCATTGGTGTTGGATGTTTAGTTGTCCCTGTTTCCCCATGAACCACAGACCAAGAAGTTCTTGAAGTTTTCCCTTTAATATCGGCCTGTAGTTCTTGGTCCAAGAACTACAGGCCGATATTAAAAGGTATATTCAGTGATTCGACTTAATTCAAATATCACTTATTTTTTCTTTTTTTCTGGATAATCCTCCCTACTATAGAGTGTGCTGACCATATAAGGAGTTCCTCCCTGTCCCCAGTGAGCCTCTGGGGTCAAAAAACCCTAGTTTCAGTTTTGGTGGCGGGTGGCAAAACCTTCATCCAATCAGGATGAGAGGGGCCTTCCTCCAATCATGATCGAGTGGGGGCGGGCCTTGGTGCACATGCTGTTGGCCTGTTGCACTTCCCCCCACTGTAGAGCGTGCATGTGCACATTTTGTTACCGGGGCGGACTGGGTGGTTTTCCAAATCACCCAAATCACTGAATGCTCCTTTAAAGGGAAACTTTGCCAGTTCATAACCTCAGTCAGACTGTTCTGATGTCAGATTTGATACAGTATTATAGATTGGGAAACCATATGTGACTAAATTTGACTGAGGGACTGCCATTGGATTTTTTTGAATTTTTGTTTTTTCATGTCATATGAAAGCAGGGAATCATAGCTTCAAATTGACATATTGGTTGTTCAGTTTGGCCCACTAGTTTTGGAGATATGGCTTATAGACTAATGTCTTGCAGAAAACAGCGAGTTGAGAAAACAGGCTTGAAAGGTTCACTTTTGTGGTCTAACATTACACCTAGCTACATGTTTAAGCATTTATTTCATATTTACATGTCTATTTCAGCTCTGACACTTATTTCAGACATGCTCTAGTATGTGAAGAGTCTGCCTGTGCTATAAACTCATTTTGGAATTTGCGCGATGGCAGTCTCTCAGTCAAATCTGGTCACATATGTGCAATGTTTTCTGGTAACAACTCAATAAGACTGCAAGGACATTTTTGGTGTCATCCTTTTAGACCAAGTGTTTGACTGCATGCACTAGGTGCTGTTTGAACTTCTGTCTAATAAAGTATTCATAGAAGGAGAGAAAAACGATCACTCTCAGTCTAAATAATGCAGTTTACCGGATGCACGGCTTGCGAAAAATCACTTTAATGGAGAAATAGCCTGCACTCCGAAGTCCTTCTGGTACATTTATTTCATTGTGCAGCACGGACAGACAAATCAAATCACAAATCACAACACGTTTCGGCGTCAAGCCTTCCTCATTACACGCTGAGGAAGGCGTGACACGAAACGCGTCCGTGATTTGTCTGTCCGTGCTGCACAATGAAATAAATGTACCAGAAGGACTTCAGAGTGCTGGCTATTTCTCTGTTACAGTAATAAAGTATTCAATCAATCAAAGGTGGTGTTATACCTGATGTCTGCTTATGAGAACGTGGGCCAGGTGTTTGCCCACCTCTGCAGAACGGCTGAGACAAACAGACCAGGGGTTGTCGATGACACTGGCTGCTGCCAGCAACGACGCGGGCCATGTCAGAGCCGTCACGATGCCTTTACCAGGGAACAAGGACAGACAATGATTGGTTGACAGACATAACTATCATACAGTCAATAGTGACAATGGGATACACTCATGCGTATGTGCCATTTTGGAAAGAACTTGGGGTGTTACTGCTACTGCTACTAAAAACATAATAATAATAAAAAATAATAATAATAATAATTAAAAAAAAATAATAATAATAATAATAATAATAATAATAATAAAATAAAATAAATAAAAAATAAAAATAAAAATAATAATAATAATAAAGGCTCTGTTCCATTCTGGTCAAACAGAGTCAGGGTGCTACTATTGTGCAAGTTCACTCACTGGAAACACTCTGCTACACTAGTGGGTCTCAAAGTGTCTTTGAGTGGGTTCCAAATGGCCCCATACGGGCCTGTAACTCTGAGTGTGCAAATGGAACCAAATGGACCCATTTGTACACTCTCTGAGTTATGGTGGTCCTTGAAATTAAAGCGTTTGAGAACCGCTGTACACTAAATGGAACCGAGCCTTAATTAGTATCATCGGTAACACCTGTAGAAGTATGGAAGAGTTATTCTGTGTGCATAGAGCCCATTGCTCCTGAAACCACTTTGCAGAAGGAACGGCTTTTCAAACACAATGCCATCATATCCAGCACTGTACACGCAGATTCATAATCACACATCTTCCCCTCCTGCTAAGTGCTTATAACTACGTAAGCCTTAATGGTGGTTGATTGGTTTCCAGGAACAGGCCAGTCCTACCTGACAGGATGGTGTATTTCAGAGCTTCCTGGGCCATCATGCTGACAAAGCCGTCCAACAGGGAGGTCATGGCTGAGCCCAGGTCTCTGAGGAAGCGCGACTCCCACACCAGGCAGTACTGCTCGCCACTGTCCAGGCTGCACCACGGGGCCTGGAACGAGTCTACAAGGGTTTTGTAGATTAAATAATCTTCCAAAGATGAAGGATTGACAAAGTTCTTCAGGGTGAAGTATTGAGAATGTATTAAGAAGATTCAGCAGAGTAACAACATACAGAGAGTGAGGAACAGGCCTCCTTGCCTATTCCAGCAGCCCCTCCGGGTGCAAGCAAGCCTCCCCAACCCCATTATCAGAGTCTCAGACAGGTCTTATAGTCTTGTCTTAACAGAGATGCTATACTGAATGTCCATATAAGGATCTGCGCTAAACATAAGGGCGACAGACAAATAGTACACATTCGCTGACATAGTGATAGTAAGCATGGAGATATGTCCGGTCAGCTGTTAGATTGACAGCTGCAGTTGAGCCAGAATGAGCATATTGGTGAACAATGAGACTAAATGGAAGGCAGAGAAATACACAATAATGCATATATTTATCTATTTGGCATGCTAAAATGTCCATTACAGGTGCATGGGGGGATTCAAGATTGAAGTGGTTTTTTGTTACATCTTGTACGAGTACGAGTATATACATAAGAGTG
>NC_136807.1:5259900-5392400 GCF_951216825.1 Electrona antarctica | reverse complement strand
TGATGGTCGTAGGCCGGTGCTTACTGAATTAATGCCATTATGTGTGATGGTCGTAGGCTGGTGCTTACTGAATTAATGCCATTATGTGTGATGGTCGTAGGCTGGTGCTTACTGAATTAATGCCATTATGTGTGATGGTCGTAGGCCTGTAGGTGCTTACTGAATTAATGCCATTATGTGTGATCGTCGTAGGCCGGTGCTTACTGAATTAATGCCATTATGTGTGATGGTCGTAGGCCTGTAGGTGCTTACTGAATTAATGCCATTATGTGTGATGGTCGTAGGCCGGTGCTTACTGAATTAATGCCATTATGTGTGATGGTCGTAGGCCGGTGCTTACTGAATTAATGCCATTATGTGTGATGGTCGTAGGCCTGTAGGTGCTTACTGAATTAATGCCATTATGTGTGATGGTCGTAGGCCGGTGCTTACTGAATTTGCCACTGCAGAGCCAGCCGGTTACTGCTATGGTGAGGTGAAGGTGCTTCCCAGAACTCAGGGGCAGGAACTCAAATTCCTCTATCGCTCCCACACACTTATTCATCTTATAGCCTGGGGAGTGAAAGAAGGTAAGAAAGACATTGGCAATAATCAAGGACACACAGATAAGACAGATAAGAAGGTACGCTCTAGAACAGTGGTTCCCAAACCTTTTAGCTTGTGACCCACAAGAGAAATGAGACCAGGACCCAAACTAGTGAAAATAACAAATCACAAATACAAGCTCACAATGCGTCGCTTCGCGCCGCGTTGTGAGCTTGTAGATCGGCTATTTTTTACTACATTTCTTTATTTTCTTTCTTTTTATTTTATTTATTCAAGAAATTAGTTAGAAAAAAATAATAATTTGGTATTAATTCATCAAAACTTTTTTGAAAATGTTTTGAAATTATAACAATTAAAAACAAAATGTAGGAGACTTGCTTTCTTTTCACATGGACAGCCCATCCATCCTACATGTCTAATCCTACCAGTCAATCAACCCATCCATCCTACATGTCTAATCCTACCAGTCAATCACATGGACAACCCATCCATCCTACATGTCTAATCCTACCAGTCAATCACATGGACAACCCATCCATCCTACAGGTCTAATCCTACCAGTCAATCAACCCATCCATCCTACATGTCTAATCCTACCAGTCAACCCATCCATCCTACATGTCTAATCCTACCAGTCAATCAACCCATCCATCCTACATGTCTAATCCTACCAGTCAATCAACCCATCCATCCTACATGTCTAATCCTACCAGTCAATCAACCCATCCATCCTACAGGTCTAATCCTACCAGTCAACCCATCCATCCTACATGTCTAATCCTACCAGTCAATCAACCCATCCATCCTACATGTCTAATCCTACCAGTCAATCAACCCATCCATCCTACATGTCTAATCCTACCAGTCAATCAACCCATCCATCCTACATGTCTAATCCTACCAGTCAATCAACCCATCCATCCTACATGTCTAATCCTACCAGTCAATCAACCCATCCTACATGTCTAATCCTACCAGTCAATCAACCCATCCATCCTACATGTCTAATCCTACCAGTCAATCCATCCTACAGGTCTAATCCTACCAGTCAACCCATCCATCCTACATGTCTAATCATACCAGTCAATCAACCCATCCATCCTCCATGTCTAATCCTACCAGTCAATCAACCCATCCATCCTACATGTCTAATCCTACCAGTCAATCAACCCATCCATCCTACAGGTCTAATCCTACCAGTCAACCCATCCATCCTACAGGTCTAATCATACCAGTCAATCAACCCATCCATCCTCCATGTCTAATCCTACCAGTCAATCCATCCTACAGGTCTAATCCTACCAGTCAACCCATCCATCCTACATGTCTAATCATACCAGTCAATCAACCCATCCATCCTCCATGTCTAATCCTACCAGTCAATCAACCCATCCATCCTACATGTCTAATCCTACCAGTCAATCAACCCATCCATCCTACAGGTCTAATCCTACCAGTCAATCAACCCATCCATCCTACATGTCTAATCCTACCAGTCAATCCATCCTACAGGTCTAATCCTACCAGTCAACCCATCCATCCTACATGTCTAATCCTACCAGTCAATCAACCCATCCATCCTACATGTCTAATCCTACCAGTCAATCAACCCATCCATCCTACAGGTCTAATCCTACCAGTCAATCCGGCCCCCGCTGCTCCAAACATGGAAGCCATGATGGCGATGCCCGTGGCAGAGCCCAGAGCGGCTGCCCCAGTTGCCCCGAGCACCGCACTCGCCCCCGCTGCCACCAGAGGTGCTGCCAGTCCACCCGTCACTCCTGACACAGGCACAGGGAATCAAGAGTTATGCACACAAATTGATATTTTTTTTGATTGATTAACATCTTTATTGAATCAGTGCAATATGAGTTTGCGTTAGTAAAGGCTGGCAGTATCATGCCGCAATTAACAATGAAAATTCATACTGCATGAAGTGTCTATGACCTGCAGTGATGAAACCAGTTGGGTGTTGCTGAAAAGCTTAAAGGAGAATTCCATACTAGAAGGCTTCCTTACCTTTATTTGTAGTTGTTAGGTCCCCACCAAAGAGGTTCAGGTGTTATTTTGTGCAAAACCTCCTTATTGGCTATTTCCCCTACCATAAGCCCTAAATGAATTGAATTGGCTTTGGAGTGTTGTGCTAATTTGCTTATTTCCATCGCTCAAAATTATAATTTTTTTGTATATATCCTCTCTTCATAATGTAAATAATATCCCAAGCGGCACACTTTACTACTTATTTCGATGGAAATAAGCGAATTAGCATAACACCTCATAGCCCCATTCAATTCCCATTCAATGCAATGCAATTCATTGAGGGCTTATGGTAGGGGAAATAGCCAATAAGGAGTTTTTGCACAAAAAAACACCTGGACCTCTTTGGTGGGGACGTAACAACTACAAAGAAAGGTAAGAAAGGTAAGAAAGCATTCTAGCATGGAATTCTCCTTTAAGTCCCGGTATGTGTAAATTGTCTTTTGTGATATTCCGCAATCTGAGTGCTGAGCTACTAGACCCCTCCCCCCTTCACTCTCCTCTTAAGCAGCCTTTAATGATAGGACATTAGCGAAGGCTCATAAGATTAATTGGCAATCAATTCACAGAAATAATGTAATCTTATGTGAATTCATTGCTTTTCTTATACACACACACAAAAAAAAGAAAACCCATCTTCAATATTTTACTATGTCATTAATATACCTTAGAGCAGTTGTGTGGAAATAATAAAAAAGTCCCCCCCATTCTGTGTTTCCTAGAACTGTAATTATGAAAAAAATCATTAACATGGTGAAAGTGAAACACATCTTGATGACATCATCAAGATGTGTTTCACCATGTTAATGATTTTTTTCAGACCTCTACTCTAGATTTTTTTATTATTTCCACACAACAGCTCTAAGGTATATTAATGACATAGTAAAATGTTGAAAATGGGTGGTTTTTCCCTTTAAGCAGCCTTTAATGATAGGACATTAGCGAAGGCTCATAAGATTAATAAAATTGACAATCAACTCACAGAAATAATGTAATCTTATGTGAATTCATTGCTTTTCTTATACACACACAAAAAAGAAAGCATCTTATGCAACAGAAAGATTAGATTAGATAAGATTCAAATTGAAACATTGTGAACTGCCTCATTTGTGTTCCCAATTTCAACAAATGTATTGACGTTACTTTGACTCCCCACTTGCATGCTGGCCTAGATGCAACAACAACAGTAAAAACACTGACCGATCACAGCCCCGCCCCCCACCGTGGCAAGGCCGATGAGGAGGTAACGTCGTAACCGTCGTCCTCTCTCCCTTTTCAGCCTCCGAGACGAGTCCTCTCTAAGCCACGCAGAGCAAAACAAAACAAGGGAATGCACTGGTCAAAGGGATTGCTCCAAGTAATAGATGAGTGCTGTGGATACAAGAAATGTTTGTGCTCAACACTTTTAAGAGTTTGAGCTTTACTTTTTTTTGTTTTAGTCAAACCATCAGGCTGAACAAAAAAAAGCAATGGCAAATGCTTAGAGGATAGTAGGATGAAGGGATTATCACACATAAATAAGGCTTCACAGCACAAGTCAGAACAAACTCAACACGGTGACGCAAACTAGTGGCTCAGTGTCAAACTTCGGTGACCTTCGGACCGTGACAGAGCTGCCGTGACACTGTGTTCTGTGTCCAGCAACATGCAAAAGAATCGTAACATCCACAGACAAACTTACTGTAGAAGTCGGTCCTGAATGTTTGAGCGGTTTAACATGAAGAGACATAATATTAAAAATCACACCCGTGTGAACTGAGTGGTGCAACTCAGTTCACCCCCCCCCTCTCTCTCTCTCTTATTAGCAGGCAACAGTGCTCATGAGTCACACATGAGTCACACTCACACATAGGTTAACACATAGTCATGGACATTGCTGTTTCTTGGAGTGGTTGCACCACTCAAAAGAACATCACTATCTTTCATGTGCAGAAACGCTCAATGCCATTGCATTCCTCAGTATCAGGTTCAGTATCATGGTCAGTAAGTATCATGTCATTACCATTGTCAGTATCATCATGTCAGTAAGTATCATGTCAGTATTATTGTCAGTAAGTATCATGTCAGTATCATTGTCAGTAAGTATCATGTCAGTATCATGTCAGTATCATTGTCAGTATCATGATCAGTACGTGTCATGACAGTATCATGTCAGTATCATGATCAGTACGTGTCATGACAGTATCATGTCAGTATCATTGTCATCATGACAGTATCATGATCAGTACGTGTCATGACAGTATCATGTCAGTATCATTGTCATCATGACAGTATCATGGTCAGTAAGTATCATGTCAGTATCATGGTCAGTATCATGATCAGTACGTGTCATGACAGTATCATGTCAGTATCATTGTCATCATGACAGTATCATGTCAGTATCATGGTCAGTATCATGACAGTATCATGGTCAGTAAGTATCATGTCAGTATCATGGTCAGTAAGTATCATGTCAGTATCATGGTCAGTAAGTATCATGTCAGTATCATGGTCAGTAAGTATCATGTCGGTATCATGTCAGTATCATGGTCAGTATCATGTCAGTATCATGGTCAGTAAGTATCATGTCAGTATCATGATCAGTACGTGTCATGACAGTATCATGTCAGTATCATTGTCATCATGACAGTATCATGTCAGTATCATGTCAGTATCATGTCAGTATCATGGTCAGTATCATGTCAGTATCATGGTCAGTATCATGACAGTATCATGGTCAGTAAGTATCATGTCGGTATCATGATCAGTACGTGTCATGACAGTATCATGTCAGTATCATTGTCATCATGACAGTATCATGTCAGTATCATGGTCAGTATCATGTCAGTATCATGGTCAGTAAGTATCATGTCAGTATCATGATCAGTACGTGTCATGACAGTATCATGTCAGTATCATTGTCATCATGACAGACAGTATCATGTCAGTATCATGGTCAGTATCATGACAGTATCATGTCAGTATCATGGTCAGTAAGTATCATGTCAGTATCAAGGTCAGTATCATGATCAGTACGTGTCATGACAGTATCATGTCAGTATCATTGTCATCATGACAGTATCATGTCAGTATCATGGTCAGTAAGTATCATGTTAGTTTCATGGTCAGTATCATGATCAGTACGTGTCATGACAGTATCATGTCAGTATCATTGTCATCATGACAGTATCATGTCAGTATCATGGTCAGTATCATGACAGTATCATGGTCAGTAAGTATCATGTCAGTATCATGGTCAGTAAGTATCATGTCAGTATCATGGTCAGTAAGTATCATGTCAGTATCATGATCAGTACGTGTCATGACAGTATCATGTCAGTATCATTGTCATCATGACAGTATCATGTCAGTATCATGGTCAGTATCATGACAGTATCATGGTCAGTAAGTATCATGTCAGTATCATGGTCAGTAAGTATCATGTCAGTATCATGGTCAGTATCATGTCAGTATCATGGTCAGTATCATGTCAGTATCATGGTCAGTAAGTATCATGTCAGTATCATGATCAGTACGTGTCATGACAGTATCATGTCAGTATCATTGTCATCATGACAGTATCATGTCAGTATCATGGTCAGTAAGTATCATGTCAGTATCATGGTCAGTATCATGATCAGTACGTGTCATGACAGTATCATGTCAGTATCATTGTCATCATGACAGTATCATGTCAGTATCATGGTCAGTATCATGGCAGTATCATGGTCAGTAAGTATCATGTCAGTATCATGGTCAGTAAGTATCATGTTAGTATCATGGTCAGTATCATGATCAGTACGTGTCATGACAGTATCATGTCAGTATCATTGTCATCATGTCAGTATCATGGTCAGTATCATGTCAGTATCATGGTCAGTAAGTATCATGTCAGTATCATGGTCAGTAAGTATCATGTCAGTATCATGGTCAGTAAGTATCATGTCGGTATCATGTCAGTATCATGGTCAGTATCATGTCAGTATCATGGTCAGTATCATGTCAGTATCATAGTCAGTAAGTATCATGTCAGTATCATGATCAGTACGTGTCATGACAGTATCATGTCAGTATCATTGTCATCATGACAGTATCATGTCAGTATCATGGTCAGTATCATGTCAGTATCATGGTCAGTATCATGAGAGTATCATGGTCAGTAAGTATCATGTCGGTATCATGATCAGTACGTGTCATGACAGTATCATGTCAGTATCATTGTCATCATGACAGTATCATGTCAGTATCATGGTCAGTATCATGACAGTATCATGGTCAGTAAGTATCATGTCAGTGTCATGGTCAGTAAGTATCATGTCAGTATCATGGTCAGTAAGTATCATGTCAGTATCATGGTCAGTAAGTATCATGTCGGTATCATGTCAGTATCATGGTCAGTAAGTATCATGATCAGTACGTGTCATGACAGGATCATGTCAGTATCATTGTCATCATGACAGTATCATGACAGTATCATGGTCAGTAAGTATCATGTCGGTATCACGATCAGTACGTGTCATGACAGTATCATGGTCAGTATCATGTCAGTATCATGGTCAGTATCATGGTCAGTAAGTATCATGTCAGTATCATGATCAGTACGTGTCATGACAGTATCATGTCAGTATCATTGTCATCATGACAGTATCATGTCAGTATCATGGTCAGTATCATGACAGTATCATGGTCAGTAAGTATCATGTCGGTATCATGGTCAGTAAGTATCATGTCAGTATCATGATCAGTACGTGTCATGACAGTATCATGTCAGTATCATTGTCAGTATCATGACAGTATCATGGTCAGTAAGTATCATGTCAGTATCATGATCAGTACGTGTCATGACAGTATCATGTCAGTATCATTGTCATCATGACAGTATCATGGTCAGTAAGTATCATGGTCAGTAAGTATCATGTCAGTATCATGGTCAGTAAGTATCATGTCAGTATCATGGTCAGCAAGTATCATGTCAGTATCATGGTCAGTATCATGGTCAGTAAGTATCATGTCAGTATCATGTCAGTATCATGGTCAGTAAGTATCATGTCAGTATCATGTCAGTATTATGTCAGTATCATGTCAGTATCATGGTCAGTAAGTATCATGTCAGTATCATGTCAGTATCATGTCAGTATCATGGTCAGTAAGTATCATGTCAGTATCATGGTCAGCAAGTATCATCTCAGTATCATGGTCAGTAAGTATCACGTCAGTATCATGGTCAGTAAGTATCATGTCAGTATCATGTCAGTATCATGGTCAGCAAGTATCATGTCAGTATCATGTCAGTATCATGTCAGTATCATCGTCAGCAAGTATCATGTCAGTATCATGTCAGTATCATGTCAGTATCATGGTCAGCAAGTATCATGTCAGTATCATGTCAGTATCATGTCAGTATCATGGTCAGTAAGTATCATGTCAGTATCATGTCAGTATCATGTCAGTATCATGGTCAGTAAGTATCATGTCAGTATCATGTCAGTATCATGGTCAGTAAGTATCATGTCAGTATCATGTCAGTATCATGGTCAGTAAGTATCATGTCAGTATCATGTCAGTATCATGTCAGTATCATGGTCAGCAAGTATCATGTCAGTATCATGGTCAGTAAGTATCATGTCAGTATCATGGTCAGTAAGTATCATGTCAGTATCATGGTCAGTAAGTATCATGTCAGTACCATGTCAGCAACATGGTCAGTTCCTCACTTTCTTAACATTTGTTTGACATCCATATTCTTGAACTGTCTATAAAGAGCCCATCCATCCATCCATGCTGATGCTTAAGTTCCATCCATTACTTACTCGCTCTCCTCCACTGCCTCCCTGAGCCTCTCTCCCAGGGTCTCCTCAAACTCCTCCAGTTGCTTGGGAGACACTCGTAGCAGACAGATGACGTGCCGGATGAGAACCCGGGCTCTGGCATCGTACTGACCTGAGCACACATCACCACATCACACATCACAGCACATCGTACTGACCTGAGCACACATCACCACATCACACATCACAGCACCAGAACGATGTATTGGTCATAGTACGATTACAATGGTTTTACATCAAAGACAAATATGCATTCATAACACATGATTCTTACCGTCTTTGACAGAAAAAGACACCAGGTCCTGTAAAATAAAATAAAAGTCATTAAGCACAGCGCAAAAAATAAAATATACAATACAAAAAAGATACGTGATGAAATAAGGAGATACAAGGTTTTTGCCCGACAGCAAAAATATGCTAAAAAGTAATTAGAGCCTCTTTCATACGTGCACTGTAACCTGGAAGCTATCCATGCATTATGCTGTAGCCTGTAGGGCTGTATGTGTGAATGCAAATGGACTTGAGTTGACGCGTCACGCATGCCATCAGTGGGCTCATATAGAGCGTCGCAGTCCCGCCTCCTACCCTGGACCAGGAAATGAAACCCAATGCATTATTCTCATAGACATTTCTTAAAGTATTTATTTAAAGACGGTTACGCCGCGGACAAAGCCAACTCGAGTCGTGACAACTCATGACAACACAAACAATATTTTGGACCAAACAAATAATTAGAAAGAAGAAAAAAACGGCAGGTTACAACACTTTTTTTGTTGTTTTTCTTCTTTGTAATTATTTGTTTGGTCCAAAATATTGTTTGTGTTGTCATGAGTTGTCACGACTCGAGTTGGCTTTGTCCGCGGCGTAACCGTCTTTAAATAAATACTTTAAGAAATGTCTATGAGAATAATGCATTGGGTTTCATTTCCTGGTCCAGGGTAGGAGGCGGGACTGCGACGCTCTATAGGGTGGTAAATTAAACTTCTTGGTGCTGGGAGTCTGATAATAAAGTACTAGCTGGCTTTTCAGACTGTGCTGGAAGATGGGGAGTGAATCTGTAGTCCTGACTGAGGGATGGGGGTCATTCCACAGCTTGCTAGCCAGTTTAATTTTGTAATTGCATTTGCTTCGCTTTTAATGCATTTTTAAAGCGATTTTTTAACTCAAATCTTTGCTTCTGGGGGTCTTTGCCTGGAATAAAATAATAAATAAATAATAATAAATAATAAAATATGTTGAGATGGGGGTCCGTGGCCAAATACATTAACCCATTCTGGGCGGGAACCCCTTTTGGTGTTTTAACTAAGCATTATGTTATACTTTAGCTATTGAAAAATAGCAGATCTACAAGCTCATAGCGCGCCACCGAGTGGCGCACTACGAGCTTGTAGGTCTGCTATTTTTGAAAAATCGTGAAAATGCGGCACAAATCTTTGAATATATATTCTTTCAGGGCGAACGTTTTTTTTTATTTCGACGTCAGGCCTAAATGGGTTAATTCATTTTGGGGGTCCTTGACATGAAAAGGTTTGAGCACCGGCACCGGTAGAGGTATAACAACAAACGTTTTTCCGAAAACGGTTATAATGGGTTGGCAGAGGAAGTGTAGCACTCAGGATTACATTAGATAATTGACACTGGGTTGAAAAAATGGGTTGCAAAATCGTGGGATAAAAAAAGAAAAGAAAACGGTTAATGATTTAGAGCAGGGGGAGGCAACCTTTTGCACCTGTACCAACATCACTGATCACTGGTACAGTGTGAGACTATATATAAAAATATATAGTCCCTCAAAGTCCCTCAAATTTGTAATTACATCCTAATTCTACATTCATTAAAACTCTGAACTCTGACTGGGGAGTGAGTCTGGTGGTTATTGCAAATTGATGGGTTATAGTCTAATGATCATTATAATGATGTGAAAGAAAATATTCGTGGAATATCAAAATATGTTGGAAGTTTTGATGAGGTGTCGATTAAAATTAATGTTGACATAGCACACAAGTTTTTTTTTGTTTTTACATAATAGGTAGTTAAACAACTAGTCGACTAGTAAACTAGGCAACTAGTCAACTAGTAAAAAGGACTAGAAGTGAATGCCCTAGCCTGATGATGAGAAGTCCTAACGCCCCGTGGTGCTAGTGTGAACTATACCTGTGCGACGGGCGTGGCCCCAGCAGCCAGCAGCGGCTCAGCCTGGAGGATGGAGTAGAAGGTATCAGAACCCTCGCAGCCCAGGCCCGACAGAAAGGCCCCCATGACAGGCATGACGGACACATCCAGGCCCAGCCACTTCACCAGGCCCTCCAGGTACTGCTCACGAAATGCTCTGTACAAACAACAGCCAAATACACGTTAATTAACCCCCTTTTTAGTTACAGTTTATAGGCCTACATCAAAATATTACATACCGGTATTTAGTCTGCAGGCAGTGGTGGGAAGTAACTAAGTAAATGTACCCAAGTACTGTACTTTAAGTGCACTTTACACTTTACTGGAGTGTTTCCAATTTTCAATACTTTTACCTTTTGGTATTTTAAGTGTATTTTGATGCCAAAACATTTGTACTTTTACTCAAGTAAGTACTGATATACAGGACTTTTACCTGTAAAAATAGTATTTCTACAATATGGAATTGATACTTTTACTCAATACAAAAAATATTTAGTAGTTCTTCCACCACAGTCTTCAGGTCTTCTAAGGCCTTCGCAACAGACTGATGCATGCTTGTTGTATGAGATGTATAGCTGATGCAAGCTCGCAATGCATTTCCAATGGGAGTCACATGGTTTGCACAACATTTGTGTTGTATGAGGGGGAGGGGGGGGCAGTCGAAACACAGCCGAAAGCCATACAACACAAATGTTGTGTCAAACCATGTGACTCCCATTGGAAATGCATTGCGAGCTTGCATCAGCTATACATCTCATACAACAAGCATGCATCAATGTTGTATGCTAGATGTAAAGGTGTGAGTCGGGCCTAACTGCTGTATAACTAGAGTGAGGGTGAGGGCGGCAGTTACCTGTTTTCAGGCCCACCAAACAGCTGACCCAAGGAAACGGAACACATTGCAGCATAGGCAAAACGCCCTGGTTCTGTCAGCTGTCTTCCAATGATCACCCCCGACCCCCCAGGGTCTGATGAGACAATAAGGAATACTGGAGGTTAGAACCAGGTTGGAATGAAAGTAGAATTTGCGTCACTCACCACTAGAACACCCCTTCTCATCCTTAAGCCATTTAGGCCTGACGTCAAAATAAAAATAAAAGTCTTCTGAAAGAATATATATTCATAGATTTGTGCCACATTTTCACGATTTTTCAAAAATAGCAGACCTACAAGCTCGTAGCGCGCCACTCGGTGGCGCGCTATGAGCTTGTAGATCTGCTATTTTTCAATAGCTAAAGTATAACATAATGCTTAGTTAAAACACCAAAAGGGGTTCCCGCCCAGAATGGGAATTTGACTCAAAGAAATAGGTGAACAAACGCCCTGAAAGGGCTACGCTTCACGAAACATTTCACATTTATAGCCAGTGATGAAGCCATTGATGATGAGGGACAGACAATAAAATACAATAATAATTTAGTCCACTTGTTTTGGGGGGTATTTGTCACTGTGCATAAATTTGCACATACCATGAAATGTGTCCTCTGCATTTATTTATCCTAACTGTTAGGGGCAGTGGGGAAGTGACATTATTACAACAAAGTCAACAAAGTCCACTCCCACAACACCAGAGGGAGTTCAACAAACCATGTGCAACCCAGATTCGGTACAAACAAGGGATTAAATTAATTTCGCTCCTATACCACCAAAATGTGGAACGCCCTACCAACAGTCATTAAGACATGCAAATCCCTTGACTCCTTCAAAACTGCTCTCAAAGGGCACCTACGGACGGCTGCAATTCGAAACTGGCCCCCGTAAAATCTGAATCCCCACCCACCCCTGTTTCCCCTCACTGTATATATTTCTTTTCCCTTTTTACCTCCTATAATGATTTATTTTTGACTATATAGTTGTGTATATTCGTACGTCTCTAAATGTTTTGATGAATTGAAAATGGCAGGTGGGTCCTATTGTAAACAAGTGTAATGCTTTATGGTGTCGTCCACTCACTGTTAACAGTTTTTGTATTGAGTTGTACTTGAAATGTACTGTAATTCTGCAAACTGTTAATAAATCAATCAATCAATCAATCAATCAATCAATCACAATGCCTGGGGACACAAACAGTAACGTTTAGACTGATGCCAGGCTGTGATACAATTACAATAACATAGCGGGTGTGTAGAAGTATAGAGGGTGCATGCAAACCAAACCAGGCCGTGATAGTAACCATCTGATTACCAGACAGCTTTACCCTTTCAGCTACAGCTGCCCCAAAACCATTTAATACAGAGAGAACTCAGGCAGTTTATTCCAGATGTGTTGAACAGAATGTACAGTACAGTAGCAGAGCCCCGGGCTGCAACATGTACAGGTACTGTATGCCAAAATGTACGACTCCAGGTCAGTTGCTGCACACAGTAGCCTACAGTGCACATAGATAATATACTGTATAATAATTATAATAATAATAATACATACTGTAAACTGTATGTTATAATGTACTACTACAGTAATAGCTCAAGTACGACACATGCACAGAGCACCATCAAAGCACCTCAAAATGCGATATTTAATGTAGGACTATAATAGCCTACATTTAGTCTACTACTTGTTATTCTTAATTATTTATTTTGTTATTGTTGTTATTGTTGTTGATGCTACAGTGTTGAGCAAAGAATCTTGCTCTTCCTTGTGTACTCTTACTGCATGAGATGTACTGTAGGCCTACTGTAACAAATATGTAATGACTTTTAATAACTTTACAGCATTGGTACATAAACACTGTAAAACAATCTTAAAGTCCAAAATAAGAGCACTGAGCAGTATCAAACACATCTACTACAACTCTACTACTGCTGTCCTCCAGTAGGCTAACAGCTGGATGTGTAACTCAAGCCAGTCTAAAACCACCAAAAGCTGAAATCCTAAATAGCAATAATAATAATACACTTGTTTGGATTCTTCTCTTGAAACGTAGCAGTGTATAGTATTACTACTATACCTGGGGTGAAGTTTCTTTCCGTGTTTGTCTCTTTTTCCTCCATGTTGTCGGTGGTAATTTGTTACACACACTCACCCAGTGTGTGAACTTTGTTTGCAACTCCGTCATGACGTGTCTGCTCTGCTGCTGCTGAGGAACAGAGCTGTGTTCAAGAAACACTGCAAACGAAACGTTTACTAAAGCCTCGCTCATCATGACCTATGATCATGACATGCACGACGTGCCACGTAAACTATATATTTCCTAGTACGACTGTGTCGCTCGCCAAAAAAGACCTGATCTGAAGGTTAGCTTGTACATGTAACTTGTAGATAGGTTACTTATTATTTTTGTATAAAATTGGTCGAAATGCAGCGTTCTATCGAGCACGCCTCCCAAATTAAAGCTGTAGTGCCATCATTGTCCAGCAGGTGTGAGTGTAACATTTATTTAGTAATCTTGATTCACAGTTCACACACTGTCTGTTCTGTTTCCAAGGCAAGGCAAGGCAATTTTATTTATATAGCACCTTTCATACACAAGGCAATTCAAAGTGCTTTACAGAAATAAAAACAAATACAGAGTGCAACAGTGCACTTAAAAAATAAACAAAGATTACAATAGACACAATTAAATACTGTAAGATAACATTACATAATTGGCATATAAATTAGAACAAATACTCCCACCTTTGATTAAAAGCCCAGGCAAGACCTAGCTGTTATTAAACATCATTAGGATAGGCAATGTTAAATAAGTATGTTTTTAAATTAGACTTAAAAACAGCGATGGTTGGGGATTTCCTAATGTAACCTGGAATATTATTCCAGGTTTGTGGTGCATAATAGTGAAATGCTGCTTTCCCATGTTTTGTTCCAACTATGGGATGAACAATTATGGGATGAACAACTTTCCACTGTCCTGCCATGTCCTCAATTTAAAATAGTTGATGTCTTTCTAGACTAGTTTCCTTAGATGGGTCAATATAAGCTGCTTCTTTTCTGCATGATATTTTGAGACCTACAGTATAGGTGTTGTGAACTTGTGATATTGACATGACTGAAATTAAATAAGGATGGATGGATGGATGGATTTTATTTTGTCATTGGACACAAGTGTACAACGAAATTAATCTGTTGGCATCAAACCAAATGCAATACAAGAGGGTAATCATAATTCAAAAGTTGTTAGTATTGGCAAGAGTAAAAACAGTATTAAAGAAAAATACAGTTTATGTACAGTCAGTAGGAGTTCATATTGTCCTGGGGGGGGGGGGGGGGGCAGAGGGCAGACGGACAGATTATCATTTGGTTAAAGAGTTCAAGAGAATAATGACTGAGGGTGAGGGGAAGAAGCTGTTTCTGGATGACTAATCATGCTTTTATTTTTGAGTGGTGTAAACCACTCCTACAACTGGCTTTGTTAGTTTACGTGTCTGTCTGTCTGTCTGTCTGTCTGTCTGTCTGTCTGTCTGTGCTCAAAAAATGAGCATGGTTGCTACGGTCACCCAGTTCACCCGGGTGTGATTTCATTACGTCAGACATCAGCTGATCAGGCTATATAAGACCTTACACCACTCAGTTCACACAGGTGTGATTTTTTATTATACACATGAAAATAGTATTTAGGCTACTATAGGTGTATGTAGAGAACCTGCAGCATGTCATCCATGCTATCATTGTCATGGTTGGTAGGCAATATCTGTTGTCCTCAACACATGTTCTCTCCTCTCCTCGTTTCAGATGAGGCTGAGCCTGACCCGGTCAACCACCCCCCAGGTGAGGCTGAGCCTGACCTGGTCGACCACCCCCCAGGTAATGTGTAACAAAGTGATTCATTCAAGGTCATCACGTTCACGATGGGAGGACACAGTAAAATGTCTACATGTTTTGTAGCTGCACTCAATGGCCTTGAGAATTTAACAGAAAGTTCAAGAGAGAGTGACTCAGATCATGAACAAACACATCGGCAAGGCCACAGAAGAATGGGTGTTATTTGACGAGATTTATAAATCCTACTTTTGGTTGGCTTGAGTAACCTATTAAATAGAACAAGCCGAAAAAGAAAGCACCCACATTATCAGCTGGCCCAACTTTGCCAGGGGTTATTATGTGCTGATTTCGCTCCTATGCCACTAAAATGTGGTACGCCTTACCAACAGCCATTACGAAATGTGAATCCCTAGACTCCTTCAAAACTGCTCTCACTTACGGGCAGCTGCAATTCGAAACTGGCCCCTGTAAAAAAGTTTTTTCTACTTTTTTAATTGTATGATTTATTGTCTCCACCAGGCCAATTGGTACACAGTCTCTCTAGAGCCATTCAACGAAACGGGTCTTTCAGATTTCTCAGACTCCATCCTGATTGGCTAAGATTGGCTTCCAAAGCAAGCAGGAGTGCTCAGTTTCAAACAAAATTCTGCAAATCATGAACACATCGTGTGATTTCCGTGAAATTGTGCACGCACATTCCCACTAGGCCGAGGAAGAAATGCCACATGAACATTTTCAACTCAGCCTCATGGTGGCGCTATAACTGGCAGAAAAGTGTTTTCACCTCTAACTGCACGGATCTGTGGATAACTTTGTATGCCAACTCCCTAGAGGCCAAGGAAAAACCTTTGCCTGGAATTTTTCACATCTGCTCTTTATAGCGCCACCAGGAGGCCGACATATGTAAAACACATTTTCTAATATTACTCCTTCAGATTGTATCCAAATTTCACACAAATCGGTACACATGCTCAAGACGTGATCAAGACGGGTTTGTTTGATTTATCATAATCCACCCTCATTGGCTACGATTGGCTTCTAAACTTTTCAGGAGTAGCCCGCTTTGTACCCGTTTTGTACAAATCACCACAACTACTCAACGCAGCGTCCGATTGTGGTGAAACTGTGCATGCATATTCCCACTAGGCTTTGGAAGAAATGCCACTTGACAGTTTTCAAATCAGCCTCATGGTGGCGCTACAACAGGCCAAGCCACGTCACACACGCACGCATGTACGCACGCGCACACACACGTTTGTATTGCTCCTAAACATTTTGCCAAACATCACACTCACACTCCTATCCTCCTGGTGGAGACCTGTGCCCAGAAGGGCACTTTTTCTAGTTTTCTTCTTTTTCTTGAGGGGTGCTAGCCCCTCCTATTGATTGATTTATTGAAGTATTTATTAACAGTTTGCAGAATTACAGTAGCCTACATTTCAAGTACAACTCAATACAAAACACTGTTAACAGTGGACGACACCATGAAGCATTACACTTGTTTACAACAGGGTCCACCCTTTTCAATTCATCAGACGCACGCACGCACAAACACACACACACACACACACACACACACACACACACACACACACACACACACACACACACACACACACACACACACACACACACACACACACACACACACACACACACACACACACACACACAGATATATCCATATATGGGCATGTGACCTAGCCTGGCACGGCCAGACTCATAGCGAGGGTTCACTGAAGAATCTTCAGTGAATCCCCGCTATGAGGCGGAAGATTTGTGTGTTAGGCCTATGTGTTATGTGTGTTCCATATTTGGGCTGATAACAATGTTATCAACATGTCCGTCGTTGCTGGGGTTATGCATCGACAACACGTTGCCATTGTCCAGTCCAGATATTGGTATATGCATGAACTTCACAGGCGCAAACTTTAACTTTGGATAAGGACAGCTGCATCGTCCTTATCCAAGCTCTGCTTGTGTCTGCCGAACAACATGTGTGCATTGTTTTTCGGTACTGTAGCCTGCTGTGCCTTGTGATTCAATCAGCAGCGCGTCTCTGTGTACTGTATGTTGTAACCATGACAAACACTTGTATTGTTTCTCTCTGTTTTTACGACACTTCTCTTGAGTACCCAGTTTCCCTGAAATCCATTTTCTCGCTCACATTTGATCCCTATTGTGTGTCGTCGTCCCCCCCCCCCCCCCCCCCCAACACGCCCCAAACCACCCCACACCCATCTGCACTTCCAGTACATATTTATTGGTTGGTGAGGTTGAGAACTTCTTGATTTCACAATCAACAATGCTGGTTATTTAAAGTTATATTAAATGGTTGATTTGACAAGAGATGTGCATGGAAAAAAGCATTTACAAGAAAGGACTATAATCAACTTCTACAGTCTTGGTCGACTTAAGACTCATTCATAGTCTGGATTTTCGATGGTGAGGTGACCACCGCTCCGGTGGTGAGGTGACCACCGCTCCGGTGGTGAGGTGACCACCGCTCCGGTGGTGAGGTGACCACCGGAGCTGAAATAACGTTGAGCGGTGGTGAATAAAAACAGAGAGAAGGGCTGGGGCGGTGGCGGTGGTTTGCTCTTCAGTTGGCTCAGTGACGTCAACATGACGTCATGTTGTAGTTCGGTGCTCACCTCACCACCGAAGATCCAGACTATGAATGAGCCTTAAGACCAAATCGATGATTAATCAACTACAGTATGAGTTGACAATTGACATCCCTGAAATGATTCACTGTCGTTACAGTTTTTGGCCTGTCATCAAGCATAAAGTAGGCCTACATGAAAAATAATTTACAAACAAAAAATTGAAATAATTTTGAAACGGTTTGTGGTTAAGTAGTTAACACTGAGGATTTGACTGTGTTCTTCAGCAATCACCATGCCTATATGCCCCCATTCCATCTGACCACATTCTGTACAATAAGACAACAACCCAGAGAGGAGACAGGAAAAGTGCGTGGGGGTTGATTAAACTTCCACCGGGCTTCATGAGCTGGACTGTTAACACAACCACGGCACTTAATCAAAATAATATCCTGGATGTGTCATGGAGGAATCTCCCAGTCTACGTGCTGTACTGTTTCTGTCTCCCTCAGCAAGGTATCCTGTTTATCCTGCCTCTTTGCAGCCTCTCGTGTGTCATAATAAACACTCCATTTTATGTACGGTAACAGATACACCGTGTACTATGTGGTCATTATATACAGCGTTGTCAGCGGTCTCTTATCGACTATAAACAGATATTTTCATGGTAATAAATATTCAGTTAATCGTCATTGATGACGTGGTGTGTAAACTAAGGTTGGTTATACCATTTACAGGACATGTCTGTTTGTCGAAGCTTGCATGTGATCAAGCACTTCTGACTTTGAAAGCACTGGACATTGAAAAGGGTTCGGGTTAGACATCACACAAGGTTGTCCAATGCAAAATATTCCATCTAAATATTTTTTAGACCTGTGTGTAAACAGGTCTTACTATGTAAGGGCAAGTCTTTGCTTAGATTTCTCTGGAGTTCTACAAAGCAAAGCCACAGTGGTCTGGTAAACATCAAGACAGTCTCCATGACTGCTGGAGACATTCTCCCCAAAGAGAAAAATTCAAGCATCTCAATACAAAAACAAGGAAAATCTCAATACAAAAAAGTGGGGTCAGATTCTATAGCGTGGAAAAAAGTGTCTCTAGGGCGCGGCAGAATTAAAGTTTGGTGTGACTGCACTCTAACAATGACAAAGTATAAAACTTGAGGAGGCAAATATATATTACTTTGATTTATGGACTGTAATGCGACACCCCAAATAGCTGGATGATTTTAGATGATTGCCCCAAAATTTCACTATTGGTATTAATCCTTGTTCTGAATAGGTTAAGAAATACAGACATTTGGGACCACCTTCCCAACTTCAGAAGCAGTAGCAGTCAGCTCAGTCTTGTCCATCGATCACCCTGGGGCTAAACTGCCCCTTCCCCCTTGTAACTTGGCTGTGTCACCCAACCCGACACTGCATGTGCATGTGTGTGTTCAAGTCCCACAATGGATTACTCATTGAGAGCAGACAGGTAGACAGCCGGATCTCACAGCAGACAAGTTCAAACACAGTCCCCCCTAGTACCGTATCACTAACAGACAATGCCAGGTTCATTCCCACAATCTCACTTTGACTATTCTGTCACTTTGACAAGAGGCTGGTTGAGTGAAAATTTGTCAGACTGGAATGTCTGACCCTCTTGGCTCCGGGGAATATGTGTGTGTGTGTGTGTGTGTGTGTGTGTGTGTGTGTGTGTGTGTGTGTGTGTGTGTGTGTGTGTGTGTGTGTGTGTGTGTGTGTGTGTGTGTGTGTGTGTGTGTGTGTGTGTGTGTGTGTGTGTGCGTGCGTGCGTGCGTGCGTGCGTGCGTGCGTGCGTGCGTGCGTGCGTGCGTGCGTGCGTGCGTGCGTGCGTGTGTGCGTGCGCACACATTTTGTGTTTAAAAGTGCAGGATGCTAGGATTTAGTAGTATAGGAAGGAAAATTGTGCATGTGTGTCCGTGGGTGTGGGTGTGCGCTTAAGTACACGGAAGCAAAAGGCCCATGTTAGGAATGAGGGGAGGGTGGATCAGGATGAGGAGGGTGGATCAGGATGAGGGCGCTAACAGGTTGAACTGCAAGGCTTTCATCTGCCTGTCAGGAAGAACCAGATAGCAGCATCTGGTATCCCAACAGATGTAGGTTACTACATCTGTCATGTTGTTACACACAGACACATAGACAGTGTTGGGGAAGCTAGCATACCAACCTTCAATGACAGCAAGAGGACTGAGAAAGGGTACACAGCGGAGCGCAAATATCCACCAGGCCGGGTGATCTAACCAGTGCTGTGTAAGAGGCAATATCCAAACGTTACAGGGATGATGTGCGGATGCCGGACAGTGTGGCATTGTGCCAACCTATGCCTACTGCATAGGCGTCTACTATTTGTTTTGATAATGTGTTTCTAAATTGGGTCTTGTGATATTGAAGCGCGTAGCTGTCGGCCTACGAACCGGCGTCGTTTGAGTATAGAACCGCAGAGGACTACAGAGTGGCAGAATGAATGCACCTGTTGTGGCAGCATTTGATTGAAAACATTATATTATTGCATGTTACAATAATAATGTTCTTCACAGCATGATCAAGTAATAATGCTTTCCACCGGGTCTCTCTCCCTTTCTGTCTCTGTGCCCGGTGTCTCTCTCCCTTTCTGTCTCTGTGCCCGGTGTCTCTCTCCCTTTCTGTCTCTGTGCCCGGTGTCACGATCATCAGTGTCACGACTCCTAAGATCATGTGGACCTAATTTGGTGAAGATTGAATACCAAAGAAATCATGTTAGTTTCACATTTGTAGAGTCTCTTATAGGTCGAAGTGTAATAGCTTTCGGTTCTGCATTGTTTAGAAGCCCCATTTCATATTATTCAAATATAGGATACATAGGACGATGCGTTCAATACATTCTCTGTAAAGTAAGCCCCTTCCACAAACATGAGAAGCCATCGGTATGAAACATCAATAATCAGTATCATATATCATTTGTAGCAATGTGTGTGAGTTAATATAGTAATATAATCACCTAAATATAGTAAAAATATGTAGGAGTAGCAAAAAGTGTGTTTTGAAGAAAATTAAAACCTAGTAGTCTGAAATGGCCTGTATGGGGAGTTGCACCATGAACCAGTTATTGGCCAAAATATAAAGCTGTCTGTTTTAGCCCGGGCCTGAGGCCGATTTGAAAATATACGGGAGAGTGACTTCCTTCCCCTACTGGCATCGTGCAAAAGAAAGCTGATAGCTTGGTCTGGTAGTTTGCGAGATCAGCTCTGTACAAATTGGCTAGTGTGATGTCACAGATGACGTCACACATACAGATACATAACCCACATAGTGATGCGTGCGCGTTGATCTCTCTGGAGTATATCTGTTTGAGGTATCTTGAAAGCTGGGCATTCTTTCAGTCAGATGTCAGTTGACAACAAAAATAGATGAAAACATTTTATTTAGAATGTAAATACATGTGTGAATTTTTAATTAGATCCTGGCGTTCAGTCTGCTGAAATTTTCCCCCGTGCTCAGCACATTAAAAGACATCCACAAACCGCATAGACAGAGACAGATAGACAGACAGATAGACCGATTGATTGATTGTTTAATTGATAGTTTAATTTATAGTCCCCTTTTAATTCAGTGAGGGAAATTGGATATAGCAGCCCAGCACAGTAAGAAACACAGGACAGAAAGAGAGGAGTAGAGATACACCTAAACTGATCTCCACAGGCTGGAGGAAAGGAAAGGTATAAAATACCTTTTGATTGTTTAACGGAACTTAGTAACGTTATGTGAGTTGAGTCGTTTCAAAACGGCGGTGCTATCGAACAGCAACGTTATCCCAGACTGTTCGAGAGAATCTACTATCCCCTGGAGTTTCTCAAAATGGATCATCCGGATCCTGAAGAAGACCCGTGCACCCAGTCAGCAGGGGTTCAGGTGAAGAAGAGTAGCTTCCAGATCACCAGTGTGACTCCGGCTGTTTCTGTAAGCACCAGCAACAACACTCTGGAGGACACGGAAACCTCTGATGACCTGGATGAATCCCACACAGAGGATCTGTCCACCTCTGAAATCCTGGATGTATCCAACAACATGGCCGGGTCCAACAACATGGCCGGGTCAGACAGGAGGCTATCTGACCCAGGTGTGCACCCTGGTCTGGCCCCAACCCCTGTATCGTCAACTTCATCCCAGCCCACCTCGGCTCCCACTACCACTACTACCACCAGCTCTCGCTTCAGGGTGGTGAAGTTGGAGACCTTCAAGAGGAGAAGATGGACATGTTCTGAGCACTATGACAAGGTGGAGACCATGCCTTCTTCTGTGCCTACATCTCTGTTGGCAGAGGCTACATGTGCTTCTGGCCTGAGGCCAGTGGACAGCGTGAGGCAATTTACTCCCGAGACCTTTTTGGTGGGTTCAGAAAGGGAGAGCGCCATCAGCATGTTGAACCATTATACAGACAGCTTGTGCAGTGGCCAGACTGCAGGCACCATAGTGCCCAGGCAGTCCCACGATTATGCCCCACCTCACCTATTGTCCCACAGCCAGCCTCACGTACACCCCCAGGATCTCGCCCATTCACAGCTGAGAACCACCATGGCTCCCTCGGCTCCTGGAAGCATTCACCACCAGCCTGTCTCGATGACAGACAACCAGACCACCGTGGGCCACCCTCTGCCTGGTGGTGTTGCCCGGGAGGTTGCTAGTCCACACTCAGACTCCACCCAGTGCTGGGTGGGGGTTCAGCAACAGACGGCCTACACTTCTCAGCTCCAGCAGCCCTGTTTCAGCTCTCAGGCAGCCCAGGTGCAGGTGACACCTCCGGAGTACACACTTTTACACCAAGGAATCCCCCAGCCTCCTGCTGCGGGATTGACACCTGGCCCTGCCAACGGAGCCGGCCACATTACAGCAGCTCCTCAGCAGCAGCCACTGGTCCTTCAGGTTCATGCCCAGCAGAACTCTCTTCAGGCCACCACCTCCACCATGGTCCCCCCAAGCCACCTTGTCACTCTGGATCAGCACCAGTCACTCCCAGCCCAAGCCCAAGTCCAATCTGGGTCAGTCCACCAGGTAGTAGCGTCCTCCATGCCTCCTTCTAACATGCACAGTGATCCGCAGCTCCAAGCCCTCAATGGGGAGCACAGTGGTGGGATATCCTCTCAATCTGTTCAGTCTGCTCAGATCCAGCCACCTAATGTGAGCTTGACCCACGACTTCACGAGCGCCCAAGTCCAGGCTCAGACGGCCCAGGCCCTCTATGCCAACCTGCCCAACTTCACAACCACTCAGTTGGAGGATGCACAGCGTCTACTCCTCCAGCACCAGTCGGCCCTGTTGGGGCTTCCTGCCTCCGGGGTTGGTGCCAATGGAACTGAGATAAGCGCTACCTCGGTTGGGGCCTTAACTTCCTCAGTCCTCAACACTACAAACGGAGAGGATGACAGCTCGCCAGGAGCCAGTGTTGTGGCCATAGACAACAAGATTGAGCAAGCGATGGACTTGGTGAAGAGCCACCTGATGTATGCCGTGCGCGAAGAGGTGGAGGTACTGAAGGAGCAGATCAAGGAGTTGATTGATCGTAACTCTAAGCTGGAGCAGGAGAACACTCTTCTGAAGACCATGGCCAGCCCCGAGCAGATGGCTCAGTTCCAGGCCCAGGTCCAAACCAGCTCCCCCCCAGCTACGGCTGGGCCCCAGGGCGATGCCACAGTGGCAGCCCTGCCCTCACCCGTCGCCCATGATTCGGATGCCTCGACAGAGCATTCCCACACACCTACACACACCTACACTGAGCAGCCTGAAGGCCCCGAACACCAAGATCAAATATAATATTCACACCATTATAAATACAATGTTTTTTATGTCTATCCATTCGTTATCTGGCTGAAATGAAGCATAGCTTACTAGCTATAGTTCAGGCAAATATACTACTTGAAAGGTTCACACGCACCACTATGTTGGTTATGAAACTGATGTTGTCAAGCAGCTGACCAATTTGGCCTTGTATTTAAGCCCACCTCATTCCACCGTTGCTCTTCCCAATCTCACTGCAGGTTTGCATGCCAAGAAGAAACGCATATGAACTGCTGGTGACAGCAAGACAAACAACAGTGGAATGGTGATCTTAAATAGACCATCAAATTGGTCAGCTGCTTACATATTACAGTTTCATTATGCGTGTACATAACCTACATAGTGACGAGCATGCATGCAAACCACTTGAGTATATCTGCCTGAACTATAGGTCACAAGCAAAGCGTATTTCAGTCAGATAACTCAAAAATAGATAATACAACGTATTGTGAATATTGGAGTTCAGGCTCCGATACATATTACTTCCCGCTCAGCACATTAGAAGACAACATTTAAGACTAGGGAGATATGATACAAGTTCCCATATAGGCCATGCCATTTACACCTAACTAGATTGACCGACATTTTGCATTTTCTTCAGATTTTGTCTAAAACTCATAAATTGCTACATCTTTGGAGTCATGTGGGATACAGATGTTTGATATTCCATATACCGATTGGCTATAATTGGCTGCCCCTCCCAAAATTGTAGGAGGAGCCTGTTACAACAAATGCCCTCATCTGATCGACCCCATAGACCCATTAGACCCATTACCACATTACCACAAACACTACAAATGCCATGTTTGTTGCAGAAACATTTTTTTTTGTCTTCACAGTGTACATAATATCAGGAGACATGTGACAATGACCGTTGAAAATCTTTTAGATATTCCATTCCATTCTAATTGGCTTCCAAAACGTTTCCCTATTTGTAATGTCTCTTGTATTGTATTTCTCAAGCTGTCTTATGAGAGGGTCTGTCTGTCTGTCTGCTGTGTGTGTGTGTGTGTGCCGGAGATCACATCTTGCATGTCGCAAACCGTTGGATTGATCAGCTACATCTGTCTTGTGTCCACCACGAGTCCAGTAGGCCGCAGAGGTATCTCCACACATTTTTTCCATTTTTGAGATGCTTAACTTAAAATGTATGATGTATCGTGCTTAGCAATGCCCCACAGCTGTTCTGACATCATGGTAAACCACGGCCTCACATGGCTTATACTTTATTCTATTATACCTGGGCCAGCTATAAAAATGCAATTCATTAAAAATGCAATTCATTACACAATGTAAATGTCTGCAGTGATTGATTTGGTTGGTAATTGTGTTCCAGGGGCTTTGGAAACAAAGTTTACACAGATGTTGTGTACACTGTCCTTTTATTTGTGTCCTCCTGTTTGATGAGCGGCTTATGAGGTGGCTCAACTGACTGACTGACTGACTGACGGCTTTGATAGGTTGCCAGCCTGCCAACCCCCCGTACCCCCCTCCCCCCGCTCAACCTGCCCTAACAGATTCCACTGCGGATGCGCTTATAATTACAACATGTCTTAAACCTCCAGACATACCACAAAAGTGACTTCAGCTACCTTCTGTGTGCATGCGCTCACACCTGCGGGCTATGGTGATGTGTACATTAGCTGGCGTCTGTGTGTGTGTGTGTGTGTGTGTGTGTGTGTGTGTGTGTGTGTGTGTGTGTGAGATTGTGCTTGCACGTGTGTGTGTGTGTGTGTGTGTGGTTGTGCCTGCACGTGTGTGTGTGTGTGTGTGTGTGTGTGTGTGTGTGTGTGTGTGTGTGTGTGTGTGTGTGTGTGTGTGTGTGTGTGTGTGTGTGTAATTGTGCCTGCACGTGTGTGTGTGGTTGTGCCTGCACGTGTGTGTGTGTGTGTGTGTGTGTGTGTGTGTGTGTGTGTGTGTGTGTGTGTGTGTGTGTGTGTGTCTGTGTGTGTGCTTGCACGTGTGTGTGTGTGTGTGTGTGTGTGTGTGTGTGTGTGTGTGTGTGTGTGTGTGTGTGTGTGTGTGCGTGCGTGCGTGCGTGCGTGCGTGCGTGCGTGCGTGCGTGCGTGCGTGCGTGCGTGCGTGCGTGCGTGCGTGCGTGCGTGCGGTTTCACTGGGTTGTGCTTGCACGTGCACGTGTGTGTGTGTGTGTGTGTGTGTGTGTGTGTGTGTGTGTGTGTGTGTGTGTGTGTGTGTGTGTGAGAGTGCGTGCGTGCGTGCGTGCGTGCGTGCGTGCGTGCGTGCGTGCGTGCGTGCGTGCGTGCGTGCGTGCGTGCGTGCGTGCGTGCGTGCGTGCGTGCGTGCGTGTGTGCGGTTTCACTGGTTTGTGCTTGCACGTGCATGTGTGTGGCACACACTTGCATCAGTGTGCACTGTACATGTGAAGACTTGTGTATGTGTTTCATGCCTGTTTGTGTTACTAAGGGTGGATGACAGCTGTAACAGGGTGTGTGTGTGTGTGTGTGTGTGTGTGTGTGTGTGTGTGTGTGTGTGTGTGTGTGTGTGTGTGTGTGTGTGTGTGTGTGTGTGTGTGTGTGTGTGTGTGTGTGTGTGTGTGTGTGTGCATGTGTGTGTGTGTGGGATGAGCTGTAAGGGCCATGAAATCATGAAATGGAGAATCCAGCTGCTTTGCACCGTGGCCAACGTTCACAGCGTCATGGGGGACACAGCTGAGGAGGACAGCAGAGACAGACAAATCAATAGACTTAAGCCCTATTAGACGTCGTCATATGGCAAATAGCAATTTACAAGCTCACAAACACATCACGATGCAACGCGCTGAGAGCTCGCATTTATGCTATTTTCTACTTTTGTAGTTTTGAAATGTTTTGAAATTTTGACAATTTCTGAAAATAAATCGCCTATAATGGCTTGCCCAAAATTGGGATGCCAGCTAGTGTTTAAGTGTGGGAATAAAAAAATGCAATATTGGAGAATAAGAAAATATAGATGCACCCAGTGCGTCCATCCGTCCGTCCGTGTGTGTGTGTGTGTGTGTTTTCACGTGCGTGCGTGCGTGCGTGCGTGCGTGCGTGCGTGCGTGCGTGCGTGCGGTGCGTGCGTGCGTGCGTGCGTGCGTGCGTGCGTGCAGGGCATCAGTTCCATTCAACCAACGCCCGTTTCCGACACTGTACAATCCTGAGTGCTCATTTTACTCACAATGTACTAAATGAATCGGACTGTGTGTGTGTGTGTGTGTGTGTGTGTGTGTGTGTGCCAGAATTAAACCAGAGCCTGAAGAACCCAGAGTGTCATCGGTGAGTCACTCCCGGTGGCCCTTCTCTTGTGGTTTACTGAGCCTTTGGGCTTTTAGTATATTTCTCGGTTTTAGGAGTCATGCAACAGATGCAAGGGTTCTTTTGAGGGCTTTTGGACAGAAGTCAGTCAATTCATACAGGAAGGGGACCTTTGGCGGCCAAATGGATCTCTTTTTACATTGCTGGGAGTCATTGGCACACAAGTATAGCATTCCTCTAGAACAGTTCCTGCATTGTGTCAACTGTTAACAGAGATATTGAAAAATATGTCCTAAACATTGACAGAATATATAATATCATGTGTTCATTGTGTGCCCCTTTTTCACTGACTACTGAATGAGATTAAATATTCACAGCATAATGTACCTGCCACCCTGACCAGATCTTATTACAAAGTAAAATCCTGCACAACTTGCGATGATCAGTTGACCTTTACCTTTACTGTTGTATGATGATGGTGTCACACACTGGAATCTGCAGACGGATACGACTCATTGTGCGGCAAAGATTAAATGCAGTTTAGGCATGAAAGATGCGTCTATTTATCCTGTCTAAATCTAAAGATCTAGCCCCCATGCTATTACTTGCCACAATAAGGCCATTGTCTGCAGAGCAGCAGAGAATAAACTACCATCAGCCTGTGCTCGCAAAGACGCAAACCCAGAGGCTGTGACATTTCCCCATGGAAAGTTGCAGTGTGCAGCATAATGGGTGTTGGCCCCACCGATGCGGAGAATCCATGCAGATTATTGCAAAACAGATGTTTCAACTGGTGAGAGAGGGATCTGCTGTAGCTGTGTTGCTCATACACTCCTACGCAGTGAGCAGATGTGTGTGCCTCTCAAGCAAAGTTAAATATACACTTTGCTTAATTTATCTGTGAAAGTGTGATCCCAGGTTTAACTGAACAGTTGGCTGTGCCTGTGTTTAATGTTACTTGTCATATTTGTTTCAGAAACACTAGAGAATGCTCTCTGTTCTCCCCTCCATACAGCTCCCCAAAAATATAAGGCGATGTCTTGCTTGACTGTGGCTCAAGAGTTAGAGCAGGTCGTCCAATGATCCATGGGTCGGCGGTTCGAATCCCGGCTCCTCCTGTCTACATGTCGAAGTGTCCTTGGGCAAGACACTGAACCCCAAATTGCTCCCGATGTGCTGGTTGGTACCTTGCATGGCTTCCGCCGCAATCGGTGTATGAATGGGTGAATGTAATGCACAATCTATGTAAAGCGCCTTGGATAAAGGCGCTATATAAATGCACCATTTAACATTTACCATTTGCATTTTGTGTTCAGAAAACAACAAAAACAGTACAGTGGGACAAATGAGCACTTGACTGTTACATTCCATCTTTCAGTTTGTCCTTCCTCAATGTTAACTTGTTAACACCTCAGCAGAATGCAGGAAACTGTAAAAACTGTAAATGTCTTTACAGGCTGTGTGTAACCACACAGTGAAACCGACGGGTCCATTCGGTTCCATTTGTAACTCTGCAGTGTACAACTGGAACCAAATGGACCCTTAAGGGTCCACCATTTGACATACACTGACACAGTTAAATTCCTGCTGAGGATGTTACTGTGTAAGCTTAGACAAGATCCCACCAAATAAATACGTACACAGGATGCTGACCAACGAAGGGCAGGAAGGCATCACTTACGCATTGCCGCGTTGGTCAGGAAGACAGCAAGCACTTGTTGAAACACTTCAACACGGCCCAGTGATGGGAACCCCCGTCTGACTTCCCCCTCCTCTGTATTTTTAGTTTACTTTAATGGCTTTTATTTATGTCTGGTGTCAGAATCCAAAGTGCATGAGGCAAACGGCCTTGTTGGCTCCTTATCTCTCGATTTAAAGCCGCTCTCGCTTGATTCTGGCACACATTTTGACAGCCATTTTATCTGTGTTTACCTCTAATGTAGCATGTCTTAGTTTATATCGCCTGTCCCCCCCCCCCCACACTATGCTATGTATATCCATAGTTTCTTGCCCTAATCCGTATTCGGAATGGTATCCTCCATAACCTTCCCTTTATCTTATAATGTTGTAGTTTGTTTCAGGGAAGCCTCCTAGAGAGAGAGAACATGTTTCTCTTTAAATTCTTGAAACGTAGAAATAAAGGATGCGGTGGGGGAGGGGGGGAGAAACCTCAGAATTCCCGAACGCAAACCAATGGGTGGAGAGCACCATGCTAAACAGAGCTATGGAATTCACTTAACTATAGACACTGGTGTCCAATGGTGTATTGTGCCAAATATCCCTGCAGCCAAGGTTTTTAATGGTTAATTACAACAAGACCTCTGCTATGACTCAGTATCAAGCCACTAAGTACTAAATACTGCACTAAATACTAGCCCTGGCTGTTAAACCATACAGTCAAGTGTTTTAGAATTCACCAAAAACAACCACCCTTCCTCTCAAAGAAGGCTTCAGTTTTTCAACATTTCCATGTTATCGCATCATAAATGTGTGATATATAATTGCAAATGAAAATGTCACAAACAATGCCATCCCACCATCGTCCACCACTCCCTTTCCGCCTACGTGCATTACAGCCGTGACCTCTGCAAGGGGTTCAAGTTTATGTGGGGTTTCCAGCTACTGACTCACACAGCTCAAATGGGATGTAACCATCTTTCCACAACGACTATGATGGTATGTGCAAATAACTTAATAAGTAGAAACAGACAAGCGTAGGTTGTATAACCTGACTTAGAAGCAACCCGGGAAGGAATAGAACTGTGCTGTGGCTGATAGAAACTTGCGTAGAAACCGCTGACATTTTCAATGAAAGGTTTCAGCAAAATGTCAAACGTAACATAAGCCACAGAATGTGTGCGCACTGTTAGCTGCACATGATCTATCATTGGGCTGAAGACATGAGCAAATGCATATAAATGTGTTCGGTCTTGGGGTAACACAAGTAACAAACATATTATGTAACGTGACAAATTCTGTACTATTATTACAGTTACTGTCAAGTTTCAGAATATTTTTTAAGCTAACATTCACACACACTAATGACAGTTGTCAGTTTGTCAGAGATTCACTTTTTAGATATTTTAGTTTGTTTTTGTATTATATACCCAGCTTGAGTTGTTTGTGTCTCATCATGACATTGAAGTTTAGGATGCTAAAACAGTATTTTAATACAATATTGTATAATTCTTCTATTTCATTCAGCTTGCCCTCTTCCATTTAATATTATGCTTTACCCTGTAAGACCCGGATACATTTCTACTTGCAAAAAATAGATTTCAACCTTACTACTACTTTGTACTACTAGGACTTATGTTAAAAAAATATGTTAAAAAAAGAAAAAAAAAAGTTTAATGAACATTTTATGCAAATTTATAATAATTATTAAAATAATAATAATAAATTAATAATTTACATTCGGTGGATATCTTTCACAATAATACATAATACATGTTCTAGACATTCTAATGATCACACAAATATATGTATTACATGCATTTTAGTTACTTTTATCAGGGTTAAAGATTAAAGGTCATAGGTCAATTTTGATTAGAAATTGCACTGAGTCCAGAGATTTTGAAGTGGTGTAAATTTGTGCCTCTGTGGGGGGTATTTATATGCAAATATCATGACCAATGGCATTGCAAGACTAAACAATGAACATCAATGATGATGTTTAGGTGAAAAAAAAAAAGAAAAAAAAAAAAAGAATTAAGTGATTAATTAAAATAAAAATGTTACCGAGAAGCATCGTTGGGTCTTACAGGGTATTTTGTGAAGTAACTTTTTTGTGCCAATTTCTTGGCACAAAAAGTTATATTGTAACTTAGCTTATTATTTGAATATGTCAAATATTACATTTTAAAAGCACCAACTCGGAATGCACATATATTTTACACGTGTACTACGCCCCATCCCTCTATATGGTTCTTTCACTCTCGCACGTGCATGTGTGCACACACACGGACGCACGCACACAGACGCACAGACGCACGCACGCACGCACGCACGCACGCACGCACGCACGCACGCACGCACGCACGCACGCACGCACGCACGCACGCACGCACACACACACACACACACACACACACACATGCCAGTACAAAGTTGTTCCAGGTGGGGGTATACTTTGTATCACTTAATGATTTGTTGCTCACAGACTGGACTATGGCAAGTGGACCAGAAAAGAACCCATCTGTATTCATATCCAAGTGGACCAGAAAGAACCCATCTGTATTCATATCCAAGTGGACCAGAAAGAACCATCTGTATTCATATCCAAGTGGACCAGAAAGAACACATCTGTATTCATATCCAAGTGGACCAGAAAGAACCCATCTGTATTCATATCCAAGTGGACCAGAAAGAACCCATCTGTATTCATATCCAAGTGGACCAGAAATAACCATCTGTATTCATATCCAAGTGGACCAGAAAGAACCATCTGTATTCATATCCAAGTGGACCAGAAAGAACCATCTGTATTCAAGTGGACCAGAAAGAACCATCTGTATTCATATCCAAGTGGACCAGAAAGAACCATCTGTATTCATATCCAAGTGGACCAGAAAGAACACATCTGTATTCATATCCAAGTGGACCAGAAAGAACCCATCTGTATTCATATCCAAGTGGACCAGAAAGAACCCATCTGTATTCATATCCAAGTGGACCAGAAATAACCATCTGTATTCATATCCAAGTGGACCAGAAAGAACCATCTGTATTCATATCCAAGTGGACCAGAAAGAGCCCATCTGTATTCATATCCAAGTGGACCAGAAAGAACCCATCTGTATTAATATCCAAGTGGACCAGAAAGAACCATCTGTATTCATATCCAAGTGGACCAGAAAGAACCATCTGTATTCAAGTGGACCAGAAAGAACCCATCTGTATTCATATCCAAGTGGACCAGAAAGAACCATCTGTATTCATATCCAAGTGGACCAGAAAGAACCATCTGTATTCATATCCAAGTGGACCAGAAAGAACCCATCTGTATTCATATCCAAGTGGACCAGAAAGAGCCCATCTGTATTCATATCCAAGTGGACCAGAAAGAGCCCATCTGTATTCATATCCAAGTGGACCAGAAAGAACCCATCTGTATTCATATCCAAGTGGACCAGAAAGAACCATCTGTATTCATATCCAAGTGGACCAGAAAGAACCCATCTGTATTCATATCCAAGTGGACCAGAAAGAACCCATCTGTATTAATATCCAAGTGGACCAGAAAGAACCATCTGTATTCATATCCAAGTGGACCAGAAAGAACCATCTGTATTCAAGTGGACCAGAAAGAACCCATCTGTATTCATATCCAAGTGGACCAGAAAGAACCCATCTGTATTCATATCCAAGTGTACCAGAAAGAACCATCTGTATTCATATCCAAGTGGACCAGAAAGAACCATCTGTATTCATATCCAAGTGGACCAGAAAGAACCCATCTGTATTCATATCCAAGTGGACCAGAAAGAACCATCTGTATTCATATCCAAGTGGACCAGAAAGAGCCCATCTGTATTCATATCCAAGTTTACCAGAAAGAACCATCTGTATTCATATCCAAGTGGACCAGAAAGAGCCCATCTGTATTCATATCCAAGTGGACCAGAAAGAACCCATCTGTATTCATATCCAAGTGGACCAGAAAGAACCATCTGTATTCATATCCAAGTGGACCAGAAAGAACACATCTGTATTCATATCCAAGAGGACCAGAAAGAACCATCTGTATTCATATCCAAGAGCACCAGAAAGAACCATCTGTATTCATATCCAAGTGGACCAGAAAGAACCATCTGTATTCATATCCAAGTGGACCAGAAAGAACCATCTGTATTCAAGTGGACCAGAAAGAACCATCTGTATTCATATCCAAGTGGACCAGAAAGAACCATCTGTATTCATATCCAAGTGGACCAGAAAGAACCCATCTGTATTCATATCCAAGAGGACCAGAAAGAACCATCTGTATTCATATCCAAGAGCACCAGAAAGAACCATCTGTATTCATATCCAAGTGGACCAGAAAGAACCATCTGTATTCATATCCAAGTGGACCAGAAAGAACCATCTGTATTCAAGTGGACCAGAAAGAACCCATCTGTATTCATATCCAAGTGGACCAGAAAGAACAATCTGTATTCAAGTGGACCAGAAAGAACCCATCTGTATTAATATCCAAGTGGACCAGAAAGAACCATCTGTATTCATATCCAAGTGGACCAGAAAGAACAATCTGTATTCAAGTGGACCAGAAAGAGCCCATCTGTATTCATATCCAAGTGGACCAGAAAGAACCCATCTGTATTCATATCCAAGTGGACCAGAAAGAACCATCTGTATTCATATCCAAGTGGACCAGAAAGAACCATCTGTATTCATATCCAAGTGGACCAGAAAGAACCATCTGTATTCATATCCAAGTGGACCAGAAAGAACCATCTGTATTCATATCCAAGTGGACCAGAAAGAACCATCTGTATTCATATCCAAGTGGACCAGAAAGAACCATCTGTATTCATATCCAAGTGGACCAGAAAGAACCATCTGTATTCATATCCAAGTGGACCAGAAAGAACCATCTGTATTCATATCCAAGTGGACCAGAAAGAACCATCTGTATTCAAGTGGACCAGAAAGAACCCATCTGTATTCATATCCAAGTGGACCAGAAAGAACCATCTGTATTCATATCCAAGTGGACCAGAAAGAACCATCTGTATTCATATCCAAGTGGACCAGAAAGAACCATCTGTATTCATATCCAAGTGGACCAGAAAGAACCATTTGTATTCAAGTGGACCAGAAAGAACCCATCTGTATTCATATCCAAGTGGACCAGAAAGAACAATCTGTATTCAAGTGGACCAGAAAGAACCCATCTGTATTCATATCCAAGTGGACCAGAAAGAACCATCTGTATTCATATCCAAGTGGACCAGAAAGAACAATCTGTATTCAAGTGGACCAGAAAGAGCCCATCTGTATTCATATCCAAGTGGACCAGAAAGAACCCATCTGTATTCATATCCAAGTGGACCAGAAAGAACCCATCTGTATTCATATCCAAGTGGACCAGAAAGAACCATCTGTATTCATATCCAAGTGGACCAGAAAGAACCCATCTGTATTCAAGTGGACCAGAAAGAACCATCTGTATTCATATCCAAGTGGACCAGAAAGAACCATCTGTATTCATATCCAAGTGGACCAGAAAGAACCCATCTGTATTCATATCCAAGTGGACCAGAAAGAACCCATCTGTATTCATATCCAAGTGGACCAGAAAGAACCATCTGTATTCATATCCAAGTGGACCAGAAAGAACCATCTGTATTCATATCCAAGTGGACCAGAAAGAACCCATCTGTATTCATATCCAAGTGGACCAGAAAGAACCATCTGTATTCATATCCAAGTGGACCAGAAAGAGCCCATCTGTATTCATATCCAAGTGGACCAGAAAGAACCCATCTGTATTCATATCCAAGTGGACCAGAAAGAACCCATCTGTATTCATATCCAAGTGGACCAGAAAAAACCATCTGTATTCATATCCAAGTGGACCAGAAAGAGCCCATCTGTATTCATATCCAAGTGGACCAGAAAGAACCCATCTGTATTCATATCCAAGTGGACCAGAAAGAGCCCATCTGTATTCATATCCAAGTGGACCAGAAAGAGCCCATCTGTATTCATATCCAAGTGGACCAGAAAGAGCCCATCTGTATTCATATCCAAGTGGACCAGAAAGAACCCATCTGTATTCATATCCAAGTGGACCAGAAAGAACCCATCTGTATTCATATCCAAGTGGACCAGAAAGAGCCCATCTGTATTCATATCCAAGTGGACCAGAAAGAACCATCTGTATTCATATCCAAGTGGACCAGAAAGAACCCATCTGTATTCATATCCAAGTGGACCAGAAAGAACCATCTGTATTCATATCCAAGTGGACCAGAAAGAACCATCTGTATTCATATCCAAGTGGACCAGAAAGAACCATCTGTATTCATATCCAAACAACACAGTTGTCAGTGAGTGTCCACAGATCTCAGAGGCCACAAATATGCATGCTGAAAAATGTCCAGTCTGCAGAGGAAGCACACAGTAAATTCCCCAGTTTTGAATTAACTCAGAGAGTATACAAAATGTAACCAAAAGAAACCCATAAGGGTATACACTCTTGTCTTGGAGCTAAATGAACACTATGGATTTTACTGTATAAAGGCAAGCCAAAAAACAAACACATTTTAACAGTGTGCCCACTGCCCACTATAGATATGGCACAAAACTCACTTTTCCACAGAAGCAAACACAACAGCAAAATTATGTTGCTGTTGTGTAAACCCTTATCCTTATGGTCCAGCTGTGTAAAGCTGGACTCTTAGGTCCTGATTTATTTACACTGTCAAGAGTCTAGACGTATTATGCATTTCTCAGCAGACAAATAGCACATGTTTACTTCCTGAATTAAGACCAACAGGTGGCTATGGGGTGATTTCTGATTGATAGGTCACGCGAGAGAGCATCATAAATTCATAATGGATCCAATGACTCCAGCCTTTGTGTTTAGTTACTGGTGTGTGTATTGGGAGGGGTGTGTGTGTGTGTGTGTGTGTGTGTGTGTGTGTGTGTGTGTGTGTGTGTGTGTGTGTGTGTGTGTGTGTGTGTGTGTGTGTGTGTGTGCGTGCGTGCGTGTGTGTGTGTGTTTGCTGTCAATGTCTCACTGGAACAATGCAAGCATTTGGACAGAATGTCTCATAGAGGAATCTAGACCTTTGTCTGGCATTCCCTCTTCCTCTTTACATCCAATTATTCCCTCCTACCCCAATTTCCTTTCTTTCATTGTCGCCCTCCCTCTCTATCGCCACCCTCCCTCCCTCTCTATCTCCATCTTCACCATACGATGGCGCCGCATGCCGAAAACAGCAGATCTGCTGTCTGTTTTCACAACGACAAGCTTTGTAGATCTGCTTTTTCGTATACGACTGCAAGGCATAACTCTCCCTCTATTTATGCCTCTCACGCACACACAGACATATGCCTGCAATACAAAAAAGATGTCTTGCACAACAACAACACAGTATAGCCTACTATTACGCAGCCCCAATTCTTAAACCGTGCACACATTCCGCTATCCACATCTAGATCATACTTTATCTTAAAAGCCTGTGGGTGATCACAGATGAGGCACATGGTTTACATGATGTTCTTTTAAGGGCCTATATGTGTGTGCAAGCAGTTGGCGTTTCACAGTTAGTCATCATCAGTACGGACTGACTGGGTTATGTCAAAGATGCACTCCCACTGGTCCAGGCTCTGTGCGAGTAGGCCGAAGATCTCCTCACTGAGCGAGGGTTCCTTATGGAGGATAACAACTGGAATTCTTCAGTGCCCAGATAATTGCTTCATTTGACAGAAAAGATAACCTCTGAATGCCAAGACCTACTCATTATAAAAACATGTTTCCCACAAGTTCCCATGCGGCAGCGGATAAAATAAATATAAAGCCACTGAATGTAGTCTATACCTGATTAGAAAGTTAAAGCAAAAGTCGTAAAATTCGTTTTTGGGCAAAGATCCAAAGCATACACTGGACTATTAAGCAGTGAAATTCTCAGTCTTCATTTATTGATTTTTTTTATCCCCTTTACTGCTGTGTAATTAAGCGTAATAGCCATATTATATGGACCCTACCCTATAGAGTCTGCTTGTTCGATTTCAGAGTTAAATCTCAGAGTTAAATCAGCACCATGCTTTGCAGTGTAGCCTACAGCCCACTGAGTCAGAGACTAGGCTAGGTAGGCTACTCGCCCCGGTAACAGGTGGTCGCCCCTTTTCCATCTCGCCCCACTACTCTACATAGCTGTAAATAACAAACATAATGAATGTTGGTGATTATATAAAAGGTATTATCATAATTTATCATTGTTAAGTTCACTCTGTATATCCACGGGCATAATAGCATGATGATGCCATTACAAAACATGGGCTACATGGAAGAAATGTGTTTAATAAAACGAAATGAACTGCTAGAAGGTCCTAAATTAACTTCATTAAGCAGTCACCGTCTCTGTGTCATGTTATTCTTTCTTAATTTTACAGAGTATAGAGATAAATCTGTGTAGGGTCTAGGGTTGGCACAATATGAGTGTTTATGAGTGTTTATGAGTGTTTCATGGTGTGGAGAGAGACTTTGCTTTCTTTTAAATAGCTTTAAAAATGTTACTAGTACTGTACTTTGCTGGGTGTTTTATTGTATTGTCCTGTATGTATTGTCCTGAATGTGTGCATTGACCTGAGCAAAACAATTTTCCCTTGTGGATAATAAAGACATCTAATCTAATCTAATCTAATCTAATAAGGAGCTGGAAATGAGCACAGGTTAAGTCAGGAGTCAGGAGGTAAAATGCAGCCACACCGTGATTTATTCCCAAAAGAAAGTTACAGCATGGGAAATGACACAGTTTCCCCAGTTCAACTAATGACTTTTCCTTTGTGTGCAAATACAACTGACTAAAGTGCATAGGCTGTGCAAATATAAATACTTCAACAATCAAACACTGGTACAATATGTGTGCAAAAATAAGCATAAATGTGCAAAATATAAGTAACGGAGGACCACTTCGTTACAATCTGTATACAAGATCATTTCAGATTTCAGAGAGGGAGGGAAATACTAAATAATCTGTTAACTACATTAAAACATTTCGCGGGGGTGAGTTGGTAAAGGGGCGAGTCGTCTATAACGATGCCTAACCCTAAACTTATTTCTAACCTTATTCTCAGTAAAACAAAAATAAAGAATACAAGAACCGTCAGACCGAGCGGTCGGCGTGAGGTCGGCGGAAACATCGAGGGGCGAGAATGGTTTAGGGGCGACCGTACCTGATACCGTCTCTCCAGGCAGACTGAAAAGAGGGCACTGTTTCTTCTTTATTTGCCGATAGGTTCTCATATTGGGATTAAAGAAAGGGTTGAGCGGCGCGCACTGGAACTGGAAGGGAGGAGGGAGTATAGAGAGCAAGAGAAAGCTGCGCGCTTAGAGCGCACTCACTTTTCATTGAAGAGCGCCTGCATGGACTGAATACTAGCCTACAAGTGCAGCCCAACAGAAACTAGCCTACTTCATATAACGAGTCTATCGACGTTTCGATCGGGGGGCGGATAATGTTTCCTAAAGACAACAGAGAGAGTAAAAATACAGATTGTGTATGAATTCTTTGCGATATGAATTACCTATCTTGAGTTTGCTGACGCGCTCTCAGGCTATGGGTGGTTGAAGACCCCCTCCAGGAAGAAAAAAAAACACCTCTGAAGTAGGCTACTATTATTTCGAGGGAATCTCAATCTGCCACTGGAACAGATTGATCGCCATCGTCCGCAATGGAGTTTCGGGTTTTGTTGAGTTGTGCACTGGTTTGCGTGGCCCTGCTGCGGCCGTCGGACTCACAGGACCCTTTACCTGAAGGAGGTGAGTTTCAGCATGCTGCGGATGTACTGGGTCTGGGCGGGGTTGTTGGTACTGTACTGTCCTGGTACTGTGGTACAGTGATTCAGCCAGGTGTTTGTTTATGGATGTACTGGGTCTGGGCGGGGTTGGTACTGTACTGTCCTGGTACAGTGATTCAGCCAGGTGTTTGTTTATGGATGTACTGGGTCTGGGCGGGGTTGGTACTGTACTGTCCTGGTACAGTGATTCAGCCAGGTGTTTGTTTATGGATGTACTGGGTCTGGGCGGGGTTGGTACTGTACTGTCCTGGTACAGTGATTCAGCCAGGTGTTTGTTTATGGATGTACTGGGTCTGGGCGGGGTTGGTACTGTACTGTCCTGGTACAGTGATTCAGCCAGGTACTGGGTCTGGGCGGGGTTGGTACTGTCCTGTCCTGGTACAGTGATTCAGGTGTTTGTTTATTTCACACCAGCTTGCTATTGAACGTTTTGACTGACCATATCGTAAATTAAACTTATTGACTTACGGTAATTCTTGTTTAACAAGTAGGCTAGTAGGCGATCGAATCATGATAGACTACTATAGGCCTACAATATGATCTCCATTCACTATTATATTATAATAATTATTATGAATTAGTAGGCCTAAAAATCATTAATGGGCTAAACATGTATATAATCTGCACAAATGATAGATATACATGTAATAGCCATAGTATGTAAATTACTAGTTGTTATAATCTCTCTAAGGTCGTCCTCAACTGGGATATTAATCTGTAATAATTCATGGTAAATTGGATTGACCATGAGCCTCAGATAGTTTTAGCTGTTATCAGCCTATATGTGGTTGGACTTACAGTCTGTCTGAAAAGCTAATCCTGGTGGTGACAGCACCTTTTGTGACTCACTATTAACATAGTTGTGTGTGTGTGTGTACAGTGCTGTCACTGTGCCATATCCATTACAACTTGTCTTGATGGGAATCCACCGCCGACTTAGCGTACAGTAATTATGCTCCTTATAGCCTGTGTGCCTTTAATAATGTCAAGGATGACCTTGTAAACCAAGAGCTTCCATAAAAAACTTACTCCTCCAGTTTCTCCAAGTTACCAAAGATAATACAGATACAGCTACAACAAGTATGACATGCAGTGCTCTCCAAAACATCAGCATGATCATGTGTATATTTCTTTGTATGAGTGGAAGACACAAGACAGTCCCAGGTTTTATACACATTTCCATATAAGATAAATCATGTAATGTGTATGGTTTCTCTTATTGAGTACTGTATGGAAGAAATGTCCAATTGCTGACTATATGTCAGCAAGCTAGACATGTTTAAACACCTTTATCTTCCATTCTTCCATGATGTGCTCAGAGAGTTCTGCCTTTATACCTCACAACCATGCCTTTTGGGATGTGGAATGCAGTAGTTCTCAAAAATGTTCATGTCAAGGACATGTATGAGGCCACAGACCCCATTTGAAAGGATTTGTTGTTACATACAGAATATTATGACCGACCCCCTCCAAGAACCCCTGGGAGGTAGACTACCCACTGGTGTAATGGACCAACAGAACCCCTGGGAGGTAGACTACCCACTGGTGTAATGGACCAACAGAACCCCTGGGAGGTAGACTACCCACTGGTGTAATGGACCAACAGAACCCCTGGGAGGTAGACTACCCACTGGTGTAATGGACCAGCAAAGGCTTGTTAACCTGGTAGACCTATACTGTGTACTTGTTTCAAAGCATACTTAGATTACACTGCTGTGTTGTACACTTATAGTATGTACTGTATGTCTGCCCATACTGGTGGCTCTAAGAGAGGATTTTGAATGCTTAGTAGTACTGTATGTGTGCCCTCAACGGCCTTGTAAACAATTTGTACATACAGTACACTGTGCAAGCCATATGGTGTATATATTTTTAGACTGTGTACATGTTTACATACAATGCAAAGCGCTCAGCTGACTCTTAATTTAACTCGGACACACACTTTTAGGACCTAATGCTGTCCTGTGAGCTTGTGTTATCGTTCATGTTTCTGGCATCATGTCACTCACTGCACCCTGCAAATCATTCTAACAGTATACCGGTATTTACAATAATATGGCTCTTCTAAACACCACTTTTTATTAGCAGCGTAAACTACCATCTGGAAACCTATCCAGTAAAATATATACAGGATTTTACTGTGCACAGTAAACTCTTACACAGTGTAAGATAAACACATATCAACATCTGAGTTGGGGGCTGCTGTACAGAGGCCACATATTAGCCCCTCCCTCCAAAAGACCCGCTGTGCAAAGTCCAAACAACCAGACAGATGTAAGACATTCTTCAGGTGCAGAGGCAGAGCGTGCGCATGTGCACGTGTGTGTATTTGTTTTTGTTGTCGTGTGTGTGTGTGTGTGTGTGTGTGTGTGTGTGTGTGTGTGTGTGTGTGTGTGTGTGTGTGTGTGTGTGTGTGTGTGTGTGTGTGTGTGTGAGAGAGAGAGTATGTGTTTTCGTGTGAGACAGACAGTGAACAGAAGTGTGTGTAGTTTCCATACCCGCGGCTCCTCAATCATCACCACATGTTGGCCAGGCAGTGATGAATAGCGTAGTACCCACAGGAAAATAACCACTCCGAAACTCAAGTCTGAACAGTGCAGATTCAAATGTCATTCAGCTCTAAAACCATGTCTAATTTTCTCTTAAGGTCACAAATCACTAGAGGCAATCTGGCACTGTGTGCTTCTCGCTCTCTCTCTCTCTCTCTCTCTCTCTCTCTCTCTCTCCCTCTCTCTCTCCCTTCCTCTCTCTCTCTCCCTCTCTCTCTCCCTCTCTCTCTCTCTCTCAGCTCTCACTCTCTCCACATATTCATAATTTCTTCTCCTTGAACCTTGCTCTGCAACTTCAAATGATGCTGTCAACGTGTGTGTGTGTGTGTGTGTGTGTGTGTGTGTGTGTGTGTGTGTGTGTGTGTGTGTGTGTGTGTGTGTGTGTGTGTGTGTGTGTGTGTGTGTGTGTGTGTGTGTGTGTGTGTGTGTGTGTGGTGTGTGTGTGTGTGTGCGCGCGCTTGTGTGGATTGAGGGGGCGGGGGGGTGGACTGGGGCTTCATTATTCTGGTATTAAATATCTCCAGTCTAGCAAAATTGTTTCTGTCAGTCAAGTGCTCTTCCCTTCTCCCTCTGTGTGTCTTTCTGTCCACTGTGAGCGTATAAGGCCATGCATTCCTCCTCGTCTCTCAGATGGAACTGCCAATACACACCTCCCCCCTTAGGCTTTATACCCATTCTCTTTTCCCTCCACACACACCTCCCCACACTACCACCAATACCAAGCAGCTTCTGTTCCCTCTCCTCTCCTCTCTTTCTTTGGATTCGCCCTCACAGCTCTTTTACGACTTTGTTGTGAAATATGGAACATTCATTGGCAAAAATCCTTGTTCCGTCGGGCTCAGCGTGTACTGTGAACACTTACTTGGCCTTTCATCCTCCCTGTACCTCTGAAGTTATCAACGGCTCCTCTCATCCCTATTTAAAGCTTATTTGTTTTCATTTCATCTTATCTTAGTTTATAATCACTTTGTTTTTTCATCTCCGACTTCCTCCCGTAGCGCAAGTGCGAGTCTTTCTTCTGGGTTCCCGGTCTGGTGAAAGCATGCAGTATAAAGGTTTTAATGACTGTGAGACCAAGCTGTTCCAAGGAGGTTGGCTGGCGGAAGAGAGAAGGGAGGGAGATTCCAAGTGGGTTTCTCTCTCTCTCTGTGTGTGTGTGTGTGTGTGTGTGTGTGTGTGTGTGTGTGTGTGTGTGTGTGTGTGTGTGTGTGTGTGTGTGTGTGCGTGTGCGTGTGCGTGTGCGTGTGTGTGTGCGAGAGTTGGATAGCTGTGTTATTTAATGGTCTCTACATCTGCATAATAGCACAACACCAGTGGAAAGGTTAAGGTACTTACTGCTTCTGCTTTGTGCGTGGGTGGCTTCATGGATAATTATTTAGCCACTTCTTTAATAATAATAATAACTAGAAAATAAATACTGTTCCTAAAGAAACAGTGTGGGCTCGAGTAGGTTTCTACTCGATGATGATATATTGACCCACATGGCGTCACAGCCCACCTCCCTCTGTCTTCCTATAAGGTTGACCCACAACCAAAGGTATGGCACCCCCATATCTTGCCTGAGTCTGACCGGATCCTACAAACCGTCCCGTGCGCTCAGATCAGCCAACGCAGGGAAGCTTGAAGTACATTCACTAAAAACGCCGGGACAACGCTCCACACGTCCCAAACTCTTCTCCCTTCTGCCTCCAAAACTATGGCATGCACTTCCCATTGCAATCAGAACTTCAGACTCACTCCCAATCTTCCGCCGTAGTCTGAAAACCCAACTCTTCAGACTCCATCTTAGCCCGTAGCACTTGCCGTAGCACTTGCTCTGGCCTCGACGACCTTACAGGTTTATGCAGAGGCTCAACTTATGTAACTTAGATAGCGTTTTTATGTAGACATAGTGTAGGCTCGGGGATCGTTTGGTTTTGCCTAAAGGCTGTCGTTGAATGCTGACGCAGTTTGTTGTGCGTCGGGTTGTGTTGTCAGTTTGTTGTGCGTCGGGGTTGTGTTGTCAGTTTGTTGTGCGTCAGGGTTGTGTTGTCAGTTTGTTGTGCGTCGGGGTTGTGTTGTCAGTGTGTTGTGCGTCGGGGTTGTGTTGTCAGTTTGTTGTGCGTCGGGGTTGTGTTGTCAATTTGTTGTGCGTCGGGGTTGTGTTGTGGAAGAGGCTTTGTGTGTTGGGGTTGTGTTGTGGAAGAGGCTTTGTGCGTCGGGGTTGTGTTGTCAGTTTGTTGTGCGTCGGGGTTGTGTTGTCAGTTTGTTGTGCGTCGGGGTTGTGTTGTCAGTTTGTTGTGCGTCGGGGTTGTGTTGTCAGTTTGTTGTGTGTCGGGGAGTTGTGTTGTGGAAGAGGCTTTGAATAAATGGAGCTACGGGTGGTGTTCCAAAGAGACAACTCTGTGTCATCTCCCCGAGCCTACAATAGCACTCTACTGTATACGCATAGTTTCATTATATAGATATTCCACTGTTAGGTTCTTAGCTTACTATGATTCTTGATGACAATTTTTACATTTTAAATGTATTTGATGTATTACCATGTTTTGTTCTTGCGTACTGTAAATCGTGCTGGATTAAGAGTGTCTGCTAAATGCCTAAATGGTAAATTGTACATGCCCGGCCCTGGGATAACAATAGTGGACTCGCTACTCGAGCCCACAATTATTATTATAATACTTGTTTTCAATACTTGGAGTTACAAAGTGCCAATCATAGCCATTTAAAAAGCAAAAAACAAGCAACAAGTGACAGGTATAAACAACAACAAAACTAGCTCTTCTTCCTGGCTGTTTGCCACTGAGGTCTGTGAATGACGCCACAATGTTCCCTGGTTAAAAAAAGGGATATGCTCTTGTCTTTAAACTCACAAGATGAGTTCTGCTTCTTTTAATGCCTAGCAGTGGTTAAAGGACCACTTCACCACTTTTCAACATCTCTTCATATAATTGGTCCTCACTAATGTTCATGATAAAACACCACCATTTTTTCCTACTCAGTCTGTGTCTCATAGGAGGGCTTTGGGCAGTTCGGACACCCGTCCACCAGTGACATCATCATTAGGCAGATTTTTTTTTAAACAAGTTTAAAAAAAATATATAATAGAACGATGGCTTCAACTTTTGCATTGCAACTTTTCAGTAAAAGAAAGCCTGCCGTTTCTATTAGCTTGGATTCACCATCGATGATGTCACTGGTGGACGGGTTTCTGAACTGCCCACAGCCTTCCTATGAGACACAGACTGAGTAGGAAAAAATGGTGATAATTTATCATGAACATTAGTTAGGACCAATTATAGGAAGAGAAGTTGAAAAGTGGTGAAGTGGTCCTTTAAACAAATAAACGTGCTTTGGCCCAGCTCTGGCATCTGTCAGCGTGTTTCTTTTGCCCACATGATAACCTTTATAGTGAGTGATATCATCCCGCCGCACACAGTGACAACACTTGATAAGCTCATCAATAACAGCCATTGTTCCGTTAACATTGTTCCGCTGTCTTCTGTTCTCCCCCACAGCGCTCAACTGCTGCGAGGGCGACGTCCTGTTCTTGCTGGACTCCTCGGGCAGCGTGTCGTCCTACGAGCACTCCCGCATGCTGGCCTTCCTGTCGGAGCTCCTCCTGCCCTTCTCGCTGGGCGAGGACCAGGTGAAGGTGGGCCTCCTGCAGGTGGGCACGCAGCCGCGCCTGGAGTTCGGCTTCGACTCCTACAACACCCAGAGTGGCCTCCAGGAGGCCCTGAGGAACACCAAGGCCCTGAGGGGGGACACCAACACGGAGGAGGCCCTCAGGTACATGATTTGATTTAAACCAGTGGTTCCCAAACCTTTTCATGTTTCAAGGACCCCCGAATTGACACTAATTAGCCTGCGGACCCCCATTTGAAAATATATGCCAGGGACCCCCATAAGAGAACATTTTTACGGCTCCAGGTGATTCTCAACCCTTTTAATAATTAAAAGGACTCCCAGTTTACCATGCATATTAGTCAACAGACCCCCATTTAATGGCATTTCTATCTCTTTAATGGCATTTCTATCTCTGGGAATATATATTTTAAAATCAATGTTAATTTTACTCCAGGGTGTACTATCATTTATCTGGGGACCCCCTGGAACTCCCTCAAGGACCCCTGGGGGTCGCCGGAACCCACTTTGGGAACCACTGATTTAATCGACTAAAAACTAAGACGAAAACTATTTTGTCGACTACGTCTTTACACCGAGGAAAACGGAATAAAAACTAAATAAAAACTAGGCCATGAATCATGATGATTATAACAATGACTAAATATATTGACAATTTATTAACAATTCAAAACTAGACTAAGAATGTTAGGGAGGGACTATAGTGGAGAAGAGATCCAGTAGAAGTAAAAGACAAGTATAATTTTATGCTTGGTTGCATGCTGAAAATAGCAGACGCGTTGTGAGCTTGTAGATCGGCTATTTTCAGGAAGTGTAAAATCAACCATTAGGACGCCATCAACCGTCGACTAAATCAACTGTCGATTTAGTCGACTAAAATCTTATCATATTTACTGAACTAAAACTAGACTAAGACTAAAACATTCCAGTTGACTAAAATTGTATTAAAATTATTCAAAAGACTATGACTAAAAAACTAAATCAACACTATACCCTCGTCAGGATGGCGAAGGAATGGGTGCTGATGCCCGGCGCGGACGGAGGGGCGAGGGCCGGCCTCCCGCGGGTGCTGGTGTGGCTGACGGACGGCGTGAAGCCCGGCGACGTGGTCGGGCCGATGGCCGAGCTGCGGGACGAGGGCGTGGCCGTGCTGGTGGTGTCCACCGGTCACGGCAACTACCAGGTGCTGCGGCAGGTGGTGAGCCCGCCCGTGGAGAACCACCTGTACTTTGTGGACATCGACGACATGAGCATCATCACAGAGGACCTGAGGGATGCCATCATTGGTGAGCATGAGCGCTGGCATTCTGTGTGTTTGTTTGCGCGCGTGTGTGCATGCGTGCGTGCGTGCGTGCGAGCGTGTGTGCGCGCGTCTGTGTGTTTATGTACAGTAGACGTGGTCGTTAAGTGACGTACTGTACTGTATATTGACCCTTATACTTACTGTAAACTGGGACACTTCACAAAATGATGTAGCTCAATATGATGCCATCTTGGGCGTATGTTCAGAACGCCCATCGTCTGGAGATACTTGCCAGCTGCGTTGGTGGTGCCAGCGACAGATTCACTATTATGTCATTGCTCAATTCTGGACGGTTTTATTTCATCATCGCTTATTTTTTATAAAAAAGCTACATATCCTGAAGAGTCCAAACAAGATAAAGAATTGAGCCTCACTCATTGCACTTCTATTTAAAGTAATACTACAGTTTGGTAAAGGTTTGGGTTGTGTAATTACTTGGCATGAGTCCAAATGCCAAAACAAAATGAATGAATTTGACATTTTATAAAAACAAATATTTGCTTTGTTTATAACCATTTATACACTAAAAGAGTGAGAGCTGTTTCACTGTGCAATGTACGAAAACTAGGAAATTATTTGGGATTATCAATTCCTAGTTAATGGAGAAAGATATCTCACCAGTATTTGGTGTTACATCACTGCAAGGTAAAAATACGCAACACAAACCTTGACCAAGTGTCACTTTGCTTTGAGCATCCAGCGCCCCGCGCTATAGAGCGTCGCGCCCCCTTTCATGACGACACCAGGCCCAGGAAATGAATCACAATGCATTTTTCCCATAGACATTTCAAAAAGTATTTATTTAAAGACCTTTTAAGCGTCGTACGAAGCCAACTCGAGTCGTGACAAATCATGACAACACACACAATATTTTGGACCAAACAAATAATTACATAGAAGAAAAACAACAAAAAAAGTGTTGTAACCTGCCGTTTTTTTCTACTTTCTAATTCTTTGTTTGGCCCGAAAAATTGTGTTTGTTGTCATGATTTGTCACGACAAGAGTTGGCTTTGTCCGCGGCGTAATTGTCTTTAAATAAATACTTTCTGAAATGTCTATGAGGAAAATGAACGGAGAATCATTTCCTGGGCCCTGGTAGGGGGCGGGACTGCGACGCTCTATACTCACTGCCCCTCACTTTGAGCATCCAGCGCCCCACGCTATACTCGGTGCCCCTCACTTGAATGTAAAGGCATGTCGCTCTGCTTCTCCCTAATTCCACACATGCTCCTGGAGACGACGGAGCCTAATAGCTAGCCGAGACGGTGTTTTGTGCATGTAAGATTCCCTGTAATGAGATAGGGGACGCTATTAATGGATCAATGATTCAACTCTCCTTGCCGTACCCCCCACTGTGCCACACACCTATATATATAGACTAGGGGATAGCTTATAGCTTATTTCTTTTTGCCAGATTGGGTATCAGCCATAATGCATGCGGGTTACCTCAGAAAACATGTACTCTCACTCCCACATGTTCCTCTTGAGTTGAGAGGATCCCCATTTAAAACATTACACTCCCCCCTCTTGGGTTAGTATTTTGTTGCCTAATAGGCGCTGGCTATTTCAGGTTGTCTTGTTGCAGTAGTTAAAAAAGCTCGCAGACATCCAAGTGTCTCGGTCTCTGTGACGTTTTTAGCACTCTGTCTTAGTGTCTATAGCGTTCTAAGACCTCCCGCAAAGCAAGGGGCCTCTGCAAGGCTGGAGCATTTTAAATCTTGCTGCTTTGCAAAGGCTCAAGATGTACTGCAGTAGGAACAAAACCCCCCTGCCATGTTAGCAAAGTCCAGAGACATGCTTTACTACCAAGCCTCTGTCTTCTGTTCTCCCCCACAGCGCTCAACTGCTGCGAGGGTGACGTCCTGTTCTTGCTGGACTCCTGCAGCAAGAACATGCAGTGTCATCATTCTGTAGAGCAGTGGTTCCCAAATGTCAAGGACCCCCAAAATGATACTCATTATCCTGCGTACCCCCCATTTAAAAATATATGCCAGAGACCCCCATAACAGAAGATTTTTACGGCTCTAGCAGTGATTTTCAACCATTTTCATTTCAAGGACCCCCCCTACCCCCCCTGGTTGTCTCCACCAGGCCGAAGGCATGGGGACAGAGTATGTTTTGCACTCCGTCCGTGTGTGTGTCCGTCCTTCCTTCCGTCCTTCCGTCCTTCCGTCCGTCTGTGAACAGCTAATCTCCGGCACCGTTAACCCGGTCGATGCCAAACTTTGCACACACACTCCCTGGATGCCAACGATGAACCTCTGCCCCACATTTTCCAGAACGGCCTGTTATAGCGCCACCATGAGGCAGCTTTTCACATTTGTTACCTAAAACTGCACCGATCTGCGTGAAACGTTGCATGCACACTCCCCAGAGGCCGAGGACAAACCTTTGACCTGCATTTTCCGCATCTGCCTTTTATAGCGCCACCAGGAGGCCGACTCTTGTAAAACACATTTTTTTATATTACTCCTCCAGATTCTGTTCAAAAATCTCACAAATCGTTACACAGTATCTCTATGGTCATGTGCTCAAGTTGGATCTGTCCCATATTCCATATTCCATCCTAATTGCTTATAATTGGCTTTCACAGTTTGCAAGATTGCCCCGTTTTGAACAAAAGCCTCAAATCATGAACGCAGCATGCAATTCACGTGAAATCTTTCACACATTTTCTTACTAGGCTGAGGAATATATCCCACCCTTTTCACATTGGCCTGTTATAGCGCCACCAACAGGTTGATTTTTGCAAAACACTTTTTTGGAACAAAATGCCTCAAATCATCCAATTGCCATCAAAGGCGTATGAAGAAATGGCAAACGGTACACATGATCTCTGTAGTCATGTGATCAAGACGAGTCTGTTGGATTTCTCAGATTGTACACTGATTGGCTAAGATTGCCTTCCAAAGTTTTCAGGAGTGGCCCGTTTTGTACAAAATGCTGCACATGTCCTGCTCATCCAGAATTCTATCCTTAGAGATGCTATGAGTGATCTGGCTCTGCATTTCCTCAACAAAATGAAGAAAATTGTTGCAAAAACAAATACAAAAAAACATCCTCCTAAACATTTTGCCAAACATCACACACACTCCTATCCTCCTGGTGGAGACCTGTGCCCGGAAGGGCACTTTTTCTAGTTTGACTTGAATCAGGCTGCGGTCGCCCATTTCTATCTCTGGGACCCCAATGTATTGTGAAATCAAAGTTAATTTAACCCATTTACGCCTGACGTCGAAATATATATTTTTTTCTTCTATTCAAAATTTTGAAATACCCATGTTTCTATGTCAGTTGTTTCAAAAATAGCAGACCTACAAGTTCATAGCAGATCTGCTATTTTTCAACAGCTAAAGCATAACATAATTAAAACACCAAAGGGGGTTCCCGCCCCAAAATGGGTTGACTCCTGAGAGTGTACAAATGGAACCAAATGGACCTGTTAGGGTCCATTTGGTTCCATTTGTAGTTTTGTACACTCAGAGTTACAGACCCTTAAGGGTCCATTTGGTTCCTATAACTATCATTTAGCTGGGGACCCCCTGGAACTCCCTCAAGGACCCCTAGGGGTCCCTGGACCCCACTTTGAGAACCACTGCCGTAGAGGCATGCGTATTATGAATTCACATGCGGTGACATCATCCTGCTTCGTCCACCCACTCCCTAACAGAGATCATCCGGGCCGAGCGACTCCAAGTCCACGACGTCTCCACTGACTCCGCCACACTCCAGTGGCGTCCGGTTCTGGCCGGTCTGCAAGGCTACTACGCGATCCGCTTCGGTCCGGTTGTGACGGGTGGAGTCGGTGGCGGCGGAGCTGTGGGAAGTGGTACCAGTCCGAGTACCAGTGGTGGTCAGTACCAGAGACTGACCCGGCCCTCTGACTCCAACTCTGTTGAGCTAACGGGCCTGACGCCGGACACCGCCTACACAGCCACGCTGTCACCAGAATCAAATGAACAAGTACTGAATCCCCTGTCTGTCAGCTTCACCACAAAGCCAGGTAATATTTGGCCTGATGTTTTTCTGTCCTACTGGGAAATTGTATTACATCTGGTGTCAAGGACGTGGGAAGTGCTGATTTATATATATTTATTTCACACAATTTTCACACAATGGCGTAAAAAGTAGTTATTTAGCACGTAGCGCAGAATGTACACACCGCGCGTGCGCACGCACGCATGCACGCACACACACACACACACTCCAAAATGGCGGAGACACGGCATGCTGTCACTCAAAGTGACTACTGGCCAATCACAGCAAGTCTTTTCCGGGACTCAGAATCATCACTTCCTCCTCAGTGACATCACTTTCTCCTCGGTGACATCACTTTCTCCTCGGTGACATCACTTCGAAGTCAAGGAAAAGATGTGCTGTGATTGGAGGCCAGTTTGAGTGGCAGTGTGCCGTGCCTAGGCTCCGCTATTTTGGAGCTCAGTGTGGCGGCCGCCATAAGATACATGTCGCTCCAATGAACTGCAGCGTGACCTAGGGAAATAAGGAACACATTTTACTGTGTATTGAAGTTAGACCTGGAATACCAGGTGACTTCCTGGTAGTATAGAAAACCACAGACCATTTTGTGGAAGTACAATTTTGTTGCACTACAGTATATACTCAACAAATATTTTCATCCTTTCCCCAAATTCTCACCCACATCTGAGACTGAAAGAACTATAACTCATATTAATTGGTACCAGTCTTGTTCGTTAACAGTTAACAGTCTTCATTTTCTTTATGTTTTATCTTCCCTTAAAGGCCGAATCTGTAATTTTATTTGATACATTTGAGGGGTTTGTTGATTGTAAGCGAAACTATATACCAATTTTACTCAAATGTAAACAAACATTGATGGAACCAAACCTTTTGCAGCATCAGAAAAATATTTTGTGAGTGATCACAGGTTCCAATCATATGTTTTGAATTTTGTTCGAATTCTTTGGGACGACCCAAGAATGCTCACCCTGACTTTTTTTAAAGGCCGAATGTGTAATTTATTTGAACAGATACATTTGAGGGGTTTGTTGATTGTAAGCGAAACTATATACCAATTTTACTCAAATGTAAACAAACATTTTACAGCATCAGAAAAATATTTTGGGAGTGATCGCAGGTTCATCAGGTCATCAGGTTCCAATCATATGTTTTGAATTTTGTTAGAATGTTTTGTGACGACCCAAGAATGCTCTCCCTGACTTTATTTTAATAATTTCTAACACACTGACGCAGGCAGCCGTTATTGTGAAGCAGGAGCCAGAAAAACTAAATTATAGTTCTTTCATTTTTATGATCAATCTGTTATTGAAAGTATTCTGGGCGTTTCTTTCATCTGCTGGTTTCACAACCTCACAATAAAAGATAGAAACTGCACTAAGATTGCCAGAGTGAAACCTCCTGAGTTTTGTAACCACTAAATCCTCTGTAAAGCTACTAGCCTTTTGTCTTCTCCAGGACATGTTTTAGCAGGTGAATTTAGTCCCTCCATTTTATCCGCTTGCAAAAGAATACAAAATCTATTCTAATTGTTGTCCCTCGGCAATACAATTTGAAAATGCTTTACTGTCTGTCTTGTCTGTCTGTCTGTCTGTCTGTCTGTCTGTCTGTCTGTCTGTCTGTCTGTCTGTCTGTCTGTCTGTCTGTCTGTCTGTCTGTCTGTCTGTCTGTCTGTCTGTCTGTCTGTCTGTCTGTCTGTCTGTCTGTCTGTCTGTCTGTCTGTCTGTCTGTCGTACGTACGTCTGTCTGTGGAGTTTGGAGTATTTATGTTGTTGTTGTAAACTGCTCAAAACGAATTGCACCTTGTGGGATTCATTTACAATGTTTGATGGTGAAATACCCTTTTTTTAACTGTCAGAGTGTGCCTTTTGTTTACATAACTAAACAGCCATAGTATACATGTATGTATGTAATATGTAATACTAATAATAATGGATTTTATTTCAAAGTGCTATACAATGAGCAAATGCAAAAGATAAAAACATAAGAGGCATGATCACACCATACATATGTGCATGCATGTTTCCTTGCAGTATTTATGTAAGCTGTAAACTGCTCATAACGAATTGCCCCTTGTGGGATTAATTTACGTCGTTTGAAGGTGAAAAACCCTTTTGTTTGTACATTTTTAATGCCGTTTGTTGTTTCATTGTTCGTCTCTCTCCCGTCAGTGGTGCTGAGCCCAGCCGTGGTGACGGTATCGGAGTCAGGGGCGAGCAGCGTCAGGGTGAGCTGGGGTCCCCTCCAGCCAGCGTCTGTCAAAAGCTTCCGGGTGGAATACTCCGCCTTGCCCGGCGGTCAACTCCACACCGTCACGGTGGCCCGAGGACAGAACTCCACGCTGCTCAAGAACCTCCAGCCGGACACCACCTACCTGGTCACCGTGAGCGCCCTTCACTCCTCTGGCAAGGAGAGAGCCATGTCTGTGAAGGTGTGCACTCAGGAAGGTGAGCGTCAGTACTGACATGTCTTTCTTTTCTTTTCTTTTCTTTTAACCCATTTAGGCCTGAGATCAGATTCTAAAAATGTCTTCTACATCCTGACAGTTTTCTGAAAAAGCTATGTTTCTATGTCCGTCGTTCTTCGATTTTTCAAAAATAGCAGACCTACAAGCTCATAGCGCGCCACTCGGTGGCGCGCTAGAGCTTGTAGATCTGCTATTTTTCAATAGCTAAAGCATAACATAATGCTACGGTATAGCATAAATGAACCATGAAGTCCAACGTGGCTGCAACAGTTAAAGGACGACTTTTTCAACCTATCTTGAAATAATTGGTACTCCTCAGTCACTAATGCTCATGATAATATGGTACCATTTATGTCTACTCGGTCTGTGTCTCAGAGGAGGGCTGTGGACACTGACTTTAGAAACCTGCCTACCAGCAGTGATGTCATCGATGGGGAATCCAAGCTAATAGAATCTGCAGGCATATCTATTCCTGGAAAGCACTATAATGGAACTATGGAAGCCATTGTTCTCGCATTCATACAAAAATGTAATAAAAACAATTGAAATGGAGTTTCTGAACTGTCCACAGCCCTCCTCTGAGACACGCAGTGAATTGACAAAAATGTTACCATATTTTCATGAGCTTTATTTATGAATAGGTTGGGTCCTCCTTGAACCACACATAAATAAAAAGTCCAGCTTGCTATTTCACTTTTGAAAAATATATTATCTGATTAACTGAAAAGTAATCATAAAATGTTGTTAATCAAATAATTGGTAGTTGCAGGTGTTATGACCTGGCTCTTGGGCCATAACAAAGGAGGAAGACACACAGCTGTTTAAAAGTGCACAAACCAATATTTATTTACAATATAAATTAACTCAAAGCTTCAACATGATATGGGGTGTGTTAATCAGTGAAATCAGTAGTGTAGGTGAGTGGCTGTGTGGTAAATGTAGTGTGGGGTGTTGAATGATGCAAACCAAAGACACAACTAAAGTGGTGCTGCCATCAGGGAGAGAGAGACTGTGGCCACACCCAGCCTCTTATAGAGCATTGCAGTCCCGCCCCCTACCATGGCCCAGGAAATGAATCCCAATGCATTTTTCCCATAGACATTTCAAAAAGTATTTATTTAAAGACGGTTACGCCGCGGACAAAGCCAACTCGAGTCGTTACAACTCATGACAACACACACAATATTTTGGACCAAACAAATAATTACAAAGAAGAAAAACAACAACAAAAGTGTTGTAACCTGCCGTTTTTTTCTTCTTTCTAATTATTTGTTCGGCCCAAAATGTTTTGTTTGTTGTCATGATTTGTCACGACTCGATTTGGCTTTGTCCGCGGCGTAACCGTCTTTAAATAAATACTTTAAGAAATGTCTATGGGAAAAATGCATTGGGATTCATTTCCTGGTCCATGGTAGGGGGCGGGACTGCGACGCTCTATAGTGCACCCTGGGAACACTGGCCAGGTGCTCCCAATGCACCCGATTGGCAACTCGGCAGGACCTGTGGGAAGCACAAGACTAGGCCTACCTAACAAACCACACAGGCCCAAGTAGACCAACTACAGGGGCTGTAACACAGCCCTACTTAAATTGCGGATGGGGTGTAACAATGCAGCACTGACTGGGGATCAGTTTACCTGACATTAATGGTAATCCTCAGGTCACAGCCTAATCCTTTTTGGTTCTTGAATTTCAACTAATTGCTATACAAACACAACTCAGATTTCTCAACCCTCAGGGTTCTCCCAGGGTTCCATTGGAACTTGAGCACAATCGCACCATTATATTGTTAATTTACTGTATTGAGGGCATATGGTGGATTGTATTACACAGTAAAATCTTCATTTAGTTGTGATAGTACATGTGCAATGTGCATTTGGTACAAATTTGGTACCGCATTTATATCAAATGTTTGTACCCTCTCAGATTAAACAGTGGATACATTCCAAATTAAGAGTTTTTACAAAATATATTCAAACTGAGGTCTTTAGTGTACAGTATTATGTTCCTTTCACCCCCCCCCCCCCTCCCCCCTGCCCCTGTACACATAACTCCACCCACCCATCCTTCATCCTCTCCCCCCCCCCCTCCCCCTGTACACATAACTCCACCCACCCATCCTTCATCCTCTCCTCTCATCTTTCAGTGACACCTGCCTTGGCAGACCTCCAGCTGACCACCGTGGGCAGCGACGCGGTGCAGGTGGACTGGAAGGCCGGCGTGGGCGGTCTGAGGGGCTACTGGCTCACCTGGGAGGGACAGGCGTCTGGCCGCAGCGCTCTCCCCGCCCAGCGCTCCACGTTATATCTGCCCCCAGACTCCCTGTCCACCCGCCTCACGGACCTGCCCCCCGCCGCCAGGGTGTGTGTGTCGCCCATCTACCGGACTGCGCGCGGAGAGGGCCTCTGTTGCACGGCACAGTTCCATTCAAGTTAGTAGGATATAATTATACAGTATGGTATACGAACATATTTATGTAGGCCCTAGGGCATTAAGCAACTAGTCGACTAGTTCACTAGTCGACTAGTAAATCCACTAGTCGACCTTGCTGGTACTAGTTGACTAGTTAAGAAAAAAAAAAAAAAAGTTTATTTTTAATTTTTTCCCCGATTTTGTAGGCCTCAAGATCAGGTAGATTATAGTTATAGTCACCAATGTACACCGTTTTTAAATGTACAAATATTTATTTCCAAATAATATTTATTATGTATTTTTTACATAATAGGTGGTTAAACAACTAGTCGACTAGTAAACTAGGCAATTAGTCAACTAGTAAAAATTACTAGAAGTGAATGCCCTAGGCCCATTATGTTCAGTATTGTTGTTTGACGTGGTTAATTTTGACATCAATGCAACCTAGATTGTTTTGGCTTTTTCAGCATCGTCTGGTGGAATAACAGAGTGACAAACAGTACATACACACTGACGGGTGACAATTTAAAGGAAAAACTTTTACATAGTGGAGAAAAATATCTAATGCACCTGTTTTGATATAACAGCCTGTCATGCTATGTGGAATGTATAAAAATGCTTAGCAAGCCCACTGACAGACCAACAAGCTCTCACAGAAACTAGACAAAGGTGAACTCAAAGTGCAATCATCTGACAGTGGCCTTGTGGTTAGATTGTCCACCCTGAAACTGTGAGATCGGGGTTCGATCACCAGCCGGGTCATACCAAAGAGTCAAGACTGTACAAATGGGACCTGCAATTCCTCCCTGCTTGGCACTAAACATCAATGGGCCTCATGCGCCAATAAGTTCCTAACTTTTCCTCTTACATTCCTAAGAGAAGTCCAGTCAGATTCATGAAACGTTCTTAAGTAGGCAGAATTGTTCGTAAGCATGTTCTTATGATGATGAATCCAAATCATCGTAACTTGAAGGGGTGTGCCAGTTCATTCAAATTATCATAGGTAGACGCCCCACATATCCCAATTAGCATCCTAATTACCATAGTGAACCGCCTCACCAATCCCATATAAGGCATTGGGAATTCACTTTCCTACCTGTGTTCACCCAGGTGGGTGTGGTTTTGCATGACTCCATGGCCTTGCCTGCAGTCACACCTGTGTGTGATTGCAGCACACAAAAATCACAGGACCTCACACACAGAAATAAAGTTGAGTGAAGTCAAGAATACCTAAACTAAAGTCAAAATATGGTGGAACACCAGACTCCAAACATTAAAAATCAATAGTACTGTAGAGGTACTGAAGTGAACAGAAATGTTCATATTTTCAATATTTTCAATATTCATGAATGTATTTTATTATTTATCTCACAATAGTCAACTTTCTTATGTGGTGGGTATGTTGCGTTTGTTTGGGTTGGGTTGTAAACTCTAAACCAGTGGTTCTCAAACATTTTCATGTCAAGGACCCCAAAATTGACATGCATTCTGCAGACCCCCATATGAAAATATTTTCTGCTATTTATCAAAATGTTTCGAAAATCTACAAGCTAAAAATGGGCAGTAATGGGACGCGTTTGTGAGCTTGTAGATTTGCTATTTTCAAAGTATAAAATGGGATTAAAGTGGTAAAATGTTCCATATTTTGCTGTGGACTGCCTGGAACTTCCTCAAGGACCCCTTGAGGTCCTCAGACCAAACTTTGAGCATCATGCAGAGGGCGCTGTTTTTCCTTTATGTTTTCAGATTGCACTTAAGAACAAAAAAGACACCCTAAGAGTGCTCCACAGTGTGCGTAGATTCTGTTCTTACCTACGAACAAATCACAGCTAAGAAAAGATTGAGGGATCCCAAAACCTTCTTAAAAACTTCCTAAGTGGGTCTAAGAACAAATTTCCTCTTAAGAACTTCTTAAGAACGGTTGGCGCATGAGGCCCAATGGGTTGGATCGGGGGGTCAAATCAACTAATCAAATGATTCCTGAGCACGGCACGGCTACGGCTCACTGCTCCAAGAGATGGGTCAAATGTGGAGAACAAATTTCACTGCAGTAATGTGTGTGACATATGGTACGACTTTGATCAACACAACACGCGCTCTGCTTGTGCAAGTAATAACACAGAGGGAACTGGAAATCTATGCCCATTCACTTGCTAATCCAGCGCATACTCCCTTTTCACCCGTTCTTCCAGGCGGGGAAGGTTTGACGGGCCTGCATGTTCAGTAGTGTCACAGCTCAAGCTTGTGAGTCGAGCCCATTGTGGTCGAAACCGTTTTGTGTCTGGCCCCAGCTGTGATAAGCTGCAATACCTATGATCGGCCACCATGTCCATTGCGTAAACATGACTAAATACTTAAACCAAACAGGAGGAAACAATTAAGAACATAAGAGAAATGTCCAAACACAAACAGCCATAATATAATGGCTGAGGGGATACAGTAGTATGTAAGGAAAAGCAAGAGCAGCTCTTCCGCAGGTGACTGAGAATGTCAGTGCAGGATCTTGTGATCTAGCGAGAACAGAACCTTTGACAACTACATAGAGAGGGACGTCACTGCGTGAAAAGAGGAGTTAACGGGCAATTATGGGCACTGTATTTTCCCGTAAACCTCAAGTTTAGCAGCATATACAGTTAATATACGGTAATATACAGGTGTGATGGTACAATTCGGGAGTTTACCGGAGTTTGTTGGAAAGTTTAATGGGAGTTTCCTGTAATATACACATCCGTATTCCATGCTTTTTGCGCAGTGCGTTATAGTAGGTATGCAGTGCATGAAACCCCTTATGCTGGCATGGTTTGGGTCCACTCCACTTTTCCCACCTGTCAGGCACTATCACATCAGGCCCCTCCCATCATGGCCCTGTCACAGTGCATTTAGGCCCTGTGTGACAGGTCCTGACATCCCTGCTGTCACACAATGCTGTGAGAGGGGCCTGCTGTGACTGGGCCTGACCTCCCTGTGACAGGGCTGTGACAGGGCCTGACCTCCCTGTGACAGGGCTGTGGCAGGGCCTGGCCTCCCTGTGGCAGGGCCTGGCCTCCCTGTGACAGGGCTGTGGCAGGGCCTGGCCTCCCTGTGGCAGGGCCTGGCCTCCCTGTGACAGGGCTGTGGCAGGGCCTGGCCTCCCTGTGGCAGGGCCTGGCCTCCCTGTGACAGGGCTGTGGCAGGGCCTGGCCTCCCTGTGACAGGGCTGTGGCAGGGCCTGGCCTCCCTGTGGCAGGGCCTGACCTCCCTGTGACAGGGCTGTGGCAGGGCCTGGCCTCCCTGTGGCAGGGCCTGACCTCCCTGTGACAGGGCTGTGGCAGGGCCTGGCCTCCCTGTGACAGGGCTGTGGCAGGGCCTGGCCTCCCTGTGGCAGGGCCTGACCTCCCTGTGACAGGGCTGTGGCAGGGCCTGGCCTCCCTGTGGCAGGGCCTGACCTCCCTGTGACAGGGCTGTGGCAGGGCCTGGCCTCCCTGTGACAGGACTGTGGCAGGGCCTGGCCTCCCTGTGACAGGGCTGTGGCAGGGCCTGGCCTCACTGTGACAGGGACTGACCTCCCTGTGACAGGGCCTGACCTCCCTGTGACAGGGCTGTGGCAGGGCCTGACCTCCCTGTGACAGGACTGTGGCAGGGCCTGGCCTCCCTGTGACAGGGCTGTGACAGGGCCTGGCCTCCCTGTGACAGGGCTGTGGCTGGGCCTGACCTCCCTGTGACAGGGCTGTGGCAGGGCCTGACCTCCCTGTGACAGGGCTGTGGCTGGGCCTGACCTCCCTGTGACAGGGCTGTGACAGGGCCTGGCCTCCCTGTGACAGGGCTGTGACAGGGCCTGGCCTCCCTGTGACAGGGCTGTGACAGGGCCTGGCCTCCCTGTGACAGGACTGTGACAGGGCCTGACCTCCCTGTGACAGGGCTGTGGCAGGGCCTGGCCTCCCTGTGACAGGGCTGTGGCAGGGCCTGACCTCCCTGTGACAGGACTGTGGCAGGGCCTGACCTCCCTGTGACAGGACTGTGACAGGGCCTGACCTCCCTGTGACAGGGCTGTGGCAGGGCCTGGCCTCCCTGTGACAGGACTGTGGCAGGGCCTGGCCTCCCTGTGACAGGGCTGTGGCAGGGCCTGGCCTCCCTGTGACAGGGCTGTGGCAGGGCCTGGCCTCCCTGTGACAGGACTGTGGCAGGGCCTGACCTCCCTGTGACAGGACTGTGGCAGGGCCTGGCCTCCCTGTGACAGGACTGTGGCAGGGCCTGGCCTCCCTGTGGCCAGGCCCTGTCACATAGTGTTGTGAGAGGGGCCTGATGTCACGTACGTCTGTGCCTGACATCCCTGTGACAGTATCAGTGTCATGGTCAGTATCATGGTCAGTAGACGTTGAGAAACACTACTTTAGATGGAAGAGTCGCTGCATAATCACTGCACATTGAAGCTGTTCTTATGGCTTGTTGGTGGCCGAACACCTTACTAAGATACTTTGTTGTTTTTTTCCTTTAATTTGTCACCCTCTTCGGGCAGCTCAACTTAAAACACTTAAAACTAATATTAGTAAATATTATTACTATTACTGACTGAGACACATTAATTTAAAACCTCTATGTATTCTCGTTTATTTTTGCCAGCAGACATGCCGGTGTAAATCTTATTGTTTTCTCCTCCTACCTTCTAGATGCATTACCCTACGGCTACAGTTCATAATAGCAGTGAACTGTCGAAACTGACCACGCACCATACCAAACATGGACGGACTGTGATGTGAGCAGGTGGGCAGTCTAGACTTTTTCAGCCACTAAATCCCGTCGTGTTCCCATCCTTTTTTTTGTGTGTGTGGCTCATCATCCAGGAGACACGTGTGGTTTGGCTTAACGTGTCGTGTACGCATGTGGAAGCCATACATAGACACCTTGGTGTCGGCCTGGGACAAACGAAAATGGGCCATGAAACACCAGTTAGTTTACAACCGGCGATGCAGCTCCTCGATGCAGTTTGCTTTTTCCTGTTTATATCGTCTCTGTTTTACGGCGGTGGCTCAGGGGTAGAGTTTATGGATGGTAACCGCAAGGTTGCCTGTTCGAACCCCGGCTCCCCCAGAGTTGGTGTCGAAGTGTCCTTGAGCAAGACACTGAACCGCTAATTGCTCCCGATGTGCTGGCTAGTGCCTTGCATGGTTTCTGCCGCCATCGGTGTGTGAATGGGTGAATTGATGCACAATCTATGTAAAGCGCCTTGGATAAAGGCGCTATATAAATGCACCATTTACCATTTACCATTTTTTACACCTGTAATGGAACTTTAAAGCACTTTTGTTTAAGATACAAGCTTTAGACGTCACATACAGTACACGTCATTCTAAGTCTGAGAAGTGGGACGTGCAGCTTGAGACGGTGGATGTTTATCGGTGTCGTTTTGCAGGAATGCATTTTAGCACCATATGTGGATCTGCTTAAAAGGAATGTATCGTCAAAATGTTTTTTCCCCTCCTCATATCCCACTAGCACGTGCGCATGTGCACACACACACACACACACACACACACACACGCACACACACACACACACACACGATAATAAATTCTCAGCACACGCATGGCATACGTACACTGAATGTGCACAGAGTGAAATCATGCACATGGGTAGATGAACACACACACGTCCTTAATCACAGAGGGGATCCAAACAGGACCGCTTTGAACTGCAGGAGAATTACAAACAGGCCTTCAGACCACATGCCTTCAGAACCACAGACAGATGCGCCACGGATGATGCAGATGTGGCAGCGGTGGCCGAACGGATAGCGGCGCGGTCTAGATACCGGAAGGTTCCCAGTTCGAACCAGCCGTCCGACACGTTAAAATTACCACCGCTGAAATGCCCTTGAACAAGGCATCAACCACTACGATGAAATGTGTTCTATGAGCAGGGCCTGGCTGGAAACAAGTTCTTGAGCTTAGCCCAGATACCCTGGGTAAATATAGATTTCATTTCATTTCATTTCATAGCCCATTTTGGGCGTGAACCCCTGTTGGTGTTTCAAGCATTATGTTATACTTTAGCTATTGAAAAATAGCAGATCTACAAGCTCATAGCGCGCCACCGAGTGGCGCGCTACGAGCTTGTAGGTCTGCTATTTTTGAAAAATCGTGAAAATGTGGTGCAAATCTTTGAATATATATTTCAGAGCGAACATTTTTAACTAAAATATTGGCTTCTGTGGGGGGGTCCCTGGAACTACATATTTTGAGATGGGGGTCCATGGCCCAATATAGATAATTCTGGGGGTCCTTGACATGAAAAAGGTTGAGCACCACTGACATAGAAACATGGGGTTTTCAGAAAAATGTTAGGATTTAGAAGCCTTTTTTTTAATCGACCGCAGTCCAAAATGGGTTAAGCCCAAAACGTTATTGCAATGTTTTCTGATGCAGATCTACAAGTCATGCGTAGACATGGCTGGATGGACATAAGTTAAAAGGATGACAAGTTTTATAGCTATAATATATTATTTTTGTCAGGTCTGTCAATCCACTGTCTTGATTTTTTTTTTGTGCTTTTGTAACTCTTTGCTGCCCCCTTGTGGAAGTTTACTTAAAGGGACTCAACTACTGTTGTTAACCCACTAAAAGGCTAATTTTGTATTATGGTGGTATTGTAATTTAACATGAGCTTGCAATAAATATGATTACTAACAGATTGATTATGAATTATTGTTGATTATGAATAATTGTGATCATCCTTAGAGTTGGACTTGCCACGTTTTTACAGTCCATTTGTGTGGCACACTTACACCTATTGAGATGCACCCGTTTTCTTTTACAATATTAATGTCTCGGAATGTCTCGGAAAACAGTTTTCTTTTGCAGTTTTCAAATATTTCTTGACACAGAATGAAATGGTTTATGGTCATGATTCACCAGGATTCTGGATGGCTTGGTTCCAGGCTTAAAGGACCACTTCACCACTTTCCAACCTATCTTCATATAATAGGTCCTCACTAATGATCATGAAAAAATGGTGCAATTTTTTTCTACTCAGTCTGTGTCTCATAGGAAGGCTGTGGGCAGTTCAGAAACCGTCCTCCAGTGACATCATCAATGGGGAATACAAGCTAATAGAAACTGCAGGCTTTCTAGTCCTGAAGAGTTGCAATGCGAAAATGGAAGCCATCGTTCTCACGATTAATGCAAATCTAAATTTTTTTGTAAAAACATCTTATTTAAAAAAAGATCTGCCTAATGATGATGTCACTGGAGGACGGTTTCTAAATTGCCCACAGCCCTCCTATGAGACACAGACTGAGTAGAAAAATCGTGCCATTTTATCATGATTATTAGTGAGGACCTATTATATGAAGATAGGTTGAAAAGTGGTGAAGTGGTCCTTTAAAACAATTGATATAAATATTTTCAGAAATCTCTATGACACCTTTGTGCGAACAGTGCCAAGTATAAAAGGCTATTTGTTGTTGGTTTTTGTTTGTATTAAACAGACGAAACACGAAACATCTAAGACCCATTTATCCATAAAATATGTGTAACTGACTATTAGGAGAAAACACTTAAATTACTTTTTATTTGATATTCATGGGAAAGAAAGTGCATTAATAATATAAAATAAACCAAGTGGCTTTACATCGATACTCTACTGACCTCTAAAGCAGTGGTTCCCAAACCTTTTCATGTCAAGGACCCCCAAATTGACACTAATTAGCCCCACAGACCCCCATTTGAAAAGACATGCCAGGGACCCCCATAAGAGAAGATTTTTACGGCTAAAGCAGTGATTTTCAACCCGTTTAATTTCAAGGACCCCGCAGTTGGACATGCATTAGGCTACGGACCACTATTTAATAGTGGTCCGTAGACTAATGCATGTCTGGGGGTCCAAGAGATAGAAATGCTATTAAATTTTAATAGCATTTCTATCTCTTGGACCCCCAATTTATATTGTAAAATCAATGCTAATTTAACTCTGAGAGTGTACAAATGGAACCAAATGGACCCCTTAGGGTCCATTTGGTTCCATTTGTACACTCTCAGAGTTACAGACCCATAAGGGTCCATTTGGTTCCATTTGTACACTCTCTGAGTTACAGACCCATAAGGGTCCATTTGGTTCCATTTGTACACTCTCTGAGTTACAGACCCATAAGGGTCCATTTGGTTCCAAACTATCATCTAGCTGGGTCCCCCCTGGAACTCCCTCAAGTACCCCTGGGGGTCCCCGGACCCCACTTTGAGAACCACTGCTCTAAAGTGTTGAGAATATACATTTAAGATATGTATTAAGTCTAAACAAATGAATGTACAACTATGAACATGGTGGTAGTGCTGAAAATAACAATGACAATGCTTAAACAAACCATCAAAGCTTTGTTGTCTTGACCTACAGTACAGAAAAAAAAGAACACGTTAAATTTAGTTAGCTCCATAACATTGTCATTACTCAACAAAAATTGTTTAATTGGAAAGTACAAATTCATCTTTAAAAGACACTGAGCTCTTCCAAACAAAATCACGGGTCCAAATAGGAATTTATACATTTTAGTTTTCGCTTTACGATTATAATTCTCTTTTCAAACTGTGCACTTAATCAAAGTACCACATCCATTCTCTTCATTCTTTAACCAGGTTAATGTCCAAACTACAGTATTGGTCAAAATAACAAGCACACACACACACACACACACGCACGCAAACGCACAGAAACACCTCATGTGGGCCAGCCAACAATATGAACGTGTGCAAATTTAGCAACAGAACAATCATACATTATATTGAAACTAAGTATTCAAATGTTTCACTGAATTTGTTCGAAATACGTTTGTTAAGGGTAATAAATCACATCGCTACAATGTTTGCAATCAGCTTTCAGTTCAGTGCAGTGCCATGTAAATTGTAATGCAGCCCAGCTGCCTGGCCCAACCTCTCACTCCATGACAGCTTTCAGATAAGCTCCCTGTTCTCAAATGTGTGCTGGATCTACTCCAGTGGTTCAACCACATGATTTTATGTGTGCTCGACTTCAGTGGTTAAACCACATGATTTGTTTTTGTTGTCACTTTACTGTCATCTGGATTCCCAGATGACAGTAAAGTGACAATTTAAGGACTTTTAATACCTCCACACACAACAAACGAAAGAAAGAAAGAAAGAAAAAAAAAAAGGACAGAAACAAAGAAACAAAGAAAGAAAGAAAGAAAGAAAAAGGGACAGAAGGAAAGAAAGAAAGAAAGAAAGAAAGAAAGAAAGAAAAAGGGACAGAAGGAAACAAAGAAACAAAGAAAGAAAAAGGGACAGAAGGAAAGAAAGAAAGAAAGAAAGAAAGAAAAAGGGACAGAAGGAAAGAAAGAAAGAAAGAAAGAAAGAAAGAAAAAGGGACAGAAGGAAACAAAGAAACAAAGAAAGAAAAAGGGACAGAAGGAAAGAAAGAAAGAAAGAAAGAAAAAGGGACAGAAGGAAAGAAAGAAAGAAAAAAATTACAGAAGGAAAGAAAGAAAGAAAGAAAAAAATTACAGAAGGAAAGAAAGAAAGAAAGAAAAAAATTACAGAAGGAAAGAAAGAAAGAAAAAGGGACAGAAAGAAAGAAAGAAAGAAAGAAAGAAAGAAAAAGGGACAGAAAGAAAGAAAGAAAGAAAGAAAGAAAGAAAAATGGACAGAAAGAAAGAAAGAAAGAAAGAAAAAAATTACAGAAGGAAAGAAAGAAAGAAAGAAGGAAAAAAGGCCATTACTGCATCAAAAATAGCCTAATCAACAAACTACTGTACTATCTGGTCAAACATTGGTTGGGCAAATCGTAAAATAATATATGAAAGAGGCAAACAATTTTGAGAATTACAAGCTTGTAGATCTGCTATTTTAATTTCCACAATATTTATCTGTGGAACCGAGTCAACTCCTACAACTCCAAGTGCTTGTCAGGGTAGGGGGTCCCCAGGGTAGCGGGTCCCCAGGGTAGGGGGTCCCCAGTTCATACCTGAAAAGGTTGAGAACCACGTACTGTTCTACTCTACAGAATCATATCCAGAACCTGTGCTGATGATGTGTAATATATACAATATTAATATAACATAATATAAGGGGTGACTGTGGCTCATGAGGTAGAGCAGGTCGTCCAATGTTCCATGGGTCGGCGGTTCGAATCCCGGCTCCTCCTGTCTACATGTCGAAGTGTCCTTGGGCAAGACACTGAACCCCAAATTGCTCCCGATGTGCCGGTTGGTACCTTGCATGGCTTCTGCCGCAATCGGTGTATGAATGTGTGTGTGAATGGGTGAATGTAATGCACAATCTATGTAAAGCGCCTTGGATAAAGGCGCTATATAAATGCACCATTTACCATAATATAACATTCCTGAAGAAGATCCAACCGGATCAAAGTAGAACTGAGATAAAACCAGTGTTGCAGACTTTATTCCCTTCCAGTTGCATTGCTGTTTGTTCACCTGGGTGAGAGTGCACGTGCACCTGGGTGAGAGTGCACGTGCACTGGGTGAGAGTGCACATGCACTGGGTGAGAGTGCACGTGCACCTGGGTGAGAGTGCACATGCACTGGGTGAGAGTGCACATGCACTGGGTGAGAGTGCACGTGCATGCACGTTGCATCGCCTTTGTGCTGATGTGTAAAACATGTTCACGGTTATGTTTACATTACAATTACAACTGTTTTGACTTTTGTCCTATTGCTGCATTTAAAAATCAATACACAGAATCTACAGTGATAACCGTGGCTTCCCTGTGCAATCTGTAGCTATGGATAGCAAGTTACTATGGTGTGTGTAGTTTGTGAACAAAGCACAAGTACATCAGCTGAGCTATTATGCGGTTGGCTCTCATTCGTCTAACATTTGCAGGGACATACAAACGTATACATACCAAGAAAACCCTGTTCTAGACAGCTGGCACCAACGCCGCGAGTAACAAAGCAAACAGGCATCTCAAGCCTGCGAGTCCTTTTCAGGATATTAGTTCATATAGGCTGCTTACTTTTTTGAGTGAGTGTTTCACTGTGTCTTTTGGTCAGGAGGTTTAGCACTTTAGAGGTGTAGTGCGTCTACTTGCTGATGCGTTCATCCAAAGTGTCTTGTTAATGAGAGAGTAGGTGCAGGGATTGAGCTTGGCAAGACGTAGTGGACACACTTACAGTAGGTTGTAGGGACTGAACCTGGGAACCTTTGGCTATGAGACCATCTCCCACCGACCTACGTACGTGGCAACGGCGTCGCAGCTTTTCAAAACTGCCAAGGGGTTCTTTTTTTTCACAGGAGGTGCCACAGTTAATCGGGGAGGAGCCATGAACGAGAGGAGGTGCTTCACTGGTCACGTCAGCTCTGATGTGAGGGTCAGTGTCAGCAGCAGCCAGGTCACGACGCTCATCTGATGACAGCACCCTTTATCTTTAGCTGGACAGCAAGAAAGAATTGGTCAATATGCTACAGAGTAAAATCTTAAATTCACTGAGGATTTTACTGTTCTGTGAGGTTTTCTTATGTGAGAAATGGTGAATTAAAAAAATAGCATTTGACAGTACTTCTGTGCGTGAAATACAATGATCAAGGTTTCGTTCTCATACGTACTAATAAACTTCTGCCGTCCTTTCTTAAGTTTTGGGTTCTCTGTAGAAAACATAAACATGTCACACTCACACCTTTATACAATACAAAATAAATCATGATCAGAATGCACACACACTATTCCACAAGCGAGACTCACCAAACACAATGAGACGCGTGTGGGTGTCGGTTGAGCCCAGTGGGTTCTGGGCCGTGCAGCGGTACATGGAGCCGTTGAGCTCGGCCGGAACGCGGTCCAGCACCAGCTCTCTCCCATCATGCTCGTCCCTGCCGTCCAGCAGCGGCCCACCCACCTTTGTCCAGGTGTACAGCGGCTCAGGGAAGACTTCATTCTGTGCACGTATAGACCCAACAGATGGGAAAGATAAGCTGTATTTTACCCACGGTGAAACTTTTTCTGAAGAAGCTTTTAGTTTGGTTTAGTAGACAGTTGAAAATGAGACATTACCCTAGGAGACCGGGGTCCCCCAGGTAAGTGAGCCTTGCCAAGCCATGGGGCCCATAGCATATCTCCTGTTTCTGTAGGCAGCTCGATGTACAAGTACACCCCCTGGACATGACGCTAGTATGCTGCAGGTCAGTTATTGCTTCCCTCTAAAGGCTCATACATAGTCTGGATTTTCGGTGGTTAGGTGACCACCGAACTACAACATGACGTCACGAGCCGCGGTGAAGAGCAAACCACCGCCACCGCCTCCAGCCCTTCTCTCTGTTTTTACTCACCACCGATCAACGTTATTTCAGCACACTATGTGCTTCCTCAGAAGTCTAAAAATAGGAAATAGTTTTCAAACTTTTTGTGCCCAAGGAAGGCACACCAACAGGTAAGTCCCTACAGTGTAGAAGACTTATGGCACAGGATGTAATTGTGTCAGGGTGTGTGTGTTCACCTCAATTTTGTTACTGCAATTTTCTGCAAAAGCTTTCCCCACGACTTCTCCCCTTCCCTTTATGAGCAAGGGTTAGGCGCAAACTTGAGCGAGGCATATTGCTATTTAAATGACGGATTGAAGGATATGTGAATAATATTCTGCTGAGGTAAAGTGAAAGTGAGCGACCATCGACGAGCAGCATTGATTCCCGAGTGCGGCACGGCTGCAGCTCACCACTCCTTGGCTGCGGCTCACTGCTCCAAGAGACCGGGTCAAATGCGGAGAACAAATTTCACTACTGTGTGACAAATCGAACGACTTTGACTTTTGACTTTGAATTCAGGAGACGGCGGAAACTAGCATTTTGAGTATGCAAAGAATCACGCCTAACTTCACTCCAATTTCTTCTTAGTTATGCATTTACCCATCCGTGAAATCTTGCCAAATCAACTTAAATCATCAATAATCACATTCTCATTCTCATTTACGTTCCTTATTTAAACCTATTAAAGCATGACAGAGTGGTCTCCAAAGACACATCTTTGTGTCATAATTCATGACACATTCTTATGATCTTCTAAGTGCTTGAAAATGGGGTTTATCTGCATTTTCTATTTGCTGTGCTGAATTCCGATTGTTGATTGCGAGCAGTGTGCGCACGTCTGCACGTTGTGAAAGCAGATATATAGGTCGATCTACTATAAATTGTGCTCTCTAAATAGTAAAAAGGTTTTGTGCCAGGGACCCCCAGAAGAGAAGATTTATGTTTAAATATTACTCAACATTATTCAAAAATAAAGACTATAGAAATCATACCACTAATTCATTTCTGAATATAAAGCTGAGAAGAATATTGCTTCAGAGTTCAGACATCCCTCAAAGAAAGTATAGCACTGAAAATAATATCTCTTAATAGCTGCATCTTATGTTGCTCTTATTTTTCTGTGCTCAAGGGCTTTTTCTGGCAAGGGAAAATAAAATATCGGGTTTTGTTCTCTCCATTTCCCTGAAGCACAGCTGGAGATATAATGGCATGGAGACCGTACAGCCGTAGACAATTAAAAGCCTCTGATGGGATTACAATCCAGCCAAAGAAGGAGGCATAAATAGTTTCCCAAACCTTTTCTGCTCCACAACAGCATAGACATTTGTTGTTTCCCTGGGACCCAAACGTATACACAAATACATTAAGTAACAACTGTATACCCTATACCCTATGTCAATATTAATGAAAGTAGCAGATCTACAAGCTCACAATGCGTTGACACGCTGTGAGCTTGTAGATTGGCTTCTCTGATTTTCACTATTTTGGAAAACCTTTAAACATTTCTGGAAAATGTTTGATTTGGGGGAGGGGGACACAAACAAAATATTTATTGCGGCCTATAAAACGTGGATCATGACATGGAAAATACTGTGATACGTTCATGAGATATAAATGTTAACATGCTAACAGGGAACTGCTTGAAGGTTTGTCAGCAGCATCTTCCTTTACTCTTTGCTCCTTAACCCACTGAATGGGTTAACCCATTCAGGCCTGACGTCGAAATTTAAAAAAAAAAGTTTTCTAAATCATGACAATTTTCTGAAAGATTTTAGGCACATTTTAACGATTTTTCACAAACATGTTTCATAAACATGTTTCATAAACATGTACAGTATAATTATATTTATAAGCGCTGATAATCATAACACATTATAAACATGGGATGCATAACAAGTGTTACCGAACAACAGGGTGCTGATGAACTTACTGGATTGAATCCCAGCTTGAAGCCCAGGACCACGATGCGGACGGTGTCTCCGACTTGGGCCCTCTTAGGGGTCATGAACAGCTTGGGCCCTCTGGGAGCAGCTGAGAAGGATGCATGTTGGATCAATACATTACAGTACGGTACCATTTCAAAATGCTCTCACATTCATTCAATTCTTTATTTTGGCCATGGCTCTCTGTATGTGTGTTATTGTTGTGACAAATAATTGATTCATTCTGGTTTATCTCGCTTCATCAAATTGTTCAGGACCCGACGATTGCTTGGGCTTGCATTCTTATTAAGCTTGAATCGGCAGTCCATGAATAAAATATGTTTATACAATTATAACTAGCACATCTACAGTGTTAGGCCTCACTCAGACCTTTACTGCATGTTGTGTGTTGTGTAGTGTCATGGCCGTGTAGTGTCATGGCCGCCCCAATGCATTTCCAATGGAAGTCACATGGAAGTCACATGGTTTGTAGTCCACATTTTGGACTACAAGCTGTTGTATGGCTTTCGGCTGTGTTTCGACTGCGCCCCTCCCCCTCATACAACACAAATGTTGTGTCAAACCATGTGACTCCCATTGGAAATGCATTGGGGCGGCCATGACACTACAAGGCCATGACACTACACAACACACAACATGCAGTAAAGGTCTGAGTGAGGCCTTAGGAGGTGGTCTCTCTGCTCTTCCATTGACATATATATATTTAGATCCTGTTGTCAGGTATAGGTGCACCTACTGGTTGACAAGTAGTACTGCCTGAAGCTCTAAGTGTGATTTCTCCACTGGCTGAGCAACGGTATCACTCAACAGGCGCCTTTTATAGCCTACCAAACATTATTTTGGTATAGGTCAAGAGATCAACTTTTATAACCCGACTCCGCCAGATGGGGCAGTAGAGAGTACACAGGGAAAGTTACAGTACGCTTTAACAGCGGGCGAGCATCGGCCGACACATCGCCTCATCGCCCATTATTTGTATCTTTTCGGGCGACATCCGCCCACTTTTCTACCATCGCCTGTTCGCCTGCTATCGCCCGGTAGTCGCCGGGTCCCATAGACAAATAATGCACTTCCGTCCGGCTGGCTGTCGCCCGCTGTTAAAATGTACTGTCAAGGTTACAACTTTTACACCATTGTTCTGAATCTCACTCCTCTACTTTTTACGTTGTTACGCCAAAGGGACTTCTAAACAGTGTTTGTCTGTATTCTGTATGTAGGCTACAGTATGTCCCCTGCATGAACTTACTGTGTGCCGACAAGAAAAATAGATACCGTACATCACAGCAAAACTACACAGCTCAGATGCTGCAGCACCAATCACAGCCCCCCCCCCCCCCCCCCCCCCCCCCACACACACACACACAAAAGTAGACTGTAGTGTCAGTGTGAGTGATGGCTGATTTAACCCATTTTCACCTGAGATCAGATTCTAAAAATGTCTTCTAAATCCTGACAGTTTTCTGAAAAACCTTATGTTTCTGTATCAGTGGTTCTCAAAAAAAGGCACATTTTCACGATTTTTCAAAAATAGCAGACCTACAAGTTCATAGCGCGGCACTCGGTGCCGCGCTATGAGCTTGTAGATCTGCTATTTTTCAATAGCTAAAGTATAACATAATGCTTAAACACCAAAAGGGGTTCCCGTACAGAATGGGTTAAGCAGTAATAATTACTCCCTGGGCTTAGGTACGATGGCACGTCACACGTCAGTTGTGCATCGATGCATACGAAATAAATCCGACACATAAATCTGTCCGGGACATGATCTAACTGAGCTCGGTATATAACAGCATTAGATGCGCAACCTCTTTTTTCTCATTTAGTATTAGTATTTGCCTACATATAAAGCTAAATCTGGAACGTTAATCCACATTTGAAAGCGTAAACATCGTCATACACCCAATTGTGGGATGTTGCCGGCTGTTCAGAACCCTTCCACTGCAAATTATCAGCAGCTATAGCTGCTCCAAAACAGATACAATCATGTCTTGTTTGTCAAGTGGGAGTTGTCACTGCATGCGACTGAGGGAGGGCATCCAGTACAATGTTTTTTTTTTTTTTCAATCAGAATTTGATCAGAAAAGATTAAAAATTTATGTAATAGCTCACTCCTGCTCACTCTGTTAATCCCCTCCATTACTAATGGGTTTGTGCTCAAAGCACAGAATGTTGCTCTCAGAAAGTCCCACCCAGGGGGATATAATATTTCCATTCTAGAAGACCTGGAAAAATCATCATCGTTTTTCATAAACTGGAATATATATGGTCTTTTAAAAACATGGCTTTGGTGATAGTTGAATCTCCAAAGGTGAATTTCAATATCTCACAGTTCCTTATCCAGTGATTTAATTAGGGGCTTCCAAAAGTGCACAAAGATCCCACTAAACCTTCACTCAGACCAATCATCAGCAGTACTGGCTCAGTCACCAAGATGATGAACCTTCACTCAGACCAATCATCAGCAGTACTGGCTCAGTCACCAAGATGATGAACCTTCACTCAGACCAATCATCAGCAGTACTGGCTCAGTCACCAAGATGATGAACCTTCACTCAGACCAATCATCAGCAGTACTGGCTCAGTCACCAAGATGATGAACCTTCACTCAGACCAATCATCAGCAGTACTGGCTCAGTCACCAAGATGATGCCTAAATGTGTGGACCACTTCCTTGAAGACATTGTGGTAAAACTTCCATCAATAATTAACCACTTAATCCCTATTCTAGATTTACTAAACTGGACCTGAGGCTGTTCTACTTGGACCATTTGTTCCCGTCTATACCAAATCTCTTCGCTAACAATGGGTATAAGCTTAGTTAGAGATGGATGGATGCTAGGGTGACCAGATCCAAACTGTTAATTTGAGGGACAGAAGTATCGCTTGTGTGGGACAAGTGGGATGGGGGGACCCCGTCCCCTCATCCCACTTGTCCCACTCAAGCGATACTGGACACTGGATTACCGGGTTAGCAACTTACTACTTGAGTCGACCATAGGCCTATATTGGCTATCCTCTGGTGTCTCACATTTTGTTTTAAAATCATGCTTTATTTTTATTTGTATGCTATTATAACAGGCTTAAAACACATCTTGCAGGAAGAGACAATGAGAGAGCTTTACCAAGGCCAACTATTAGGGGACTAAACTATTATTATGCATGTCAGTCACAATGTGGGACAGGGTCTCAATTTGTGGGACGCCTGAGAAGTCTTGGAAATGAGGGACTGTCCCACGCAAAGAGGGACATCTGGTCCCATCATGACATCAGGGGTTCAAGTGGTTAAGGGACACAAAAGGCCTGTTAAACCGTTTAAAGGAATGTAGTGTTAATCCTAATACTAATTTTGTCACCTTGGATGTTACTAACCTTTGTACAGTATATACAGTACATCCTATACATTCCTCACGACATTGGATAGGCAGCATCTGCCAATTAAGGCTTGAAAAACAACAACTCTGTTGCTATGGCAATATCATGGTTGGCGATATAGAAACCAATGATGTGCTTGGTGATAATTAATAACCCTTTGGTCTCTAACATTAAACTATGCAAATTATATATGAGGATATAATTTAAAGCAGTCCTACGTCTGTTAATTTCCTTAGATGTTAGTGTCCGCCCTGAAACTGGGAGGTTGGGGTTCGACCCCCTGCCGGGTCATACCAAAGACAGTAAAAATGGGACCCAATGCCTCCCTGCTTGGCACTCAGCATCGATGGGTTGGATTGGGGGATCAAATCAACTAATCAAATGATTCCCGAGCGCGGCACGTCTGCAGCTCACCGCTCCTTGGCTGCGGCTCACCGCTCCAAGAGATGGGTCAAATGCGGAGAACAAATTTCACTGCGGTAATGTGTGTGACAAATCGTACGACTTTATTAAACTCCAAGGAACATGACTTCGAAAACCAACGCAAAGGAATATATCCTGGATCTTTAAACTATAGTGTCCCTTGCGTGAACATTCTTTGAAAATAGCAGATCAGATCCTAAGTATAAAGAATACAGTAGCTTTTTGTTTTTAGTGCTGATATTTTCACTTCATTTGATTTTTTATTCTTTTTGCGGCTTTCACCTTTTTATTATTATTATTATTATTTTTATTTTATATTTTTTATAGAGAGACAGACAGTATGCTGACAGAAAATGGGGGAGAGAGATGGGGGAGTGACATGCAGTAAAGGCCGTCGGGATCGGGAGTCGAACCCGCGGCACACTGCCAGGCTCGGGCTACCGGCCAAGGTGCCTGGACCTTGGATGGTTTATTTTATAGGCTACCAGTCCAGACTGTAGGGTTACATTTCAGTGAATCACTGAAGATTCAGCTGTGAGCTGTGACAGGAAAGGTTAGCACTTTATGACTATTTGTAAATTACTCTGAGGTTTTTTGGGTCACTCATTCTCACGCATTCTCATGCTGCACACGTTTTTATTTTATAAGCTGTCATAGTTCAACAGAAAGTGTTGTGACACATAATGCTACATTTATTTTAAAGGTAGGTTAAGTGATATTGTTTTGATTAAAACAAAAATGTATTTTTTTTTTTGATAAAATGTAAAAACAATATAGCCTATTGTGATAGTAATCATTCTTGTATAGAGTGTTTGTTCAGTATCTCTTTAATTAACAGAAAATTAATTTTCAGGTGGGTTGCAAAATACCATCCAATCAGGAGATAATACCCTAGCCATTTATCAGCAAGTGTTCCAGTTCAAATCTTGAATGTTAATTTATTTGTGTTATCAGTCACTTCCAATTCCACTTGTTTAATCTGTATCCTGTGTGAGTTCTCAATTCTGATTGGATAAAATTGGTAGCCCAACCTGGTGTTGTCTTAAGGAAAATAAATAAATAATGAATAACATCCTACCCAACTCTAGAGTCTAAATGTCTCAATGGAAGAGAAGAGATATGCTAGTTATGAACATGTACACACTGTACAGATTATGTTAAAACTAAATATGTATCCATTAAAATAAGTCTTGGATTGTATTGTTAATGAAGGATTATTATTTTTTGTTATTACAAAATCCAGAGTTAAATCCTCTATTCTCTTCTATTCTTTAAATCCCTCCCAGAATATGGTTTTTGCCATGTGTCAGCTCAGCTCACCCAGTGTGACCTCGGCCTGCATGGGCATGGACAGCGCCGGGTGTTTGACCTCGCAGCTGAACAGCGCGTCGTTGTCCAGCTGGGGGTTGAGGATCCAGGTCAGCATGGCACGCACCTCCATGGTGCCGTCGCCGGACACCAGCCGGCGGTTCTGGAAGTAGTACAGCGGGTCCGTGCTCTGCATCCAGCGAGGGAACTCGCGGCTCACCACGGTCTCGGGGATCACCTCCGGGGTGGGCTCCGGATCGGGCTCCATCTCTTGCTCCCCGCCGCCGGCGCCGACGGGGTCGTCCTGGTTCTGCTTCTGGCCCAGTTCAGACGTCTTCCCCTCCTTCTCCAGCAGGGACAGGGACTGCTTCAACTTGGTGTCATCCATGTCTCGCCTGATGAGGTTATTAAAGGGTATCAAATGGGTATTTAACTTTATCAAATCAAATCAATCAAACTTTATTTATAAAGCACGTTTTAAAACAACCAAGGTCAGTGGAAAAAACATAGACAGGCAAGAGAACACAGAATGTAAACGAGAAAACACAATCAGAAATGATGACAAAAATATAAGCATGAAAGGTTAAAATAAGCAAAACAAAAAAGAGCTAAGATAAAGCAAAACCTAAGATGGACTCAAGAGGGATTGAAAGCCAGGGAGAAAAGATGAGTCTTAAGGTGAGACTTAAAAACATTAATAGACGGGGCAGATCGAATATAAAGGGGCAAGCTCTTCCAGAGCCTATAGCTGCAGCCGCGAAAGAGCGTGCGCACCTATAGTGCTCTTCTTGGTTATTCGGCCCTCTAGCAGTACCTGATCAGCGGAGAGCAGAGAACTTTAAAACACTCCTTTTGCGGTCATTTTCGTTTCTGCTCTGCCTTTTATGTGCACCCCAGACAGTTTTTTTTAAAAATGTTGCTTGATTCAATATTTAGATATTCCATAATTATTAATTTGATCAGACCTCCTATATGTACTATAATCTATTCAAACTTTACATTAACCCCATTAGAGTTAGACTCATTGAAATCACACATGACTTTTTTGATGACCGATATTGATGACCATCATTCTTCAATTAGTTATTTCATCTTGTTAATATTTTCTGTAATGCAAAGTTGCATAAGGTCCATCCATCCATGAAATGCATGCCCCTGACAAATACCCCATATTACCAGTAAGACGCCCTAAAGGGCGAGGTCGCGTGCACGCATCCGCCTGGGTGGCGGCAGGCGGCTGGGCGAGCACTGGCGCTTTGGCATGGGGGGGGGGGGTCAGATCTAACATGACTCCGCCAGATGGGGCAGCAGAGAGTACACTGGGTTCCCCCCTCCTGCTCCCATCTGGGAACTCTCAGGCAGACTTGATGCCCGGCCACAAAACGGCCTGGCCAATCAGCAGCAGCTAGAAGCTAGAAGCTGCTGCTAGAAGCTGCTAGAAGCTGCTGCTGATTGGCCATCAACATATGGAATGAATTCTGTACTGGCCATATTTGGAGCATGTCTTGAGTGTACAGGGTTTGATGAGGTCAGATCAACATATGGAATGTCAGAACAGGAACGACGGGTGGGGGAAAGATCAACATATGGAATGTGGAGATCTAAGGGTGTCAGGTTTGAGGTCAGATGTAGAGTTGCTGGCCGGCTCTATATATGCGGATCTAGGTGATGATCCAGTCTTCTCCATGTATGGTTATCCAGGGTTAGAAGAGGTCAGTGCCGTGATCTTCATATATGGAGATGGCCATTATGATGGTGTGACGTGTCACTAGGCACCATATATGGAGATCTAAGGGTCATGATGTCACGTAATGTCACAAGGCGTGACCATATATGGAGACGTGATGTCACGAGGCATGACCATATATGGAGGCATGGGTGACGGACGGACGGGCGGGAGATGCAGGTTTTCATAGTAAATGCGACCTATATGGTCTCAAAAAAACTAACCAGCTTCTTTTTTTAAATTATTTTGTTATGAACTAATAGAGGGTAGCCTATGCGCATGCTTAAAGTGAATGGCACATCGAGTGGCAAATCGAGTGGCAAAGCAACATGCAAAGTGAGTTTAACCTTAATTAATTAATGAATTAATTAATGCAATCAGATAGGACTTTTCTGTTTGGATGTATGGGCTGTCAAGGCCAGAAAGTAGTTTTTTGCCACTCAGTAGGCATTCCTGCATAACTTCCTGGTTTGATGATGATGTCACGTGCATACCCTCTATACCAAACTAGAATATCAACTTTAAAAACAAAATTTTAATTGAAAAGTAAAAACAAAATAGAAACGAATGAAGAATGCAAAACTTGAATAACCTTGGAGGGGAGCTCTGACGAGTCTTCCGGTTGTGGCTCTTTTCTGGGCCCGGGGTCTTGGTGGAGGGCGGCTGGCCAGTCGGCTGCACCTCAATGAGCTCGCCGTCCCGCTTAAAGTACACCTAAAACAGGTTGGATGGAGTCAATGTTTAAACTCTAGGTCTAAATCTACAGTTGTTTTTTGTCGACAAAAATGCATTTTTGCAGGCCTTGATGGCATTGTAATCTACAAGCACACAACACGTCGTGTGCTTGTTGATCAGCTATTTTCAGAACGCAACAACCCAAGCGCAACCAAGCATAAAATGATCTCTTGTCCTCTATTCGCTCCCTAACATTTTAGTCTAGTTTTTATCTGTTGACAAAATTGTCAGTATGTCATAGTTGTATGTATGTCATCATGGCTTAATTTTTGTATGTAGTTTTCGTCAGTGAAAAAGGGTAGTCGACGAACGAACGTTGTCGCGCTCATTCCCCGGATCAACAGGCACACAGAATTATTATTGGAATCATTATTATTTTAATGTATTTACCACGGGAGCCGGTTTTCCTCCAGTGACGATGCAGACCAGAGTGAAGTTCTGAGCCTCATAACGACTGAACGGAGCTCTCTCTGCTGACACCACCGATATGGACCGAGGAGGAACTACAGATGAACGCGCGCGCGCACGCGCGCACACACACACACACACACACACACACACACACACAGTTGTGTTTAGAAGTAAAAGTTACTTTTGTCGCAATGTATAGGTGCGTTAAGAGTTCTTTGTATTAATGCTGAACCATTACATTTATTTTGCTGTGCTAAGTTGTAAATTGATTAGCTGTGTGGCTGGTTCTCCTGGTCACTGCCAAATACATTGCTTTGCTTATTAAGCAATGCTTAATGAAAACAGCATCTGTACCAAAGCAATGAATGAGGACATGAATTATTATTTATTATTTATGTTTGTTGATCAGCAATAAGCAGAGCAAACAAGCCACAGTACTACTCTGCATCTATGTCCTAAGTGGATCACGCTGTCTCTTGTGTGTATAAAATTATCAATGACCCTGAAAAAAGGTAGAAGACCACAATGGAAATGAAGAATAATAGAAGTCTGCACACTGTAACCTTTCAAGAAGCTCTCAGTCATGGCTTTATTGTAGATTAATGTTTCAATACACAACACTTATTTCCATTGTGGAAAGGCCTTCTGAAGACCTTTCCACAATTTGGAAATAAATCTTAGGACTTTGTTAGTTTGTTGTGTATATCCTCAAACTGCGGTAACATCAAACCAAACCAAACCCTGGAAGATATCTGCACATGGAGGGCAAATGGATAATCAACAATTATTGCTGAAATTCCAGACAATTTCCTTTCTTAGAAATGCCCGGTTTCTGCACTAGTGTTTTAATTGTTTATAAAAACAGAAATCTTCTCAGACAAGCCTAGATGAAAGAAATTAAATATCATGAACTCTCTTAAGCCTAAGTTAGTTATCCTGAGTGAAGATCAGTTATTTTCAGCAAGCAACGCCATCATGTTAATTCATTATAAATGAGGCTTTAATTGAACTGCTTATGGATACGGAGTACAGACTTTGCAGAGGACTGTCTCTAGTAGTGTTGTAGGACTCGTCTCGAGTCCGGTCTCGAGTCCACATTTTCATTTACATGGTCTTGTCTCGGCCTCGCCTTTAATTTGACTTGAACTTGACTCGGTCTCGGACAAAGGGACTCCAGACTCTCCCCCTAGCGAGTCCCCTCAAGCCACGAGTCACTACAATGCAATGAAATAAATGTATTATACCTATATTATGAGGAGACCATTCACATTAACATTATAAGAGCTGTCTGGCGCTTACGGACAGCTATCTTGTAGCGTAACGGAGTGTAGCTGACGTGCCTGCCAGCTCTCACAGTGTTTTCTGAACCTATCAAATCATAAAAAATAAAAGGTATCTGCTCTCGGTCTCGACTCGGACACGACCCCCTCCCACACCCGGTCTTGCCTCGGACTCGACCCCCCTCGGATCGGTCTTGACTTGGACTCGCTTTAGGTGGACTAGACTACAACACTATAGTCTCTACTATACTGCGAATCTCGTCCTCCCTCCTACCTATGACAGTGAGCATGATGCTACCGGAGGCTAGGACCACCTTGTCCCGGGATCTGCGCTCATAGATGCCCACATGACACTCGTACAAGCCATCGTCTGCCATCTGGACCTCAGGCAGCCTGCCCACAGAGACAGGAACAAAACTGATTTAAAATGCATCACATATAGTGCTGAATGAGTGAGGAAAGGTCAATACTACTGTTTCCAATAGCAGCCTAGCAGTGTTATTTTAAACGTAATTCATACGCCATCTTGTGAGGGCAGATCACTTCTTTTTCACAAGCTTCTTGATTTTGTCAATATATGTGACCAGATTTGACTGAGAGCCTGCCATCGCACAAATTCCAGCTTTTCACCAGAGGAGAAAAACCTTTTTTTTCCCCCAAAATGAGTTTATAGCACAGGCAGACTCTTCACATACTAGAGCATGTCTGAAATAAGTGTCTGAAAATCGACATGTAAATATGAAATAAATGCTTAAACATGTAGCTAGGTGTAATGTTAGAGACCACAGAAGTGAACCTTTCAAGCCTGTTTTCTCAACTCACTGTTTTCTGCAAGACATTACTCTATAAGCCATATCTTCAAAACTGGTGGGCCAAACTGAACAACCAATATGTTAATTTGAAGCTATGATACCCTGCTCAAACAAATCCAATGGCAGTCCCTCAGTCAAATTTAGTCACATATAATAATAATAATAATAATAATAATACTAATAATAGCTCATATTTATATAGTGCTTTTCTAAGTACCTCAAAGTCACTTTACATAAAGAAAAAGGAACCAACTTTTATAGGTGGGTTTTGAGTGAGGTTTTGAAGGAGAGGAGGGTTGGTTGGGGAGTACATTCCAGAGGGGAGGGGGGCAGCAACAGATAAAGCCCTATCCCCCCAGGTACGGAACTTGGCCCTGGGGACCTCCTGGAGGTTGGCTTCACAGGACCTGGGGGAACGGGAGGGGACATAAGGTTCGAGAAGATCGGAGAGGTAGAGGGGAGCCAGATTATTGAGTGCTTTGTAGGTGGTGAGCAGGATTTTGTAGCCTATAGTGAATTCTTTGTTTGACATGGAGCCAGTGTAGGTCGTGGAGGACAGGTGTAATATGATCTCTGCATGGAGCAGGTATTGGTGAGCAGACGGGGAGCTGAGTTTTGAAGGTATTGGAGTTTGTTGAGGACTTGGAGGTGGTGCAATTGAGGATACTGTTGCAGTAATCAATCCGGGATGTAATGAATGCGTGAATGAGTGTTTCAACAGCTGGGAAAGTCAGAGAGGGCCTGAGGTGGGCAATGTTCCTGGGATGAAAAAAGGCAGTTTTGGTGATCTGGTTTACGTGAGGGAGGAATGAGAGGGTGATATCGAATATGACACTCAAGGTTACGGACGTGGGTGGAGGTTGTTACAGTGGAGCTGTCAATGTTGAGAGTGAAGTTCTGAGTGGAGCAGGTCAGGTAGTCTTGACCAATGATTAGAAGTTCGGATTTGTTACAGTTGATTTTGAGGTTCTTTGGCATCCATGTTTTTTTCATGTCTGTGAGGCAGGTGGCGTGGGTGGAGTGGGTGGCAGCGGTGACAGTCAAAATTGCCTTGACATGAACGAGTGTCAACTGACGGCCCGTGGGCCGCCAGTTGAATACCCCTGCACTACAGTATCGACTCAGCAGCAGAATCATTCATGGAGGTTAATTTTACCTAACAGTAGACTGGTACACCAGCTCTTCCCGCCTGACATTGGCCTCCATGTGGGAGAAATTAGTGTTGTACATGGCATCATATGTGAAGATCTTCTGCTTGGCACTGCCCCCATCTGCCACCTGTGTGGGGAGGTGAGATTCATTACATTTGTTCGAGCTAATTAGAATCATTTTCTAAAACCTTTGTGAAATGAAGAAATATATGTGCCATCACTGCAACTCTATGTAAAGACACAGAGCAAAACCCTGGTTATTGATTTAAGAAGATGTGTAAGAAAATTTACCCTATACACTTTTATAATTCTGTGGAGCACAAATGTGACCAACAGCAACTTTTTTTTCAGCTACGGAAATGAAATGACATGTCTCGACTTCCCGAGCCTTTCTAAATGAAATGACATGTCCCCCGACTTCCCGAGCCTTTCTAAATGAAATGACATGTCTCGACTTCCCAAGCCTTTCTAAATGAAATGACATGTCCCCCGACTTCCCGAGCCTTTCTAAATGAAATGACATGTCTCGACTTCCCAAGCCTTTCTAAATGAAATGACATGTCTCGACTTCCCGAGCCTTTCTAAATTAAATGACATGTCTCGACTTCCCGAGCCTTTCTAAATGAAATGACATGTCTCGACTTCCCAAGCCTTTCTAAATTAAATGACATGTCTCGACTTCCCAAGCCTTTCTAAATGAAATGACATGTCTCGACTTCCCAAGCCTTTCTAAATTAAATGACATGTCTCGACTTCCCAAGCCTTTCTAAATGAAATGACATGTCTCGACTTCCCAAGCCTTTCTAAATTAAATGACATGTCTCGACTTCCCAAGCCTTTCTAAATTAAATGACATGTCTCGACTTCCCAAGCCTTTCTAAATGAAATGACATGTCTCGACTTCCCAAGCCTTTCTAAATGAAATGACATGTCTCGACTTCCCAAGCCTTTCTAAATTAAATGACATGTCTCGACTTCCCAAGCCTTTCTAAATGAAATGACATGTCTCGACTTCCCAAGCCTTTCTAAATTAAATGACATGTCCCCCGAGTCCCCGAGCCTTTCTAAATGAAATGACATGTCCCCCGACTTCCCAAGCCTTTCTAAATGAAATGACATGTCCCCCGACTTCCCAAGCCTTTCTAAATGAAATGACATGTCCCCCGACTTCCCAAGCCTTTCTAAATGAAATGACATGTCCCCCGAGTCCCCGAGCCTTTCTAAATGAAATGACATGTCCCCCGAGTCCCCGAGCCTTTCTAAAGCAGGCTTTACATGACCTAATACAAGCATGATACTCTTTCAAGGCAGTGCCTTCAAAGGGCTGCACCTTAAAAAATACTTAGATTTTTTTCTTTTTAGTTTCAGGCTTTTGTTTGGTTGCTTTGATCAGTGAATATATCAAGGTTTAAAGGATTAGAAAGCTGTCCCTGCGTTCATCTGCTGTAGACTCGACTACTACTGCGACAGTGTCATTAGGTCCAGTGTTGTTTTCGTCGACTAAAACTAAGACGAAAAATGCTCGTCGATTACCTTTTTTTCACTGACAAAAACGAATGGAAACTAAATAAAAACTAAGCTACGATGACAAAACTAAGACTAAATATACTGACAATTTCGTCGACAAATAAAAACTAGACTAAAATGTTTAGGAAGGGACTGGTGGACAAGAGATCCAGTAGAAGTCATTTTACACTTTAGTGGCAGCGGTGGCCGAACGGATAGCGGCGCGGTCTTGATACCGGAAGGTTCCTAGTTCGAATCAGCCGTCCGACACGTTCAAATTACCACCGCTGAAGTGCCCTTGAACAAGGCATTGAACCACTACGATGAAATGTGTTCTATGAGCAGGGCCTGGCTGGAAACAAGTTCTTGAGCTTAGCCCAGATACCCTGGGTAAATATAGATTTCATTTCATTTCATTTCACACTTGGTTGCATGCTGAAAATAGCAACACGACGCGTTGTGAGCTTGTATATCGGCTATTTTCAGCAAGTGTAAAAACACTCGGCATTTGGTGGGCATCAAGGCCCACCAAAATACATTTTAGTCACACTAAGACATTCCAGGTGACTAAAATGTGACTAAAACTAAATGAAGTTTCAGTCCAGAGACTATGACTAAACTAAAATAGAAATCTGCCAAAAACACTGATTAGGTCTCCCTAAAGATGGATCAGACAGACAGCTGCAGTGGATTGAAAACGCTGCTGCATGACGAGTCCTCACTAATACCAAGAAAGTGGACCACGTCAGCTCTACGATATTTACACTGACTTCCTCTCTGTCAAAGAATTGATTTCAAAATACCACTGTTGGTTTATAATTATCCCATTTAGACCTGAGAACGATTCTACAAATGTCTTCTAAATCCTGACAGTTTTCTTGAAAAACCCATGTTTCTATGTCAGTTGTTCTCAAACATTTTCATGTAAAGGACCCCCAGCATTATATGCATTTGGCTGCCGACCCCCGTCTGAAAATATGTTGTTCCAGGGACCCTCATCCCAGAAGCAAAGATTTGAGTTAAAAATGTTCGCTCTGAAAGAATATATATTCAAAGATTTGTGCCACATTTTTACGATTTAAAAAAAATAGCAGACCTACAAGTTCATAGCACGGCACTCGGTGCCACGCTATGAGCTTGTAGATCTGCTATTTTTCAATCGCTAAAGTATAACGTAATGCTTAAAACACCAAAAGGGGTTCCCGCGCCCGCCCAAAATGGGTTGTTATTGAATGGGTTAGGGACAAAATACATTTATGATCTTGTGCTACGTCATTAACCATCCAGACCTCTCAGGTCTTAGGGGACAGTTCTGCTTTCTGCCCCCAAAATGAACGAGAAGCAGCATTCAGCTACAACTCTCAGTTGTATTAAATCAAACCTGAATATTGTTGTCCACTGCCTTTTACTGAGGTTTTTGATGAATTTACTTCTGTCAGGAACACCTCAGTATTTGGACCCGTACGCAGAATAACCCAGGCAACAACGACTTGCACTCAAGCACTTTTATTTGAACTCAGAAAACCCTCCCAGGGCAAATATAACATAAAGTCCCACTCTTGGGAAACACAGTGTTATAATCGAGCAACCTAACCAATAACACAGAGTCCCTAATATACCTCCATGCTCATTAACCAAAGTCTCTTCAGCTTAGAAGCGCAGGTGGACACAGTCTCACAATCAGCCAGGGGAAGGGAGGCAACCATAGAGTATATAAAAGGATAGAGACTGAACTGGCGCGAAGCTCCGCCCCCCCAGCTATTCATGTCAGTGGAAGTTGCTCAGTGGCGTTTTGAAGCACCCGGAAGACTGCCAGAAGTACCGTCTCAGAACGTCTACTTCCGCATTTGACCACCAAATTTTGGTGGTCAAATGCGGAAGTGCAACCGAGCGCTCAATGTTAAAGCCCAGCTGCACGGGGTTTCCCGGTCATGAATCCACGGGTCCGCCTGTAGTCCCTCCTCCTACCACTAGGGCCCAGAGCTTCAACGTTGAATAGCCTCACTGGCCCCTTGGAGGCAACAGAGGGGCAAAGGTAGGGACGGCGGTCCAGACGTGGTACGTCCTAGGACAGGACGTGACAACTTCACATTTGATTTTCTTGCTTTTCTGTTTTATTCACATTTTGTATTCTCTTAACAATTTAACCCGTTCTGGGCGGGAACCCCTTTTGGTGTTAGCATTATGTTATGCTTTAGCTATTGAAGCAGATCTACAAGCAGATAGCAGATCTACAAGCTCATAGCGCGCCACCGAGTGGCGCGCTACGAGCTTGTAGGTCTGTTATTTTTGAAAAATCGACTGACATAGAAACATAGCTTTTTCAGAAAACTGTCAGGATGTAGAAGACATTTTTAGAATCTGATCTCAGGTCAAAAACCAAGCAGCATTCAGAAGTCCTTCTGGTACTTTTAATTCATTAAGGCACGGGCAGCATACACGGACGTGTTTTGGCAGAAAGCCTTCCTCTGCATTTATTATTTTCTTATTATGAGTCTTCGTGAGCTGTGCAACCAGCACATTGCATTTAAATAAACTTTTGTTTCTACTTTAATAATACAGTAATGACTTAAAATGCTTTTAATGTTTTGTATGAAGCGCTTTGATTTAGATAAGTAAGTAAGTAAGTAGCCTTGCCGAGCCATGAGGCTATCTGCTGTTTCTGTAGCGTGAGGCAGCTTGATGTACAAGTACACCCCCTGGACATGACGCTAGTATGTCGCAGGGACTTACCCCCAATCCAACCCTTGATGCTGAGTGCCAAGCAGGGAGGTACTGGGTCCCATTTTTAGAGTCTTTGGTATGACCCGGCCGGGGATTGAACCCTGACCTCCCAGTCTCAGGGCGGACACTCTAACCACAAGGCCACTGAGCTGGTTTGATTTAGAATAGATGGTTGAATACAAATTAACCTTCCTTGCCTTGTCTCAACACTTAACTTTGAAGATGTTCTGAAGAAGTTCTGAAGAATGCAAACTTATTAATTGTACAGTGGCATTGTCTGCAATGAGCTGTCCTGTATTAATTTGCACTGTGTATTGGGATACTCTTGACTCTTCTCTCATGTCTCTCCCTTATGCTTTGATCTGAGTTTTAATGAAAGTGCCAGTTACGAACAGATAATACATATTTCAAACTTTGGAGTACATTTAGCTCTATGGTCAGGTAGGAATTGCTCTACACTACAGGGATGTATCATTAATTAAAACAACGCTACTAGGCGTACTTTATAGGTCCTTTTAATTTACTCTCTGGTCCTGAAGGACATATTTTATGACTACACTGAACTTATACATTAAGTCGGTAGCGCTGTCGCCTCACAACTATAGCAGCTCATCAGTGCTCTGAAACTCTGTGTCCTCTTATTCCTACTGTATATGCAGTTCTGTGTCAGGCATGCCCAAATATGGAGTGTTGTGATGTCAAAACAGGCCAGCTCCATATATGGAGCCTCGGCAGGGGACATGTCCAGAGCCCGGGCAAAGGTCTTTTGTGGCAGTTCTGGACAACCGTGGGTCCGACCGACTCGACACCAGGCACTGCACTTCCTGTGGGGGTGTGGAACGCACGTGTCGAATTTGAAGTCGGTGGGGCGAACGGTTCTCGAGGAGTTACGTGGATTACAGACGTACACACGTACATATGGAGTTCTGTGTCAGGTATGCCTGGGCAGGGGCCCTGTCCAGAGCCTGGGCAGGGGCCCTGTCCAGAGCCTGGGCAGGGGCCCTGTCCAGAGCCTGGGCAGGGGCCCTGTCCAGAGCCTGGGCAGGGACCCTGTCCAGAGCCTGGGCAGGGGCCCTGTCCAGAGCCTGGGCAGGGACCCTGTCCAGAGCCTGGGCAGGGGCCCTGTCCAGAGCCTGGGCAGGGGCCCTGTCCAGAGCCTGGGCAGGGGGCCCTGTCCAGAGCCTGGGCAGGGGCCCTGTCCAGAGCCTGGGCAGGGGCCCTGTCCAGAGCCTGGGCAGGGACCCTGTCCAGAGCCTGGGCAGGGGCCCTGTCCAGAGCCTGGGCAGGGACCCTGTCCAGAGCCTGGGCAGGGGCCCTGTCCAGAGCCTGGGCAGGGACCCTGTCCAGAGCCTGGGCAGGGACCCTGTCCAGAGCCTGGGCAGGGGCCCTGTCCAGAACCTGGGCAGGGACCCTGTCCAGAGCCTGGGCAGGGGCCCTGTCCAGAACCTGGGCAGGGGGCCCTGTCCAGAGCCTGGGCAGGGGCCCTGTCCAGAGCCTGGGCCTTTAGTGGCGGTTCTGGAGAACCGTGGGTCCGACCGACTCGACACCGGGCCGTCGGTGGTGGGAACGGTTCTCGAGTACACAAGTACAGACAGACAAACAGACAGACGTACAGACAGACAGACGTACAGACAGACAGACAGACGTACAGACAGACGTACAGAGACGTGGTGCATTTATAGATATTATATATTATACTACATAGTATAGTATAGTATAGTATAGTATAGTATAGTATAGTATAGTATAGTATAGTATAGCATATAATTATATATACTGTATATGCTAAAATAGAAGTGTATATCTGTACGTCTTTAAATGTTCTGTTGAATTGAAAATGGAGGACCCTGAGGTAAACAAGTCTAGTGCTTTTCGGTGTCGTCCTCAAAGTAGCAGTTTTTGTATTGGCTTGTGCTTTCGTTTGAAATGTACCCATTCTATATTGTGAAATAAAATGTTCAATCAATCAATAGTACAGTACAGTACAGTACAGTACAGTACAGTACAGTACAGTACAGTACAGTACAGTACAGTACAGTACAGTACAGTACAGTACAGTGATCATTATGGTGAATGGCTGGTATAGTATAGTATAGTATATTATAGTATAGTATAATACTGGTATGAAGATCACCTGTGTGCTCATAGTATAGTATAGTATAGTATAGTATAGTATAGTATAATACTGGTATGAAGTTCACCTGTGTGCTCATAGTATAGTATAGTATAGTATAGTATAGTATAGTATAGTATAGTATAGTATAGTATAGTGTAATACTGGTATGCAGATCACCTGTGTGCTCATAGTATAGTATAGTATAGTAGTATATAGTAGTATATAGTATAGTATAGTATAGTATAGTATAGTATAGTATAGTATAGTATAATACTGGTATGAAGATCACCTGTGTGCTCATAGTATAGTATTGTATAGTATAGTATAGTATAGTATAGTATAGTACAGTACAGTACAGTATAGTATAATACTGGTATGAAGATCACCTGTGTGTTCATAGTATAGTATAGTATAGTATAGTATAGTATAGTATAGTATAATACTGGTATGAAGATCACCTGTGTGCTCATAGTATAGTATAGTATAGTATAGTATAGTATAGTATAGTATAGTATAGTATAGTATAATACTGGTATTAAGATCACCTGTGTGCTATAGTATAGTATAGTATAGTATAGTATAATATAGTATAGTATAGTATAGTATAGTATAGTATAGTATAGTATAGTATAGTATAGTATAGTATAGTATAGTATAGTATAGTATAATATAGTATAGCATAGTATAATACTGGTATGAAGATCACCTGTGTGCTCATAGTATAGTATAGTATAGTATAATACTGGTATTAAGATCACCTGTGTGCTCATAGTATAGTATAGTATAGTATAGTATAGTATAGTATAGTATAGTCTAGTATAATACTGGTATGAAGATCACCTGTGTGCTCATAGTATAGTATAGTATAGTATAGTATAGTATAGTATAGTATAGTATAGTATAGTATAGTATAGTATAATACTGGTATGAAGATCACCTGTGTGCTCATAGTATAGTATAGTATAGTATAGTATAATACTGGTATGAAGATCACCTGTGTGCTCATAGTATAGTATAGTATAGTATAGTATAGTATAGTATAGTATAGTATAATACTGGTATGAAGATCACCTGTGTGCTCATAGTATAGTATAGTATAGTATAGTATAGTATAGTATAGTATAATACTGGTATGAAGATCACCTGTGTGCTCAGTACAGTACAGTATGAAGATCACCTGTGTGCTATAGTATAGTATAGTATAATACTGGTATGAAGATCACCTGTGTGCTCAGTACAGTACAGTATGAAGATCACCTGTGTGCTATAGTATAGTATAGTATAATACTGGTATGAAGATCACCTGTGTGCTCAGTACAGTACAGTATGAAGATCACCTGTGTGCTATAGTATAGTATAGTATAGTATAATCCTGGTATGAAGATCACCTGTGTGCTCACCCGAAACCATACAATCTCACGGAGGTTGCCGTCGGTACGGAAGTTGCACTTAAGTGTCACCGTGTCCCCAATGACGGCAGGCGAGAGAGGCTCGATGACCACATCTAAATAACCTGCGGGAGAAAGGGGTAGTGGTATTTGTGAGTAACTTCTAAATGGTAAAATGGTGCATTTATATAGCGCCTTTATCCAAGGCGCTTTACATAGATTGTGCATTACATTCACCCATTCACACACACATTCATACACCGATGGCGGCGGAAACCATGCAAGGCACCAACCAGCACATCGGGAGCAATTAGGGGTTCAGTGTCTTGCTCAAGGACACTTCGACACTAACTCTGGGGGAGCCCGAACCACTCTACCCCTGAGCCACCGCCGCCGCCGCCACTTCTGCAGTGTTAATTCATCCTCATGATTGTACAGTGTAGGGGAGGTTGATCGCTGGCCGAGAGACAGAGAGAAAGGCAGCAGGTGCAGCCCGTTGAAACAGCGAGAGGCATTTACCAATCAACACTGCATTGTGTGCCAGAAGGCCACGAGAGAGAACATTGTGGACTGAGAAGATAAAACACAGCGTGAAGAACCTTTGCATCATGTTTCCTTACAGCAAATTCTGTTCTTCTTCAGATCTGCTTGTGTCTGTGGGAGAGTCGGTGGTGATTGAAATATACCATTTTATATTATTTATTTCCAAATTATGATCAAGTTTATTCTCCACTTCTTTTCATTTAAAGAGAACTTGTCATACCTCTTAAAGGAGAATTCCCCATGCTAGAAGTCTTTCTTACCTTTCTTTGTAGTCGTTACGTCCCCACCAAAGAGGTCCAGGTGTTTTTTTGTGAAAAAGCTCCTTATTGGCTATTTCCCCTACCATAAGCCCTCAATGAATTGCATTGAATGGGAATTGAATGGGGCTATGGGGTGTTGTGCTAATTCGCTTATTTCCATCGAAATAAGTAGTAAAGTGTGCCGCTTGGGATATTATTTACATTATGAATAGACGATATATACAAAGAAAATTATAATTTTGAGCGATGGAAATAAGCGAATTAGCACAACACCCCATAGCCCCATTCAATTCAATGCAATTCATTTAGGGCTTATGGTAGGGGAAATAGCCAATAAGGAGCTTTTGCACAAAATAACACCTGGACCTCTTTGGTGGGAACGTAACAACTACAAAGAAAGGTAAGAAAGCCTTTTAGTATGGAATTCTCATTTAACCCATCATTATCATAGCCTGTTGCAAATGTTTATCTTCTATGACTTAACTCATATCCGTGCATTATAGCATTGGCCTACATCAACAAATACACACAAAACATTATGCCATTTCATTTATTATGATTCTACTAGTAATCAGTCCCATTGTCAGAGCACTGTGCAAGCAAGAGGCCAAGAGCAAGCTGGGACTCTTGGGAGATACTTGGGAGCATTTGGGAAGCTTATTTCTGTATTTGGGATAAACCAGACCGATAGGCAGACAGAGACAGAGAGTCATTAGATGATTTACTTCTTATTCACTCACACTTCTTATTCACTACCATAGCGATAGCATTGTGTGCTGTCCATGGTGCTGATCCTCAGTTTTTTTCCTGTCCATTAGTAGTGCTGAATGTAGGCCCATATTATTTTGGCTGATAGGTGTATCATGTTGCTGCTTCAATGCAAATGCATTGTGTGCCATGTGCTGTCCATGGTGCTGATCCTCAGTTATTTTCCTGTCCATTAGTAGTGCTGAATGTAGGCCCATATTATTTTGGCTGATAGGTGTATCATGTTGCTGATAGGTGTATCATGTTGCTGATAGGTGTATCATGTTGCTGATAGGTGTATCATGTTGCTGATAGGTGTATCATGTTGCTGATAGGTGTATCATGTTGCTGATAGGTGTATCATGTTGCTGATAGGTGTATCATGTTGCTGCTTCAATGCAAATGCATTGTGCTCTTACAACAGGTTGTACAGCATGTGACAGAACCAGCCGTAATAATAGAGGAGTCAAGGCTGTTGCATGGCACCGGCACTGTTCAATTTTACTTGAAAACTGAAAACTGTGAATTGCATCTACTATAGGCGTGATGTCGTATTTCACACCACAACCATGCGGTTTGATGAGCAAAGTGGGAAATGCAGGAAGCGAAATTGTATGGTGGCGGACTTTAAATGTTCTAAATCAGCTACAATCTGTAAGTGTTATGTCTGTTGTTTCACGCTCCTGACAGAGGTAATTTGCTGGTGTGAAAAGCATACACATCCAAATTGCAATAACGTGCATATAGTGAGTCAGAATCAAATGTATTGTCACATTACAGGTTTACAGGTTTAAAATGTCATCACATTTCGGCCAAACACTTTTGGCGTCCTCACTTTTCTGTCCAGACTTATTATCCTCACTTTTTATGCCCACAGCCAATCACAGCATCGCTTTGGGGTACACACGCACACACAAAGCTGGGCATAGGAGGGGTTTCAAAAATAAATCAACCCTCTGCTTCGTCCTACCAAACACTGCTGTCTCCCCACTCTTTCTCAATGGAGATGGAGATGTGCTAGTTATAGTATTAGCACACTTTAGTCTATCACACAGATTGATTAACAACAACATGTTACTAATTAAAATAAGATCTCAATTGTAGCTTTATAAAAGGATACTGTGTTTTTTTCCCCCATTTGTGTTCCATACAGTAGGCCTACCTAGCCCATATTTGTTTAAACGTGGATGAGTGAAAACAAAAACTTTATCATTTAAAAGACAAATGTTGCACTGTATAAAACCGTTTTATTGTCCACCATCATTTTTGCAATATTTGTTATTGCACCCATGCTTCAAGTTTAATTTTGTATTTTTTTCCACTTATCCACATTTTGACAATGATGTATTACGTCTAGCTACAGTATGGACCTAAATAGGAACCAAATATGCTCACTGTTCCCACCTTTAGACTGATCTAAATACTGGAATAAAAACAAGCCTAAACCAGCACACCTGCAGAACTATCACACAGGATAATAAGGCGTTTGAGCTTCGTGGCAAACAATACCATGTGATCCTTAACTCTCACCCTAAGTATTACCTAAATAATAGGTCAGTGTAGACTAGAGAGACATGAAACCATGAGGGCAGAGAGACATGACACCATGAGGGCAGAGAGACATGAAACCATGAGGGCAGAGAGACATGACACCATGAGGGCAGAGAGACATGACACCATGAGGGCAGAGAGACATGACACCATGAGGGCAGAGAGACATGACACCATGAGGACAGAGAGACATGACACCATGAGGGCAGAGAGACATGACACCATGAGGACAGAGAGACATGAAACCATGAGGGCAGAGAGACATGACACCATGAGGGCAGAGAGACATGACACCATGAGGACAGAGAGACATGACACCATGAGGGCAGAGAGACATGACACCATGAGGGCAGAGAGACATGACACCATGAGGGCAGAGAGACATGACACCATGAGGGCAGAGAGACATGACACCATGAGGACAGAGAGACATGACACCATGAGGGCAGAGAGACATGACACCATGAGGGCAGAGAGACATGACACCATGAGGACAGAGAGACATGACACCATGAGGGCAGAGAGACATGACACCATGAGGGCAGAGAGACATGACACCATGAGGGCAGAGAGACATGACACCATGAGGGCAGAGAGACATGACACCATGAGGGCAGAGAGACATGACACCATGAGGGCAGAGAGACATGACACCATGAGGGCAGAGAGACATGACACCATGAGGGCAGAGAGACATGACACCATGAGGGCAGAGAGACATGACACCATGAGGGCAGAGAGACATGACACCATGAGGGCAGAGAGACATGACACCATGAGGGCAGAGAGACATGACACCATGAGGGCAGAGAGACATGACACCATGAGGGCAGAGAGACATGACACCATGAGGGCAGAGAGACATGACACCATGAGGACAGAGAGACATGACACCATGAGGGCAGAGAGACATGACACCATGAGGGCAGAGAGACATGACACCATGAGGACAGAGAGACATGACACCATGAGGACAGAGAGACATGACACCATGAGGACAGAGAGACATGACACCATGAGGACAGAGAGACATGACACCATGAGGGCAGAGAGACATGACACCATGAGGGCAGAGAGACATGACACCATGAGGGCAGAGAGACATGACACCATGAGGACAGAGAGACATGACACCATGAGGGCAGAGAGACATGCGAGACAAGACAAGGGATCAGATTTGAACTCACAATACAAGGAACATGTTCACTCTGTGCTAAACCTCCAGGCACCTCATTATGTTTTGAGTAATATAGTGTGAATCAAAACAATGATGACACAATGACACAATATGCGTTGATTCAGTGACATTAACTTTAACAACTCTCAACCTGGCATGTCACATATTTTAAAAAATAGCAAAAACAAAAGCCATTGTGACACGATGTGCTGTGAACTCGCAGGTCAGCTATTCACCCTATTTTTGCACAACACCATTGTACGTCAAAGTATAAAATAGGGCTTAACCCATTTTGGGCGGGAACCCCTTTTGGTGTTTTAACTAAGCATTATGTTATACTTTAGCTATAGCCACCGAGTGGCGCGCTACGAGCTTGTAGGTCTGCTATTTTTGAAAAATCGTAAAAATGCGGCACACATCTTTGAATATATATTCTTTCAGAGCGAACGTTTTTTTTATTTCGACGTCAGGCCTAAATGGGTTAAGTGGTTAACAGGGCATAACTGTGAATAAACATGACGGCTATTACGCAATATACCATGCATGTTTAATGAGATTTTGTCCTTCGTTTGGGCTCACCCACTAGGTGACCCCACGGGTCAGGCATGATCTGGTGCACTTGGAGCCAGCTTTGCTTAGCTTCTCACACAGTCACAGCTTTCTAGGCCTTTGGTGGCAGCGTAATCTCCTGCATCGTAATGGACAGCCCATCTACACAATGCTAGGCTCTCTAAATCATGAGGGCAGCCAGCAGCAAGCCTGCAGATTATTTTTCCATGTTTTTCCAGCCTAATCCCCTTTTGCTAGCATTTCATCTAAGAGTCGAACATTTGCCAAGCACTGGCCTAGTCCATATACACACATACAGGCACACACGCATGCCCACACAGGCACACTCATACAGTATGTATGTATGTGCACGCACGTTCCCACATACACACGCACATGATCCCCCCCCAACACACACACACACACACACACACACACACACACACACACACACACACACCAGATTACCTAATAGGAACAGCCCCGAGAAATAACTGACTTTCAGAATCCAGTCTCTAAACAACAAACACTAACTATTCACTGAACTGAGTGTGCTCACTGTGCTGAGAGAAAACATGTTTTAAAATGAGATCCCAACACTGTCTGAAATTAGACATATAATAGGCTATATTTAAGACTGCAGTCATATTTGCCCTATAAAGTAGCCTTGCCGAGCCATGAGGCCCATAGGGGCAGGAGCCTATCTCCTGTTTCTGTAGCGTGAGGCAGCTTGATGTACAAGTACACCCCCTGGACATGACGCTAGTATGTCGCAGGGACTTACCCCCAATCCAACCCTTGATGCTGAGTGTCAAGCAGGGAGGCACTGGGTCCCATTTTTTAGAGTCTTTGGTATGACCCGACTGGGGATTGAACCCCAGCCTCCCAGTCCCAGGGCGGACACTCAACCACAAGGCCACTGATCTGGTTATTATTATTATTATTTGCCCTATACACGCTACTTAACATTGGTGACCAACATTGATACAGCAGAAACAATATGTTCAGCTTCTGATTCACGGCTTATGCCATGTCTACAGATAAGCCTGGTTTATCTGAGCCTGAATCTGTACTGTGTGTGAGCTCCCCACCCCCCCCCCCCCCCACCCCCGTGAGCCCCCGCCCCCCCCCCCCCCCCCCCCCCCGAGATGTATTCAGGGGCCATGGTGTTAGCATTTCTTCTTTAAACTAGAGCAGACCAGATTCCATGTAGTGACACACATTCAAAGGTTAAAACAATCTTGATCTTGGGTTGGCATAAATTATGAATGGACAAAAGCTGTGCTCATACTGGCAATAGAGAGTCGCAGTCCCGCCCCCTACCATGGCCCAGGAAATGAATCCCAATGCATTTTTCCCATAGACATTTCAAAAAGTATTTATTTAAAGACGGTTACGCCGCGGACAGAGCCAACTCGAGTCGTGACAACTCATGACAACACAAATAATAATATTTGTTCGGCCCAAAAAATTGTGTTTGTTGTCATGATTTGTCACGACTCGAGTTGGCTTTGTCCGCGGCGTAAACGTCTTTAAATAAATACTTTCTGAAATGTCTATGAGGAAAATGAACGGAGAATCATTTCCTGGGCCATGGTAGGGGGCGGGACTGCGACGCTCTATAATGCCAGCGGTTCACCTCATATTAATGCTCTGCTTTGATCACAGAGCCCACTTCCATATTCAGCACACAGTGTTAAATATGTGAATATGTCAATGAGAAGCATCTGTCATCTCTAAGATCTATAGCCAGAAAACATCCACCTGGCGGTAAGGCAACTGGCAACTAGTTATTTCATGATTGTATGAAGTTGAGTATTGATTGCCAGGTCACCATTGGCCACCATACTTAAGAATTGTATTTAATGGTCTGGTTAAATAAAGATTATCATCAAAACCTGGGTGGTGGGGGACCGGGTGTATTAGCATTCTTTCAAATAAAAACATCAATGTGACTCGAACTCGAACAACCAAATGAACAACCATTTATTCTGACAATAAAGCAAGTTTATTTTTTTTATTTAACCAGTAAAATCACACTGAGACTATAGTCTCTTTTACAAGTGTGCACTGGCCAAGAGAAGAGGCAAATAAATGTTACACAGCTCTGCCAGTAACAACAAATACAGGACATGACAAGACAAACATATGACATCCGTAATACCAAAAACCTACTACCAGGGAGGCTCAGAGAGAGTAAGTAGCTAACCACTAAACTAAGTACAGACTAAAAAAGACTAATAAGAACAATACATCAAGAAACTACTAAGCTAATATAAAACTAAGAACACAGCAGTTGCTACTCGTCAAAGCAGGAGCAATGGCTGGAGAGTATGCCAGAGGCAAACCTCTTAAAAGTCACTAGGGGGATTTTTTTTATAACAAAAAGTGGCTTTATGGTATCCATAAAAAATACCATTGTCTTTGTGTCCACTGAGCCAAACTTGCAATAACTGTAAAATCGAGTAATTGGGGTCTATTAATGTCATGATGAGCAAATCCTAGCTCTTTCATTTGTGCATGGGTCCTCATGAAGCATTTAATTGTCTAAAAAAAAGGTTACATTTAAAACACACACACACACACACACACACACACACACACACACACACACACACACACACACACACACACACACACACACACACACACACACACACACACACACACACACACACACACACACACACACACACACACACACACACACACACACACACACACACACACACACACACACACACACACACACACACACACACCTTGTAGTTGATCTGCACAATATTTCTAATAAACAATATCATCCTCTCATCAGTGTCATCACAGCACACTTCCAGCAGCTTGCTATATATTCACACTGATCATATATAGGCGTAATAGGCCTGCCTACTGCTTAGTGCTTATAGGCTACACTTTAATAGCCACATTTTACTCTTTTGTTTATAGCTACTTTAGGCCTGCGCCATTAACTTTTTAAAATGTTACTATACATTTTACACTATTTCCTGTTATCTCGCTGTAGGCTATAGGACTTGTCTACGAGTGCAAAATGCACATAGCCTAGTCCTTGTATAGGGTATAATTGGCAATAGGCCTAAACAGATGCTGATCTGATTGCAATCCGATAAAACATCTGTTTAGGCTTGTAAGTATTTCACACAGCATAGGACGAGTTGTATTGATACATTGCTCTCAGACACAAAAAACTACACACTAAAAACTACAATAATATATTATATATTAATAATAATAATAATAATAATAATAATAATAATAATAATAATAATAATAATAATAATAATAATAAAAACACACTCAACGATGAGACTTTGAGGTTGACTCACTTACCTAATATTAATTGGGAAAGATCCGCACAAACGAGTAGCCATAAAGTAAAAAGACAATTCATCTTCTTGTGCTCTTTTTATATGTTGCTCAAGTGGACAGACAGACACACCATCTGTTGTCGGGTCGGTTCAGGTCATTTATTTTAACGGTAATAGCACCAAATCACCCCATCATGTTCCAGTTCCATCCATACTCCTGGTCCTGCGCTCAGCGACGCTGCGTCCTCCTCTCTCGCTGGGGAAGAATGTGCGCGCTGAGGGGATCCTGCTTTCTATTAAACGGGACGGGGGTTGGGGGGGGGGGGATGCTCGTGCTCCACTTCACTCCACCCCCCTTTTCATCGCAGCCCTAGCACGGTATAGGCTCAAATCCTCAGTGTTCATTTAACCCCTTCTGACCTGAGATCAGATTCTAAAAATGTATCTCAAATCGCATGCCGAGTTTTCTGAAAAAGCTATGTTTCTATGTCAGTGGTAGTGGTAAACAAGTGGTAAACAAGTATCTGATGCTTAGTCTAGTTACCCTGGGTAAATATAGTAACTTTGCTTTGCTTTGGTTCTTTGATTTTTCAAAAATAGCAGACCTACAAGCTCGTAGCGCGCCACTCGGTGGCGCGCTATGAGCTTGTAGATCTGCTATTTTTCAATAGCTAAAGCATAACATAATGCTAACACCAAAAGGGGTTCCCGTCTAGAATGGTTTAACTCAGAGTTAAAAATGGACACGTGTGATTTTACAGTGTGGTTTATCTGTGAGGATTAGATAATCCCCCCCCCCCCAGCCCCTTTCTCCCAGAGAAAACAGATGGCACATGGCAGCAAACTGAGCATTTTAGTGTTAAAAGCTATTTTAGACATTTTCACTTTGATGAATCATATCATGGGCGAAATGCCACAGCTTGCACTGCTTCATGCCCTGGAGTTGGGCTGGAGTGACTGATGACTGCCTGGAAAAATGGAACTGTGCACAATTCAAGTCCCTTAAGTGTCAACGTAAACGCCAAAAGGGACCAGACAAAGTCCTTTGGGGACATTTCCAACTAAAAAAACAATAGTGCCCCTCGGGGCACAGGTCTCTACCAGGATAGGAGCGTTTTTGGAAATATGTCAAGTGGCGTTTTTTCCACAGCCTAGTGGGGAAAACAATGAAGGGCCTAATATATATGTTCCTAATATGTGACCAGATTTGACTGAGAGACTGCCATCGCGCAAATTACAGCTTTTCACCAGAGGAGAAAAACTTTTTTTAATTTTTATTTATAGCACAGGCAGACTCTTCACATACTAGAGCATGTCTGAAATAAGTGTCAGAGCTGAAATCGACATGTAAATATGAAATAAATGCTTAAACATGTAGCTAGGTGTAATGTTAGAGACCACAGAAGTGAACCTTTCAAGCCTGTTTTCTCAACTCGCTGTTTTCTGCAAGACATAACTCTATGAGCCATATCTCCAAAACTGGTGGGCCAAACTGAACAACCAATATGTCAATTTGAAGCTATGATTCCCTGTTTTCATATGACATGAAAAAACGAAAATTCAAAAAAATCCAATGGCAGTCCCTCAGTCAAATTTAGTCACATATATGTAAACGACATGACATCAGCTTGTGACTGCAACTTGTTCTTGTTCGCAGATGACTCAGCACTGCTGGTCTCGGACAGGAACAAACTGCAGGTTGAAAAGGCCCTCAGCTCTGCAACTGGCTCGCTGATAACAACCTATCTTTACACCTGGGAACAACTGAATCCATTCTTTTTGGATCAAATAGTAATCTCAGCAAGGCAGATGGCTTCTTGGTTAGAGTGGTTGACAAGATTATCACACGAAAAGATGAAATTACCTACCTAGGTTCCATCCTGGAGGCAAATCTTTCCAGCAATTAGCTGTACGCAGACGGATGGACGCACGCACGCACACACGCACGCACGCACACACGCACACACAGTACTTTTTACTCCACTATAAATGTTTGATCACATTAGTTAGGCTACTTTGCAGATTTAAATTATTAATACAAAACATAGATTAACTAATAAATCAACATAAAGTCATTAAAATCAGCACCAACAAGCTGCAACATAAAAGTGATGAAAACATTACTAAATTATCCAATAATATGATTGTGAAATGGACCATTCTGCATAAGTAGGCGGCAAGGCCTATAGGCTACTTGGATCTGGTTTTGATGCTAATGCTTGTAATTTTATATGTACATTTTACTTTTATTTGTAACAAGAGTATTATTTATCCGTTAAGTAAAGATGTGGCAAAACATCTTAAAGCTGCAATCTTCCACTTTTTCCTTAAGACATTTTTTATTTAAATTAATCTGTATGTGGTAGAGTCAGTAATATGGTATCACTAACATGTGTCGAGTAAGATGCCTAGATTGCCTACTGGTTGTATTCATGCCTGCAGCTCATAAACCCAATATATTCCATGCATGTGGGGATTCCTTTGAGCAGTATACTGTACCTGTATATTTGGTCTCCCACACAGGAGAGGGGATCCGAGTTTGAATCCCAGGTGTTACAGTTCCATTGACCTCTCTCCTTTGCGAGAGGACATAAAACGTACAGATTGCATCTTTAAGTTAGTTTAGAGGCAATGGCACTTTCTATTAAATCATTTGCAACATGCAGGTTGCATAATTTTGATAAAAGCAGAGGCAATTATTTTCAAAACATATGTTAGTTTACAAATAATGTGCACTGTGGGCTGGAGGTCAGGCAGGATCGAGGCGTCCGTTTGAAGCCAGATGGTATACAGTTGAACAGTTCTTAATGAATTACTGAAAGTTGCAGCACCATAATAAGACAAATCTGATGCTGGCAAGAGCACAAATCACCTACGCTTTCATGGGTAATTTTTATTTTGCCATTTTTATCTCAGGACTTTCCCTTTTTCAAGTAAACTAATGTCTAACAGTATGGCAGATTATTCAGCTGATTTGCTATTGTGTTGCCATCCTGAACCACTGCCAAAGCTACAGCAAATACAGGATTGATGTTGTACTCCTGGTTGGTGGAGCTAAATACAGATTCTTGAGACTTGCGTCTGGTTAGGATGCCTCTCGGGCGCCTCCCTAGGGAGGTCCTCGACACACGTCCCACTGGGAGGAGACCCCGGGGCAGACCAAGGCGCAGTTGGAGGAAATACATCGACTCACTGGCCTTGGAACGTCTCGGAATCCCCCAGGAGGAAGTCACTAATGTTGCTCTGGAGAGGGAAGTCTGGAGCACTCTGGTGGAGCTGTTGCCCCCGCGACCCGACTACGGATAAGCGGTTGAAGATGGATGGATGGAGACTTGCGTGCACCCATAATGCTGCCGATGAGGCCGACACAAGCTATATCGAGCTATATCAAGCCTTTGAGAACACGGGAATAAAAACGAAAAAACATTGCATGGACCTGGGACGTATCCTCAGTAATGTATCCTAAGGTCATCAGCGTTTCGGGTCTCGCAACATCATACCCCTCACTCAGGTGACCCAGCCGGGGTGATCAAGTCCGTCCCGATTTACGTCCCAGTAGCTACCCTCGATCCCTCTGCTGGGACTGGGAGGTACTGTATGCGGGAGGATCGCATAAATCTGGCGCGTGGAAGGACTATAGGCTCTGTGGGTTGACTCCTGTCCGGGCCCCTCCTATGTCTCACCAGGTCCACTCCTGCTCTACACAGAATTGAGCTAGAAAATTAAAGTTCTCCTCTAAAAAAAAAAAGAAAATCATAATATAAAAAAATTGGTTTAGTAAAAAACAGGTCGTTCTGGAAAATGGGGCAGAGGTTTGGAATTGGCATCCTGTGTCCACAGTTTGGCAGTGACTGGGTCAACAGATTAGCTGGTTGCACACGGACGGACGGACAGACGGACGGACAGACGGACGGGGTGCAAAAATACTCTCTTCCCATGCCTTCGGCCTGGTGGAGACAAAAATGGCTTCATGCTGCACTTTAGGGACCAAAATAATATGACACGTTTCTTAAGGTATATCATTGACATAAGCTAAGGTGTAATTGGAACAAATTATTTGAGAAGGGTTAGTCAAATGATGATGTTTCTCCCATGCTGAGCCCATTCTCACCCCTAATCGTTGGAATGCCCTCCAGTGTGGGTGTGGGCACAGGAAAGGTGAGAAGAGAGTAAGAGACCCTGGGCAGTGCCACTGCCAACACATAGCTGTCCCTGGTGGATCAGCAAACGTGTGACCTGTAAAAATCCATGTTACTGCTCTCTCACCGTTCTTGGATTTCCTTTTTTTATATTCAATGTTTGCATTACAACACCTACTGCAGACATATGGCAGATGATAGATTCATAACCACCACACTAAAACGTGGGCAGCAGACAGGCTGATCATTTGACCACTAAAACGTGGGCAGCAGACAGGCTGATCATTTGACCACTAAAACGTGGGCAGCAGACAGGCTGATCATTTGACCACTATAACGTGGGCAGCAGACAGGCTGATCATTTGACCACTAAAACGTGGGCAGCAGACAGGCTGATCATTTGACCACTAAAACGTGGGCAGCAGACAGGCTGATCATTTGACCACGGCAGTGATCCAAGAAAGGACTTTTAGAAATTCACCTCTGAGTGTATTGTAATATTTTGATACTATCCAATGCCTGTAAACAAATTACACCTTAGTAATATATAATCATTAGAATAGGCATACATCTCCACCTCTAAATAATTAATAATAAGGGTTGTGTTCATTTATGGTTTTGGTCTGGAATTATTCATCTTACACAATCAAATATTTTTCTCATACAGTATAATTCTTTGCTGTTTAACATCAGTGTTATGTAGAGACAGAAGTCACTATGGTTCGGTGATAATGGTCACTCACCTCCAGTCTGTCACACGGCCACTTTTCTCCGAAAAACAAGGAAGCCAGATGTCATCTGGGTGGAGAAGCCGTGCAGGCACTGGACAGCCATGCATGTTACCATAGACCAGGAGGGTGCATGTGTTGGTCCCAGCGACGTACTAACAGTCCGATAGAGGATGCTGGCATGGTCAAGAGAAGGCTTCTTAATAGGCGAACGACCAATTTGAGGACATACTGTACGTATCAGTGTGTAAAAATAACAAAACAAAACAAACACAGTTCTCAGTGTTTACAGATGGTGTACAGATGGTAATTTGTAATCTAGGTGCATTGTGCTCCCCAATTCAAGGCACAATGGACTGAGTAAGAACGCCAACATCAGACGTTCTGCATTTTGATGAAGCGTGGTAAGTTTTGTCAAATCTTTCGGTGTTTAAGAGAGGTGATTTGAGAGACATCAGACTTCAATAACAATCATGAATAGGCCAATGTATATTTATAACTTTAAAACATATAAAAGGAATTATGTTTTGAGGAATTAAATCCTACCAAAATAAGTGTCAGATGACCTACATGTCAACAGAGCTCATATCATCCCTTATATTTACAGTGTATGATGACCTTTGTTACTTAGTAAATAGAAATAATTAGTCAGCAAAGCCAGAGGCCTGACATATTGTCCACCATCTTGACATGCTGTGCAGGTGGATCATGTGACTCACTTGCCATCCTGCAAGCCAACACAGATGGTAGGCTGTCTTGGCTGCACCGGGGGCCTCCTGTGGCCCCTAGCTGTCCCTCGGCGTGGTGGGACAGTGCTCTGACACATACTCCAGACACAGAACCGAGGATCCCACCTCCACCTGGATGGGCTTGACAAGGCAGGGTGTTGTACGGTTGAGGCAGAGGATTTTCCAGTTGGCCTTGGCACAGAATATTTCTTCTACCGGCCACCTGATCATGTAAAATCAAACACAATTGGGGAACACATTGGCAAAACAAAGGAAAAACCATGCCCTATTTTTTCCGTCCGTCTCGAGAGACTCAAACAGAATAAAATATATTCACGCTCAGTTCACTTTAGGAGAGGATCACAGGATGTATTACTAAGATAGCCGAGCCTGTAACAACTATTTGTTTGACTAGTACAAAACTATGTACCACAAATGTATATGTATGTTGGAGCCATTGAAAAGTTTTAAGTAAAATTAAATCAATAATTTTAATTCATTTTCTTCCGCTCTCTTTTTAATAGCTTTGTGCTTTTAGCAACAAGCTTGAATGGGGAATTTATACAATCAAACAGATGAAAGCGAATGTAATCAATGTACTTGCTATTATTTGTGCATTTTGATTATGGAAGTGTAGGGCTAATCCTCTATACAGTGGAAATATTGCCCTGTGCGATGCAGCTATACAGTACATTGACGCAGACATGCATGGTAATCTCCACAATCTCCTCCCTATTGTAATGAGATTTATTTTTAGTTTGAGATTAGTTTTTATGTAAATATCTTGAGTATTTACTATTTACACTGTGCAGGGATAGGGGGAGATCATGTTTCGCTCATGTGATGTATTTGTGATTACAGCTCCTTCTCAAAAACAATCGTGCAAAGGTTAATTTTCTTCGGTAGGCTAATATAGTTAAAAAATCACACCCGTGTGAACTGAGTGGTGTAAGGTATTATATAGCCTGATCAGCTTTGATCTGACGTCATGTCTGACGTAATGAAATCACACCCGGGTGAACTGGGTGACCGTAGCAACCATGCTCATTTTTTGGTACGAACAGACAGACAGACTGACACGTAAACTAACAAAGCCAGTTGTAGGAGTGGTTTACACCACTCAAAAAGTGAAACTTTCAAATATTCTCTATTCATTGTGCTAAAGTGAAATATTTAAAACTTTGATGATGATGATGAATTTTGATGATTATGTCATACACATACGGCTCATGATAATCAAAAAGTCACTTACGGTATTACATTAAAAAAAAAACATCTGAAAAGTATGTTACTGTATGCAGTCAATACGTCTGGGCAACCTTTGAACAAATGATTTCATCAATGGGGCGTAGCATGGTGGTGATCAGCTTGTGGCACTGTTGATGTGTTGGATGCCCAGTCCACTCTTCTGTGGCTGCCATGGTCATCTCTGGACTGTGGTCGCTCATCTCTGGACTAGATACTTCTATTGGGTGTTGCAGAGCCTGCAGTGGCTTCAGGAAGCCCTCATCAATGTGGACAACTACATTGGAGTGTCAGACAAAAAGGCAGCATGTATAAAATGTATATTTAGGGCCAGCAACTGACCCATGTTGTATTGTTTGTATTATGGTCATTTCTGTTGAACAAAGCTAGCGTATCGCGTCAGATTCAACAACAACCAAAGCTAGCCGGAAGCATTACGGAGGGATAATAAGGAGACTCAGAGAGCAGATGTGGGTTTGCTTCCTTAGACCATGGCTGAGAGAAGCGAGTGTTTATTTTACTCATTTATATACACGTCAACACGATTGACACATCCGGCATCAGTATAAAAGCATATATAAATATACATACAGTGACAATGATATATTTATATACACAGACAATTAATGATCATTTTTAATACATCTCAACAATTTCACTCCTTAGTTTACTTACCTCCTGTGGCAATCATCAACAGGTGTGCCTTCATCTTTGTGGTAACAGGCAAATACGTGCTGCTATTTGAACTGCCAACGTGGCACGAGCACATCTCCAGTGTAGACTTGCCTTGGCCAGGTTTGGAGGTGCTCTGGACCTCATACGAATACGATGACTCGTCAATCTACACATAACAGATAGAAAAACATAAATAAACTTCTCTCATAGGTTGTATAAGGTTTGAGAATTGTGTCGTGCAACGTACTTACCTGCATGTGAAATGTGCTCTGGTCTCACATCACAGGACTTTACTAGGAATCGAGACCTGCTAAATCTCACCCACTGGCCCACAGCAGCATCAATGATGCGTTCCTCATAATAGAAAAGTAAGCCTGGGACCGAGGCTACATAATAAGCATTTAGCCGAGTGGTGAAGAAGTCCATGCGCTGCTGCAGTACGTTGTAGGTCTTGGTCCGGTGAAGAACTTTGTCCTTCAATATTCTCATGGCTGCTTCTGCTATATTGTCAGTGTTGTTCCCCCGGACAGGAAACGTTGTTCTGGAGTACAGAGCCCATGATGTGGCAGCGGTGGCCGAACGGATAGCGGCGCGGTCTAGATACCGGAAGGTTCCCAGTTCGAACCAGCCGTCCGACACGTTAAAATTACCACCACCGCTGAAATGCCCTTGAACAAGGCATCAACCACTACGATGAAATGTGTTCTATGAGCAGGGCCTGGCTGGAAACAAGTTCTTGAGCTTAGCCCAGATACCCTGGGTAAATATAGATTTCATTTCATTTCATTTCATTTCATTTCATTTCATTCTTTTCGGCTGTACACATTTTGAACGTAGACCTTGAATTTGGGATACCTGCTGTAGGAGCCATTATGATGGTGCTATATTATTGGTTAGGTTGGCATATTATTTTTGAACACTTGGTGGCGGGCTTTAGATTTGACAGCACTGGGTGTATATTTAGAGGGTCACTAATCAGATCAAATAGGACACAGGGAATGGTGGGAGCACACCGCTTCTTACCAGCAACAGCATTGATTGATTGATTGATTGAAAAATGTATTAACAGTTTGCAGAATTACAGTACATTTCAAGCACAAACTCAATACAAAGGCTGTTAACTGTGAGTGGACGACCCAATTAAGCATTACACTTGTTTCCAATAGGGTCCACAATGTTCAATTCATCAAAATGCAAGAACAGAGACAGACAAACTTCTACAATAACATCACTGGTATGTTCATGATTTCAACTGCTCACTTCTGCTCAATAAATACACCAAAACTGGATCTAAGACTGGACATCCATCTGTTATGTTTCTGTTAGTACTCTGCGTAGGATCAAAGCCAGCACCTGTGAAGTAACACCTTCCAAATATACATTGGAAGGTGAAGGATTGCCGTTACACCTGCCAAATAAAACACAATGTAGAGGTGGATTGTAATTATTACACAGCAATTAATTAGTTCATCACAGTAGATCTACAAACACACCACATTAAGTAACAGGCTTAACTACTGATAGATTAACGGAGGTTAAGTAATGATTAAGTAATGGGTTACTTAAGCATTAATTGATTGAAGAAGACAAGGAATTAATGATGATTTAATGATAGTTCATGATAACTAATGCATCACCCAAGCCTTAATTAAGCCTTAATTAAGGCCTAGAATTTGTCCCTTAAAGTAAAGTGTTACCATCATTTGTTTGATAATGGAGAGGAGTGTCTCCCAGCCTTTAGAATGCTGTGATCTTTATTCCATAGCCATCTCCACACACTAGCTTGGTAGAACCACTCCCCCTGCTGGACAATCTCCACATCGCTTACAGCACATGAAAGCTGGAGAGTCTAAGCGTGGCTTCTGGGAAGGCCCTCTGGATGGCTGAACCTGATCTCTGCTCGATCGGTTATGAAGACCTGTTGCAAAGGATGCAAATATGTATTTTTTTGTATGCAGACAAAAGGAAGAGTTAGGGTACCTCTTGTTATAAACAACGTCAATACTAAATTCTACCTGTGGCCCTCTCGTTCCTCTGACAGGAGGGACGTGATGGAGGTCAGCGTCCCCAGAAGGCTACCTTCAAGATGACGTCGCTCTTCACTGACTGCGTGATTATTATGCCGAGTGTCAGTCAGTATGAGGAATACACGGCAGTGCTGTCTGCCCATATTTCCTGATGCATCCATAAATGCTATCTCGCCGCTTTGCTTCATGCCAGCATGGATCCTCTTCATCAGAGGTGAGCAGATGACCACCAGGAACTAGTGCCTACCATCCTTCGTCGTGGTCGCTCCGACACACTCACTGCCACACACTTGAGTGTCAGCTTGCTTTTCTAACAGGAAAGTAGGCCTATAGGCTTTCTAATAAAACAAGCCGCCTTTGTATCGGTAAGTAGCAAAAACGTTCTTTATATTTAGAGGTTGGTCTGCATTTATGCGAAGTCGACAGTAACATAGCTCGGCATTAGAGCTATGGACCAGAGCTAGCCAATCACTATGAAGAATCTATGATGATGGATCATCATAGCGATTTTTGAGTGGTGCAACCACTCCAAGGAACAGCAATGTCTGTGTTCACCTAACTAACTATGTGACTATGTCATTATGAGCACGAGTACCAATGAGTACCAAAAGTGGCGCTGTTGTGCCAGAAACAGAGAGAGAGAGATAGTGCTGCACTGCTGCCTGCTAATGAAAGACAGAGAGAGAGAGAGGGGGGGGGGGGAGTTGCACCACTCAGTTCACACAGGTGTGATTTTTATCATTACAATGAATAACCGTGGACAAAGAAGTTCACATGAACACGGTAGTGGCTGGGGCATTTAAGGGGCAATATATATTTTATATGCACCGATTACAAATAAAAGATAATTAATATGTTGAGACTTGAGCGAGTGAGCCTCTAACTCATAAGCCTCTAGCGTTACGTATGCTACAGAGTGAGCCTCTAACTCATAAGCCTCTAGCGTTACGTATGCTACAGAGAGCCTCTAACTCATAAGCCTCTAGCGTTACGTATGCTACAGAGAGCCTCTAACTCATAAGCCTCTAGTGTTACGTATGCTACAGTGAGCCTCTAACTCATAAGCCTCTAGTGTTACGTATGCTACAGAGAGCCTCTAACTCATAAGCCTCTAGTGTTACGTATGCTACAGAGTGAGCCTCTAACTCATAAGCCTCTAGCGTTACGTATGCTACAGAGTGAGCCTCTAACTCATAAGCCTCTAGCGTTACGTATGCTACAGAGTGAGCCTCTAACTCATAAGCCTCTAGCGTTACGTATGCTACAGAGAGCCTCTAACTCATAAGCCTCTAGCGTTACGTATGCTACAGTGAGCCTCTAACTCATAAGCCTCTAGCGTTACGTATGCTACAGAGTGAGCCTCTAACTCATAAGCCTCTAGCGCTACGTATGCTACAGTTTAGTTACCCTTAAAAAAGCTTTATTCATCCCTACAGCTGAACGCAGCATCGTCATCAACAGACGGATTGGCCAGCTTTCTGCAGCCCGAGCAGGGAAGATTCAACAGTACACCAAGATTATCTGCGCTCAACGCGACGCTCCGGCCATCCTACGTACCGCCCATCCTACGTACCCCCCATCCTACGTACCCCCCAGCCTTCCTACAGCATTAGCTTATTATATATTATTGTATTATATAGCATTATCACACAAAAAGATGAACTTACCTGCCTAGGTTCCATCCTGGAGGCTAATCTTTCCAGTGATAAAATGGCCAACGTAATCAAAAAAGTCAACCAAAGAACAAGATTCCTTTGCAGGATCTCCTCACTGGTCAACAAAAACACCTTGAAGACCCTAACAGGAGCCCTCGTACAATAAGAATCAAAAAGACAAAATATGGGACCCATATTTGAGATTTGTTGGCCCTCAGTTAGCTACCACCTTGACCATAGGGTTCCTGGACAGAAGAGATACCACTGACCTTGATGGATAAAGTTATGTATGTTATTATGTATGGAATATATGCATATATCTTTTATTTTCTTTAATTTTCTCTGGAGTTGTTAACCCATCTAGACTTTCAAGCACCAAACTGAATGTGTCCATATTTGTATATTATTTTTGTATTTTATTTTTTGGTTTGATGTAGGTAATGGGTATGTTTATAACTGTGTCCTTTGTTCCACAACGTGTCTGAGCTGAGCTGTCTGTTTTGTTTTGTTTTTGTTTTGTTTTGTTTTTGTTTGTTTTTTCCTGTCTTGTCTTTGTCATAAAATGGAAAAATCAATACAAATATTATTGGAAAAAAAAAAGAATCAAAAAGACTTGTGTGTAACACAGATTTATTCAGGATGTTCTGATGGTATGCATTCAATCACATTCAATAAATCCGGACGAAATTGGGAAAAACAGAGAAACACTGTTTGAAAACCCTTAGTGGAGAACCCGATGTCACTAGTAGGAAAGGGAACAGAAAATATGCACTAGACTCTAGAGAATAGGGGTCGCCACTACTGGAGTGTTACTGGAGTGTCAATGGAGTGTTATGTAGGCTGCACGATGTCGCGACGCACAACATGATGGCAGCAGACAAGACATTACAGAGTCCAGGTCAGCAAATTGTTGTTACGATACTGGGTGTTGGTGGTAGTGCCAGCCATATGTGCTTTATCAGACTATGGTGTACAATATGGCATCTCAGCCATCTATGTAAGGCTACAGTCTAATGTCATTGTTTGATATGTGCTTGTTGTTGTTGCCTTTGGAGGATTCTCTGTCGTGCACTATTCTTATCTACGCAACAGCACATCCAGCAACAACAACAACAGCCCGGCTGACTGAACGAAGGAGGAATTACGAGACTCATATCTCTGCTGCCGGTCACATTTTGGCATAATAATCTCTCTGCCTCGGTTTGGAATATTTTGGTGAACTCAAGCTCTCTGAGCAGTGTTATGCGGATCTGTCGACTGCAGGCCCGGTGTGACCTCTGATATTCACCAATGAGTTTTGTGACTACTGTGTGGCTACGAAGCTCCATGTGCTCTAAATGTAAAATGAGACAAAATGCAACAGGGCTTTCGTTTTCTGGCGTATAGTGTAGTGCACATCAGGCAGTTCTCTGGGTCTGCAGTGGACATGTGGAGTATAGGATGTGCTTGTCTGGGTGGTTGTCGGTGTCAGTGGAGGAAGGTGGAGGGTAAGGAGGAGGGTAAGTAAAGACTGTTGCTCTGCTTAGAAACGGCGTGATGATGAGACGGTGCGGGACGATCTCATGGAGCTGCTGCTCATGCCGCCGCCGAAGCCGCCACCACCGCCGGCCGAGATGGACATGCCGCCGCCTGACAGGGACATTCCGCTGCCGTAGCCGCCGCCTCCGCCTGACAGGGACATTCCGCTGCCGTAGCCGCCGCCGCCGCCGCCGCCACCTGACAGGGACATGCCACTGCCGTAGCCGAATCCGCCGCCTGCATGGAGAGGAAAGTGACACGGAATGAGATCCATGAAGTGAGGCAAAATAGAATCTCATGGGTTGAAAGTTTAATGATGATATTTTAGGTATCATCATTCTTTATGTTGCTGTTGTTTGTTGTGTCGACGAAAGTGACCTTTGCTTTTATGACATTTCTGAGACCGTTCCATGTTCATACATATTTAGAGGCATGGAAGATGCTTCTAAACATGTAATCCATTGCTAGTTTGATCACTTAAAAAACGCTTTAATCTTAAAATAGCTGATAACCGAAAATAGCAAATCTGCAAACATGCTTCCATAGAAGACATGCTCGCTTCTATGGAATCCAAATGACTGAAATAAGTCATGGCGATCCATCGAGATGAGATAGAACCAAGAAATGATAATAAACCTCCTCCTAATGTTCTCTGCCACTATGATAAAGAATGAACTTACCGCCGCCACCGCCTCCGCCACCGCCGCCTCCTGCAGCAGTGATTTTGATGGTCGCAGAACTTCCACCAGCGTTGAGTCTGTTGAAATATTCACTCATTAGCGCCTTATAACTTATTTGCGACGCACTCTGTCTTCCCATTATTGCTTTGTTTCCTCTCAACTCCAGACTGGCTCATGGAGGATCTTACCTGAGCTCCTCTCCTTCCAGCAGTTTCTTGTATGTAGCGATCTCAATGTCCAGGGCCAGCTTGACGTTCATCAGCTCCTGGTACTCGCGCACCTGGCGGGCCATGTCCTGCTTGGCTCTCTGCAGAGCCTCCTCCAGGTCCTTAACGCGGAGCCTAGCGTCAGCCACAGCCAGCTCACCACGCTCCTCTGCCTCGGCGATCTGGATTTCCATGGCGGAGCGCTGGGAAGTTCAAAAAGGAGCAAGGTCATGATTGCTCCCTGAAATATTTCTTCATTTTTCAATTACTAGTTTATAGAATGATGGAATGATGATAATATGGACAACATAGAGTAACCAAGTCCAAATTGATGGTGCTGCTAGAGTGCTTTAAGGTCAACTCAAAGTACCGTAACATTGTCGTGTTGGAGCCTAAAACGGTTGGTTTGGTGAAAACATGTGGAGCTGTGGGTCTACCTGTGATTTGACATTCTCGATCTCAATCTGGAGGCGAGAGATCATGCGGTTGAGTTCAGCGATCTCAGACTTGGTGGTGCGAAGGTCCTCTCCATGCGTGGCGGCTGAAGCAGACATTGCCTGGAACTGGAAGAAGAAAACACATTTTTATTGAACTCTCTTTCACTCAGCACTACTATCTCTACTTTTCTCTGTTGCTGATGGTACAGCAAGACAACTTCAGACAATAAAAACATATACATGTACACCTGTCGCTGTCGCTAAATCTAGTTCATGGTGGACATATCGTTCTTAGCATATGTACCTTAGTGGACTCCTTGACAGAAAAAATAGCTCCACATACCTTGGTCTCATACCACGTCTCGGCCTCTGCACGGCTGCGGTTGGCGATGGTCTCGTACTGAGCACGCACTTCAGCAACAATAGCATCCATGTCCAAGCCACGGCTGTTGTCCATCGACACAATGACTGAGGTGTCCTTGATCTGTCCCTGGAGTTCAAGCAGTTCCTGAAAAAGGGGGATATGATGATGAGTTAGAGGTGAGCAAGAGGAAGAGATAGCTGATGTGCTGCTATAGCCATCTCTGAACATTTTTGTGTACTCCAAGGCCATTTGTAAGTTCCTATCAGGACTACTGAATAAAAACAATCACATTCTGAAATCAAGAGCACATAGTGAAGCCTTACCGCCTCATAGACACTCCTGAGGAAGTTGATCTCATCTTGAAGGGCGTCAACCCTGGCCTCAAGCTCAATCTTGATCATGTAGGCACCGTCCACATCCTGGAACAAGATTTCAGATGAACTGGTGTTTAGCTTTTGTCTTGAACCCACCTCCCACCCCACACATTGGATTAAACACTATATTTTCTGGACTGAATGGCGCTCACCTTCTTGAGGAGCACAAATTCATTCTCCACAGTAGCACGCTTGTTAATTTCATCTTCATATCTGAAAGAAAAGAAAACATCTCAGCAATTAGCGTGATGGGAAGAGTGCTATGTCTTAATATTAGCCCTGATCTTTTTTCCCAGATTTAATGCAAGTAGGCTTGTTTGCTATGTGTTCTCTTGAGGGTTCAAAAGCAAGTCAAATCTGAAGTACCCTATACTGTAGTTTAGGGCTTAACCTTTTATGGTTACTTTGCTTTGGGTTAGGGTAGGGGGTTGGGATTTAGCTTATATATGTCCAAATACTGATATGTTGTACATTATTATTATTTTCATAGTTACAGTATGAACAGATTTCTGTCATTGGAACTCACTTGTACTTGAAGTCCTCCACTAATCCCTGCATGTTCTTCAGCTCTCCCTCCAGCTTGACCTTCTCCCCGCCGAGCCCGTCCAGGTGTTTGCGCAGGTTGGCAATGTAAGCCTCGAACATGCTGTCGATGTTGGATTTTGTGGTGGTCTGGTCCTGCAGGAGGGTCCACTTGGTCTCCAGCATCTTGTTCTGCTGCTCCAGGAAGCGGACCTGTATATCGGAAGTGACAATACAATAAGTATAGGTTTCACAGAATTCTTGGTGAAGAACAGTTCTAGGTCTCACTATTAGTAGAAAGTGGCATCATGTGTGCAATGGAATCAATCTATTTCTATTGCCTTGTTTTGTTTGTGTTATGGGAAATGTCTGTAATGTATTGTTGTGACTGCCACATTTATATGGAATGTAGAAGAAATGCAGGGCTTTCCCCAGATGAATGAACCCTCTGCCACACCTGTATGCCACAGTCCCACACAAAATGCCCTTTTATGTACAGTACTGTACCCACATTGGTAGCAGTTGCATCAAGATAGCCCCTTAGGGCTGAGATGTTCTCTGGTGAATGCAATGCTACACAGCATCATGGGAATTACTCTGGTGAGGTCACGTTGTACAGGACAACTCAAGTGACTCAAGAGACAAGTTGCAAGTGGGACTGCTCTGCTCACATACGGTAACAGCCACAAATATATAATAATAATAATAATAATAATAATAATAATAATAATAAGATGAAGAAGAAGAAAATAACATGTCAGAGAAGAGCGCATTAGTTGAAAGCAAATGAGTTCTGAAGAGTAGGTTTAGGTTTGCTGAGAGTGTTGCCTCTACGTGTAACACTGCATACAGTGCCACACCCCAGCCCATCCCCACCTATCAGAGAGACTCATTTTAACACACCCTTGCCTTTACATGTCAAGGATCGTGCGGTAGATAATATTACTGTGTAACTTTTACATATTTACTCTATTTACTATAATAATATCTAAAGTATGTGTACAAAAATAAATACATAATAGCCTACTGAAAAGTACAGAAAATGTTGTTTCCCGTAATTTAGGCAAAAATAGTTTACATTGTGATTTTACTGAATGCAATCCCCTCGCCCGTGTGCAAAGAGAGGGTGTTGTTTGGACAGTGTGTGTAAGTGTGTGAGTGCGTGACTGCGCGTGCATGTGAGTGTGTGTGCGTGATGAGCAGTGTGGTTAACTTCTCTCATTGGAGAAAATGTCCGGCATATAAACATTGGAACCAGTCTCTCATTATGCAATAACATGCCTAGGTCTGTGTAGTGATCATTTCATTTCAACAGTAACACTAAACCTTTTTTTTTTACCGCATGTTAAGATGTGAATACAATGTGTGTCAGTCTGAAGCAGTGTTCTGCTTTAAGACTTACTTTAAGTAAGATAGTGACCAGCCACAGACACAAAGGGACTTTCATAAGCCATGGATGAGTTCCAGGTAATGTTGTTATTTAGCCACTTTCTTCCTCTTTGTTTAATGCATACTGTGAGGCCCTCAATGTGCAGGATATCAGAGTTAAGATCAGTTGCTGTGTAATATTTAATGATATTGAGGGCAATATATTGCAGGATCTTTGCAAGAACCAATGGTTGCATACAGTGCAACATGCACTGTACACAACTATTGATTGTTGCAAACATTAGGTATGCTGATACATTGTTCAATTCACCATACAAAATATCACGCATGCATCTGAATCCTATACTGACCTTGTCAATGAAGGTGGCGAATCGGTTGTTGAGGGTCTTGATCTGGTCCTTCTCCTGGGTGCGGACAGGATGGATGGTGGGGTCGATGTCGATGTTCATGGGGGCAAGCAGGCTCGAGTTGACTGTGACGGCTGTGATTGGGGCGATCATTCCACCGCCACCGAATCCTCCCATTCCTCCACCACCACCACCACCGAGCATTCCTCCACCGAAGCCTCCTCCACCGAAGCCGCCGCCGCCTCCTGCACCGAAGCCTCCGCCTCCTGCACCGAAGCCTCCGCCAAGGCCTCCGCCTCCGCCAAGGCCAAGGCCAAAGCCTCCGCCTCCACCTCCACCTCCGAGGGCTAGGCCGCCACCTCCAAAGCCACCTCCACCTCCACTACGCCTGACGCTCATGGAGGAGGACACACGGCTGCCGCCACCGAAACCTCCACCACCACCACCAGCTGCTGCAGAGCGGCTGGAGAAGCTCCTCGCTCCACCTGAGCTGGAGGAACTGAAGGATGAGGATGCTCTGTAACTCATGGCTGGTTCTGTTTCCTCAGCGAGATCTGAGGTGAAGGGAGGAAAGAGACAGAGGTGTCGGCAGGTGAGCTCAAGTCAAGTTCCTCTGAGTACCTTCTCCCTGTCCTCTGAGGGTTTTTATCTGAATCCTGAAGAGGAGGTGCTGGGATCCTCCTCCCAGCCGCCTCCCCCTAGCTTCTCCTCTCTCCATCTGTCTCTGGCCCCCCGGCGGTCCAACTTGCAGACAGGTACAGAGGCTTGTAGCAGCCCAGCCCACCACACAGGTAGCAGTTTCAGAACCTGTAAGGCGACCGGGGGCACGGCACACCCTGATGCACACAGAGGAATGGCATCAGGACCCCAGGGGAAAACGGTATGCAAAAGACTCTCACCTAGATGGCTCGGGGCTTGGGATGGTGTGTGTGTGTGTGTGTGTGTGTGTGTGTGTGTGTGTGTGTGTGTGTGTGTGCGTGTGTGTGCGTGTGCGTGTGCGTGCGTGCGTGCGTGCAGTGGTCTGTACTTTTCTTATTCTTGCAGAATGAACAAATGCAAATGAGCGCATTGCACCCTAAAGCTTGAGGTGTGTGCTTAATTGTTTAATTGTCGTTTTGCATAAAAAGGTTCTGTAAGGTTTATGTCATTGCACTTGCAGCATGAATCCTCCCCCTGCATATTAGCCTTTTCCATGTTTTCTTTGCCTGGTGTATGTTGGATGTGTGTGAATGCAGTAAAGAGGTATTGTTGTTGCATAGATATACTGCTATCATTTGATGGATGCATCACTGACATGGTGCTTCAGTTGTTTTGAATTTACAATTTACAACTACAATCTCAAAGGCTGCCTAGTTTTGCTCTTTGTTGTATGAAAAAGTGGACCTACAGAGCATAAGTGGTTATTTCACAACACAATTAGTTTGACACAACGTTGCAGACAGTACATCATGTGAGCAGATTAGCCAAGATAGTCCTGTACCTGCCTGTAGACCTTCTCGCAATTTGGTGTTGGGGGAATTTCTCACTTGAACTGAGTCAATGGGTCCCTAGACATGAAGAATCAACGAGGTGCTCGTCCGCCATAGTGCCACGAATGGCGCAATGGCCACATCAAATATGGCCGCCATCGGCTATGATGAAAATACAATGTTTTTGTTTCTGGGTGTATTTGCACATGTAATACCTCCATCCTGACTAATTCAGGTGTGTGGAATTCGTTTCCGATAGTATTTTAACCATTTTTGGTATTATTGACCTTGAAAGGTCATGGTCAAGGTCATTTTGCCATTCCGAAGACCTTGGCCATAACCTGGCCATTGTTAGTGAGTAAGAACAGGTGCAATAAGTCTAATGCAACTAATTGTGACATTTGCAATTCATTTCTGATACTATTTTGACCATTAAGGATCATCTTGTCATTGAGATATCAATATAAATGTTTTCATTCAATAATTCAATTCAACCAGAATCTTCCACCTTAATAACTTCAACGGGGAGATGAAACCATGTAAAACCTTTAACCCAGGAATAAAAGACTCACTCTATGAAAAATAGAGTGTTGAAAGACCTGAAAGCATTTGGACACACAGGCAAAGGACATAAAATCCAAGTTATCTTTAGTGAGTAAATTCAGATCCAGAGCGTGTACAGTTGTAAAGGATAGAGGAGAGAGAGGTCTCCAAAGATGCTCTGAACCAATGTCATCTCATAGGCACAAACATTTATACCAAAAAATATGTCATAGTCTCAAGCGTTATTCATAGTCTGATTTATCGGTGGTGAGGTGACCACCGACCTACAACATGACGTCACAAGCCGCGGTGAAGAGCAAACCACCACCCCCAGCCCTTCTCTCTGTTTTTACTCACCACCGCTCAACGTTATTTCAGCTCCGGTGGTCACCTCACCACCGGAGCGGTGGTCACCTCACCACTGAAAATACAGACTATGAATGAGCCTTCAGTCCCCAGTTGTCACATTTCAATAGGTTGAAATGTCATATCATCGTGCTGTCATTGGGCGACAGTTGGTCTGAAGCCTGTTTTTTACTTCAGTCACATTCCTTGATTATCCTGTTTTTGTCTCTTTATCTGGGGTGAGAGGGTATGGTGCTGTTGTTCTCATCTTTAAGGCCATTAGGTTTTTGTTTTGTTGTCGTGTTTTTAGGCCATGTTTTCCTTCTCAAAGGTCATTTATCATTTTTCCTTGGTATAAGTGACTGCAGTGGATGACAACTGATAGCAAACTCAGTACAGCCCTCTCTGTCAAACGGACCAACCTGTTTCTCCGTTCTCCTTAGTTCTCCTTATTTCTCCTTCCATCCTCCCTTTACTTTCTCATGTGTTTCCTGGTTGTTCTGTCGGTATCTGGGGAATCTTAAGGTCAAATCATACCTGTGCTAGTCCCACATCTGGCGCGCTATAGCATGGATTTAATTTGGTCGTTTTTGGTTTGGGGCCCTTTCCGATATCCATGCATTCAGAGTTATATGTAAGGGGTTCAGTTAACCTCTGGACCATCGTAGCGTGGGACGACAGAGAGACTCGCTCATGGCTCTCTTGGAGCAACCACGGAGCCCTCTGCTGAAAGACAATTGTCTGGAGACAAAGACACTTGCACAGAAAAATCTATCTAATGGTTAAGATGAGTCTATATCTAATGGTTATAGCACGATGATCATGGTACATACTTTGGGACAACACATGAAAAATTTCTCTTTCTTCATCAGTTATGATACATCATACCCACCTGTTCCTTGTGTCTCATGATAGTCAGTGATGGAGCCTGTCTGGTAATGGTCAGGATGGGATGGAACATTTCCCCTCTTTTTTTTTCTTTTTTCTTTATTGGCCAACTGACAGAACTCAAAATTCAGAGAACCGCTGTGTATGGTGCAAGCTTGCTCTCTGCGATCTTCTCCGCAAAGGAATAAGTCAAAACATGTTCTATAAACATTTAGAACCTTTATTGGCCACCAAATCAGACAAGAACTCCAAATTCTTTGAGAACTGCTGTGTATGGTGCAAGCTTGCTCTCTGCGATCTTCTCCGCTTTCTTTCTCATGGTGATCAAGGCCTTTTTCTTTTTGTAGTGGAGCTTAGACTTCTCCTTTCTCTTCTCCTCCAGAGTGGCTGTGATAGCCTGGTACTTCCAGCCAACCTCATGGGCCAGGCGCCCAAGGAGGGCATACTTGCGAGTGGGCTTCAGGCGCACAATCTTGAGGGCAGCTGGGACGACCATACGCTTCCTCTTATCGTATGGAGGGGGGACACCATCAAACACCTTCAGTCTGTCCAGTGCAGACTGTCCTCGCTTAGTTTTGTGAGGAAGCATACCTCTGACAGTCCTCCAGAAGATCTTGCTGGGAGCTCTGAAGTGGTATGGTCCACGGGAGGGATTGGTGTTCATCCTCTTACGCAGGAAGGCCAGGTACTTCAGTTTGTTGCGGTAGAAGTTTCCAGAGATGTTGATTCCCTCACATCTCACCACAACCACCTTGTGGCCCAGCAGGACCTGTTTAGCCACAATGGCAGCAAGACGCCCAAGTAGATGGCCTCTGCCATCAAGCAGCAGAACCTTATTGAACCGGTCCGCCATGATGTCCTGTGCCAGAAAAAAAGGTTTCTTGCTTCCAGGAAGAAAAAGGGGGAGATCTGTGGCTGGTTCCACTCGTGTTTTCCTAAAGTTCACAGTTTAGTGTTGAAATGTCATATCATCGTGCTGTCATCATGCTGTCATCGGGCGACAGTTGGTCTGAGGCCTGTTTTTGACTTGCATTAATGCAGGGCAGAATCAAAGCACGATGAACGATGCAAGTTGGAAATGAATGCCCCTCCCAGACATTAAGTCTGTCTCCCTTTTATGCCCATATATGGAGTTCTTTGAAAGGCATGCCCAGATATGGAGTATATGCAGCCAGCTTGTGGAGTTCTGTGTCAGGAATGCTCAAATATGGAGTGTTGTGAGGTCAGAACAGGCCAGCTCCATATATGGACGATGGGCAGGGGCCCGGTCCAGAGCCCGGGCAGAGGCCTTTTTGGGGAGGTTCTGGACAACCGTGGGTCCGACCTGTCCAATTTGAAGTCGGTGGGGCTAACGGTTCTCAAGTTACGCCAGGGCTCCACCGGACGCGTTGCGTCTCCGTCACGTGCGTCAAAAAACGCACCGGTTCAATTTGAATGCACGCGTTAATGTCACGCAATGCGGGCAGTGGAGCCACCCTTCATTGATTAAAAAGGGAACATTCCCTGACGGTGACAGAGACGCGACGCTGACGCGCCTGGTGGAGCCCCAGTGTTATGTAGATTACACACACACAGACATACAGACAGATACTTGGTGCATGCCTGGGCCTGTAAACACCCAGGGCGCAGTACATATAGATAAAATAGATTGACGGAGAACAATATTAGGGTCGCTGCCGAGTGGAATGACCTGTTCCTATATTGTGCATGTCATTATAGGTTCCACAGATGTGAAGATGACAGATGATCGAGACAGATCAGATTAGCGGTTTCCCACAGGCTCTGCACATGGGCGTAGCTTGAAATTGGGGGTGCGAAACATTGGGATTTTATTTACTTTATTTGTTTTTTACAATGCCCTAACCCCTAAAAATGAGTTATTTAGGTAGTACAGCAGCACACACACACACACACACACACACACACACACAACAGCCGTACATCGAGTCATCATTTCATGATAAGAGAGATGATTACAAACTACAGTCAGAAGCCAGAAGTTACAACAACAACTTGACACGATGTCAGGTAGCTGCTGGTCTTACGTATGGCATCAAAGGTTGCCTTGGCTGCAAGAGACGGAGAACAATATTAGGCCTATAGCCGAGACGCGCTGCAGAGTGGAATGACTCCTAGTCCTACTGATTTCTGATTTAATTTTGTATAGTTGGACAACCCAGATAGAGAAGGGAAAAAGGGGAAAAAAACATATACAGTGAAAAGGGCAGCCCATTTTGACCTGAGATCAGATTCTAAAAATGTCTTCTAAATCCTGACAGTTTTCTGAAAAAGCTATGTTGTCAGTCGTTCTTCGATTTTTCAAAAATAGCAGACCTACAAGCTCGTAGCGCGCCATTCGGTGGCGCGCTATGAGCTTGTAGATCACCAAAAGGGGTTCCCGCCCAAAATGTGTTAAATGTGTGTTGCATTGCCCCTTTCCCTGCTTTTTAATAGGTAGGACGTCCAGGACCTTGTCCTTTAGGTCCTTCATTAAAAAGTCCACAATCTGTGGTGTCAACACAAGAAACTGGATAGATAAACATTCAATAGCAAGCTGCAATTTTGATTCTATTTCTGATTTAATTTTGTAGTTTAACAACCCAGATTTTCATAGAAGTAATTGTTTGTTGTTAATTGTAACACTTTATTTCTAGAGTAACTTATTTTGATGCACTACTCCTCCCACAGTTTTGACTGTACGCACTTGAGCCATATGTCAAATCCACCGGAAAAATCGGGAATCGTGTGCTTGCTCATTGCTAAGAGAAAATTTGTATAGTTTAATTGATATTCAAAATCTCATGTAGATTTGACTAGTTTAGCACAAATATGCTTAACAGGACCAGATAGATACAGCTTGGAGGGGGGGGGGGGTTAGAATAGACACTGACTTCGCAGATGACATCACGCTTATCAGTCAATCATTGGAATACGCTCAGGCTTGAGCAGACCTCCAACTGTGTTGGTCTTTATCTCAACGAGACGAAAACTGAATACGGTATATGCAAATCCAACAATAACCACATTATAAAAACACTTAACACTCCTCTGAAACAGGTTCATGACTACAAGTATTTGGGTTCATATATATCTTCTTCCCAAAAGGACTTTCAAACTAGGAAGGGTATGGCCTGGTCAGCCTGCAATGACATGCATAAGAGCTGGTCAGCCCAGCTTAGTAAGATGTTAAAAGTATATTTAGGCCGACCATTGAGCCGATGCTACTCTATGGCTCCGAGACATGGACACTTTCAAAGAAACTAGAGAGAGACGGTTGGATGGCACTTACACCCACCTTCTAATGAGTGCAAAATCTGTCTTGGAAGAGCCACCCATCGACTAATCTAATATACGGCAAACTTCCCCGTGTTTCTTCACTAGTCCGATCCAGAAGAACAGTTTGCCGGCCACTGCTACAGAGCTGACAATAATAGTATAGATTTTTTTTAAGTCTGCAGTTCCTGTCCACTCGAGCAGTGGTTTAACCCTGTAACACCCAGCGTTGCAATAAGACAACCTATTTTAATTAAAAAGTTCTCACCTAAATCATTGATGTTCATATATAAAACATGGCACAGCTAATGCTGCCGTGATCTTCATGATAGCTCAAGTCACCTAAAGATACTCCTTCCAGGTGATTTATGGACAATATGGCTAATGTGTAGAGAAACCTGTGTAGTTTCCTTGTGAACCACAATAGTTTAGATTAGTATAGTATTGGGGTCTGGTTCCATGACTAGTCAGTAGTCAGAGCATAGGCGTCAATTAAGCTGGTTGAAGCTAAAAACTCTAATTTGCGACCAAATCAAATAAATCATTTGAAAAAAACATTTATTTAAAAAACATTCACTTCTGGAAAATATAAAATTAGCAATTTGGAGAAAGAACATGCATTGCAATGTCACACAGAATTCAATTCTGGGGTTCTCACCTAGACCACATTTCCACTGCTAAAAAAACGAATGTCTGGTCAAACAATTAGACAAACATATAAAACATTACAGGAAAAAAGATTGCCGTCTGCCATGAAATAAAATAGTGCCCGATAATGCCTTGTTGAGACACCAGTGAGGTGGTCCGATCAGCTCCTGGTGTGCTACTACAGTAGGACCTTGTTGAGACACCAGTGAGGTGGTCCGATCAGCTCCTGGTGTGCTACTACAGTACACCAGTGAGGTGGTCCGATCAGCTCCTGGTGTGCTACTACAATACACCAGTGAGGTGGTCCGATCAGCTCCTGGTGTGCTACTAGTCACCAGTGAGGTGGTCCGATCAGCTCCTGGTGTGCTACTACAATACACCAGTGAGGTGGTCCGATCAGCTCCTGGTGTGCTACTAGTCACCAGTGAGGTGGTCCGATCAGCTCCTGGTGTGCTACTAGTCACCAGTGAGGAGGTCCGATCAGCTCCTGGTGTGCTACTACAGTACACCAGTGAGGTGGTCCGATCAGCTCCTGGTGTGCTACTAGTCACCAGTGAGGAGGTCCGATCAGCTCCTGGTGTGCTACTACAGTACACCAGTGAGGTGGTCCGATCAGCTCCTGGTGTGCTACTACTACAGTACACCAGTGAGGTGGTCCGATCAGCTCCTGGTGTGCTACTACAGTACACCAGTGAGGTGGTCCGATCAGCTCCTGGTGTGCTACTAGTCACCAGTGAGGAGGTCCGATCAGCTCCTGGTGTGCTACTACAGTACACCAGTGAGGTGGTCCGATCAGCTCCTGGTGTGCTACTACTACAGTACACCAGTGAGGTGGTCCGATCAGCTCCTGGTGTGCTACTACAGTACACCAGTGAGGTGGTCCGATCAGCTCCTGGTGTGCTGCTACTACAGTAGGACCTTGTTGAGACACCAGTGAGGTGGTCCGATCAGCTCCTGGTGTGCTGCTACTACAGCAGGACCTTGTTGAGACATCAGTGAGGTGGTCCGATCAGCTCCTGGTGTGCTGCTACTACAGCAGGACCTTGTTGAGACACCAGTGAGGTGGTCCGATCAGCTCCTGGTGTGCTGCTACTACAGTAGGACCTTGTTGAGACACCAGTGAGGTGGTCCGATCAGCTCCTGGTGTGCTACTACAGTAGACCAGTGAGGTGGTCCGATCAGCTCCTGGTGTGCTACTACAGTACACCAGTGAGGTGGTCCGATCAGCTCCTGGTGTGCTACTACAATACACCAGTGAGGTGGTCCGATCAGCTCCTGGTGTGCTACTACAGTAGACCAGTGAGGTGGTCCGATCAGCTCCTGGTGTGCTACTACAGTACACCAGTGAGGTGGTCCGATCAGCTCCTGGTGTGCTACTACAGTACACCAGTGAGGTGGTCCGATCAGCTCCTGGTGTGCTACTACAGTAGGACCTTGTTGAGACACCAGTGAGGTGGTCCGATCAGCTCCTGGTGTGCTACTACAGTAGGACCTTGTTGAGACACCAGTGAGGTGATCCGATCAGCTCCTGGTGAGCTACAGTAGGACCATCAACGACGACTGACTGTGGAGTTCAGCTGTGCTGTCTTCATGTTGCTTTGTGCCGCCTTGGATAATTCTCGCTGCAAGGAAAAGATGCACTGCTGTCAGTCTACATTTCAGAAATTTGACCGTAAGATTTTAGTCAACTTCTACATGTGAAATATGAATGAGTTCTACTTTACAGGTCCAGCCCAGTTAATGGATAAAAATAGTTGTACTTTATTTATAAAAGCAAACATTTTATAAATAAAGTACAACAATTTTTTTATCCACCCTCTCCTCATTTAACCTTTTGAGTGCTCGGATCGTCGCCTTGCTTTTGTATTATTTATTAGAAGAAAATAAAAATAAAACTCACTGCAAATTCTGAATAGCTCCCGGCCAATGAGTTTGAGCTGCCGTCGTTTTTCAAGGCACCAAGCGGGGCTCTAGTGAGGTCCTTGTTTCTGTCCAGTGCACGAGGAGGCTTCCCCAAACCATGGCTTTTCTCACCCTTGGAGGAACATCAGAGTTAAACATCTTTTCACACAGCGTGATATTATGGATACATTTGGGACCATAATTGCTTTCAACCAATCTAAATGCCCCTTAAAAATAATCTTTCCCAGGGATTATAATTCCATATAATTATGGAAAAGAGCCTTAATTAAATATAAATTTCTGAAAAACACACACAAAGATGCCATTGCCTGGCCCTGTATTGAGAATGGTCAAATAAATAGATTAAGGAATATAATATGCCTTATTATTTCTGTATATCAGATAAATGCAGATTTGTATGTTAGACATTGAGGGAAATTAAGATGAATAGATTTTTACAAAAAAACTGCTCAACTAACTGGTTGATCGATGACCATATCAAAACGTATTAACTATTAATGCATGAATTGATAATTCACATCCCTAACCCAAAGCTGCTTTACATAAGGAAAATGAACCAAATTAGAAATAAAAGTGGTAGATTAACATGGCAGGCAATCAGTATGAACATACCTGGCTAGAGGACATTGGAGGCCTGGCGACTGTCATCTTGCAGCTAGCTGATCCAAAGGCTGAACTGAAGGTGCTGTTGGGAGTTGCCAGTGTTGTGCTGCTGGCAACCTGGGGGGCGAGAGGAGAGGGTGGCATCAACTTAGTACATTCACATACAGAATGGTATAATGACCCATCATGCCCCTTGCTCTGGTGCCTGATATTGTCTTATGCATGAGGGGGCTGTCATTTTCCAATAATCTTCCTGAGACGATGAAACCATTAGATGAAAACCGTAAGTATAGACAGGCTATTTGCAACTTTAGGCTAAAGACCAGAAGAATTCCAAAGGTCATCGGTAGATATAAAGGACTGGAATTGTAACCCATGTAATGAAGCCAGAATTGGAGACTAGTACCATGTTTTGTTGGAATGTAAGAATATAGCATCATGAATTGCAGGCAAAAATACATGCCATATTTTATTACCCACCCTTCTATGTTTACATTAATTGCATTACTAAAATCTGAAAAACAAAAAGTAATCTATAAATTGGGTGCTTTTCTGAAAAATGTTCTCCCACTGTTCAAATAGTGAAAGCCTTTCGATATGTCTGTACATGTATGTATATTGTGTAATGTATTGTATACTTTTGATTGTATACTTTTATGAATCTGTGCTTCATACCATGTGATCATGGTCGAGAGTTAAATAAATGAGGAAATCCTAAAATTCAACTCACCGTTTAGGACAAAATCTCATGATTGAAAATGTGATGTTTGTATTGTCAGTGTTGCTGCCAGTCTACAGTTTTGAGGCATTAACCTTTGATAGATACATGTTCAGAAGCAGACATTTCATACTTTAATCTTAAAATAATTAGTCAAACAAAAATCGCAGAACTACAAGCTCCCAACACTAATGCTGCACGATTCTTGCTCAAATGTGAATCTAGATTTTCATCAAAATATTTGTCTTTCATAAGTCAGTAGTTGCTGAACATTACCGCATTCAAAATGTGGCACCTGGAGCCAAATACTGTGGCTTTAAACAGACAGCAAAGTGCTTGACTTAAAACCTATTAAAGTCTCTCTTGTAGCAAAAAGATAAATATATTGGACAGCCAACCGATTTTGTTAAGGAAATATATTAGCCTGGCCCTGCACAGCCAACCGCTGGGGAATATTGGGTCATCGATCTGAGCCCCCACCCCTCCGGCCCTCCCCGAGGAGGAAAGAGACGCCCCTCTGCACTGTAGTTCACTTCCACTCCTACTCTCCTAGACCATTTAGGCCCGACCTCAAATTCTTCTAAATCCTCCAGTTTTCTGAAATAAATATTTTCACGATTTTTCAAAAATAGCAGACCTACAAGCTCGTAGCGCGCCACTCGGTGGCGCGCTATGGGCTTGTAGATCTGCTATTTTTCCATAGCTAAATTATAACATAATGTTTAACACCAAAAGGGGTTCCCACGCAAAATGGGCTAGACCAGGAAATGTCTCTCGTTCCCCCAGGCTCTCTTTTTTTTTTGAGCTGAACGAAAATAAAAGCCTGGGTAAGGCGATATCGATTAGTTCCATTTCATGAGCTTGTAGATCTGCTATTTTTCAATAGCTAAATTATAACATAATGTTTAACACCAAAAGGGGTTCCCGCCCAAAATGGGCTAGACCAGGAAATGTCTCTCGTTTCCCCAGGCTTTCATTTTTCTTTTGAGCTGAACGAAAATAAAAGCCTGGGTAAGGCGATATCGATTAGTTCCATTTCACACCACAACTTCACAGCAAAGTCTTACCTTTCTCATTTTGGCAGGTGTGGCGCTGGCCTTCGAAGGAGTGGGTACCAGCCGCCTCTTGGCAGGAGTCAATATTGTGGTGCCGAAGCGCATATCGTCTTCTTTCTGCTTGATCTTTTTCTGTTGCTGTTGAAGAGAACACATTTTTAAAATAGTTGCCAAATGAGACGAGACTTAAATAGACAGTTTAGTCAAAGTGGTTTACCCTCTCCTGCTTTTCCAGCTCCTTCTCCATCTGGAGGTTGTTCCACTTCATTTGGACGAACTCGATAAACTGCTGCCCGTTAACCAAGAACTCCCTGCCGTGCTCCTGTTGCCATGCCTCAACCTGAGCCTTGAGGGCCTTCTCCAGCTGGAGAAGAGGACAATGTTAACACCAACAGGGGCCATTTTTAGTTAGTGACATTTCACTAAATTGGTCATTTATCGTCTACGCAGGATTTTGTGAACACCCCAGACAGTTTAAGTTGCTTGATTCTGTATTTAGACATTTGTATAAGAAGGGGGCGTCTGATAAAATAACCAATTGTAAAGCTCCCATTTTAGTTATCGAAAACACCCGTCCTTGGTTCTGGCAACTCATACTGTCCCAATACATGAGGGGGGGGGGCATGTTTTTCCCAATTACTTTATTCCAACAAGTTTATTAAAAGTTATATTAATTTCCCCAAATAAAATAAAAATTGTAAACATCTCAAACAAGCACTTGCTATGCGGGCAACCTGAAAGCAAACTTCACCTGCCTGAAAGCTTTATTCACCTGCCAGGGGCAGGCGGGCAAATGCCTGCTCACCTTTGTCTCATAAAAATGTTATTCCATATACTTAATGTCTAGATAATGACATGTCATGCCCACAAGGAATGTCACAGCCAGGCTTAAGGTGGTAACATGATTACCACTATATGCACTGGTGTGTTGAACAAAAATATCTGCTTTAAAGAGCACCACCTACTGGCCACTGTGACTAGTGCCTAATACAAACTATAGCTTCCCAAATCTAGTCCAGCTGGCACATGCCAAAGGTTTCCCTGAGCACTTTATACCTGTGCAATACTTTTAATGATTAAACACTGAATAAAATAAATAATTTCTCACCTTGGACAGAGATTTCTGCACATCAGCCCTTTGCTTCTGCTCTTTAAGAAGGTTCCCTCCTCTGTTGTTCATCAATCTGGAGGGATCATTGGCCTTCGTCTAAAGTGGAACAATGTGCATAAGGAGTTATGCTATTGTACAAAAATACAATTTACACAATGGTGGCATTACACTTTCAAACACGTCTGGGATAAAACAGCTACTCTGGCTTTTGTGTGCAACCCAGACAGTTTCCCTTGATTCAATATTCATTTGATCAGACTGCACAAGCCCATTAACTGTCTCAGTGCCACAGGACGCCTTTGGACGCCTGCCCCTGGTGGCCGCGACTCCGCGAGTGCCATTGGCGCCTTTGGACGCCTTTTTTTGTGGGGAATATTCTTCTTTTTTTATCCACATTTTGAAAATTGCTCTAATGTGCATGTCAGGTGATGACATGCACATTAGAATTTCACTCTTTTATTTATAATGGGCTTCGGTGGCAACGAGGGCCAAAACTGGTGTTCACCAGGTGGCACTAAACTTCAAAAAACACTATTCAATAAAATGTAATATATATTTCAGAATAAAACAATGTACGTACAAATCAATATTTAATACAAGGTGTAAACAGAGCAGTGTTACATTAACACTAGATAGTAATACCATCTTGTGAAACTATAAGATGCATTTTCTGTCAGACAGTTATACATCCATTTGCTTTATACTTAAAACATGCGACAAGTAGCAGCAATTTATTTAAATGCAATTTAATTTTCATTGCATTCTCCAGCATAGTAATGTTATGGTTAAACTAGTCATAACTACCTTGTAGACTTCACAAAGTTAACCTAGTGACATTTAGGCCATGCATTGAAAGACCTGAAGTCTACACGATTGTCAGAGTCAGATCACCAATTTCACTGGAACCGATGATGCAGAAATGCAAGTATTGGAATTTGGCTAATGAGTAATACTAACATAGGAGTTTGACAAATATTCTGAGGGCGCCGTCTGATCAAATGCGTATGAAATATCTAAACACACCAAAAGAAAAAAGCAACTTAAAATAGTGCACACAAAAGCTTGAGTAAATGTTAATGACCAAAGAAAGTGAAATGTCCCTTAGTACAGTGCATCATCATTCTTCACCAGGTTTGACATACTGTACACATTTTTTAAATGTTACCTGAAATTCTGTGAAATGTTCAAGTTCACTAAATCTTAAGATACTGCATGGACCATGGTTTTTCAATAACCCGGATTTCTTTGAAACATAGTTTGATGTTTGTTAAGATTTTGTCCAAGAGGGTAGCTATTCCATATATCTATATCCCTATCCAATCTATAAAGTATACACAGTGTTGAAGTATCAACACATTTCATTTGTATAACACAAGCTCAGACAGTACTCACATCAAGGTCCACAAACAGTTCCCAGTTTTCTTGCCATTGTGCGACTCCCTCAAACAGCTCTCTATGATCCTCATAATACTTCTTGAGAACCACTACCTCTTGTTCGTGCAGGCTGAGGAGCTCCTCTGTGAAGTCGTCTTAAGAAAGATGCATTTGTTATCGTTTGCATTCAAGGACCACAAAGGACAAACGTGACAGACATGTACAAATCTAGTCATGCATAAGCACAAAAAACAATCAATGGGGGTGTCTGGTCAGCCACTCACCACTATAATAAGGAGTGAAGGCCTGTCGCTGCTCCTGGCTATAGAGACATTTGTCCCACAACAAGACGACCTCCGCTCTGACAGCCCCTGTGAAGGTTTTCATGCTCTTCATCTTGAGCTCATCCAGCCGCTGCAGCTCATCTTCTAGCTGGTCAGACATAAGACAAGCAAATTGAGGCAATGACCTTCAGGAAATGTTGACAATGTCCACCACACACACACACATACTAAAATGCCTTACTGCCACTCTATTCTGCTTCTTGGAGTTGGCCATGTGGACAGACATGGCGTCCCTCTCTTCCTGAGGAATCTTCAGTCTCTCCCACAAGTCCTGGATCTTGGTACGAACTGTACAACAATGCTGCTCATTCTGCAGCTTTGCAGTTTCCATCTGGTGGAACAAAAAATTAAGGGTATGACTTACAGACAAGGGCGGCGACACCGTTTCAATGAATTGAACTCTACTGTTACGTTCTTAGTTTACGCATGATTCATGAGAACTACTTTTTTATATATATGATGTATGCCATGCTTTTGTTATTGCTTAATGTAAATCGCTCTGGATTAAGAGCGTCTGCTAAATGCCTAAATTGTAATTGCAATTAGAGATTGTAGATCTGCCATTTTTGTTGAAGTGATTTGGTGTAGAGAGTAAAAAGGACTAATCCAAGACCCTGGGGAATTCCGGTCAGCTAAGTATTTAGTGGTTATGTGCCTCTGTACCTGACTGAGGTGGAGTTTGAGCCCGTCGAGGTTGTCGGTGGAAAGGCAGAAATGCCCCTCGTCCTCACACAACACCTGCTTCTCGAAACTCGTTTCAGCTACCAACTCCAGATCACCCATGAATGATAGCACCCGCTTCTTCATGCTGATGAACTCCTCATGTCGACGATCCTGAAAAAGCAGCGAGAAGGCAGGATGCCATTTAGCTCAATTAACATTTAGCCTGATTAACAGTTACACAGGTTGAACAGGAAGAACCCAGGTACTAAACACGTTTTGATGACAGCTATAATAGCAATGCAAACGCACCATTAGGCCCCTTCAAAGTATCAAGTGCAGACATTTACAAAACGGATGAAACATCCAAGAATTAATCCATTTTGGGGCGGGAACCCCTTTTGGTGTTAGCATTATTTTATGCTTTAGCTATTGAAAAATAGCAGATCTACAAGCTCATAGCGCGCCACCGAGTGGCGCGCTACGAGCTTGTAGGTCTGCCATTTTTGAAAAATCGAACGACTGACATAGAAACATAGCTTTTTCAGAAAACTGTCAGGATGTAGAAGACATTTTTTAGAATCTGATCTCGGGTCAAAATGGGTTTTAAACCTTCTCTTTGGCTAGGTCATCCAGGTGTGAGCGGTAGGCCCGTAGCTGCTCCTGGGAGGGTATATCATCATGGCTGATCACATAGGGGGAGGAGCACATCCGGTCACACAGCTCACGGTCTTTAGACACAAGAGCAAGGAGCCCCTCCATCCTGTCACCCTTCTGTCTCCTCAAATCCTCCACACATGTGCGAGTTGCCTTCTCCAGCTGCAGCATGGTGCCTCCCCTTTCCGCCTAAGTCAGTGACAAAGACGCAAGTTTCACCAAGGGTTTCAATGGCCTTCCTAAAACATATGAATGATACTGGGGGGAGATGGGCAAGAGTCTGAATGGGGGGGGGGGGTGTGTACCTCAAAGGGGGGCATCTTAAGTTGTTCACACAGTGAATTGACCTCCAGCTGAAACAATTTTATGTTTTCGGCCATTCTCGTCTTCATTTCATCCTCTTCTTCAATCATTTGGTCGAGCAATCCCTTTAAAAACAAATGTAATGTTTTTTTTAGCTCTCCAGTTGCCCGGGGCCAAATGGCAGACTTTTTGCCAGGCAAATATGTGGTACTCACTTTAATGTGTTTAGACACAATATGTGTCCTCTCTACACGCTGTTCTTCTAGGATCCCTACGTCCTCCCAAATGTCCTGAAGTTTAAGCAAGGCTTTGCGGAGGTAGGTGACTGCCTCCTCTGCATGGACTTCACTGAAATTGAAGAATTAAATCAATTAGGATAGGGTATAATGTTCACATGTCAAGCACAACATAGATACTAGTAAATTAAATAGCATTCAGGCACAGACAGATTAAAACACAAATCTGTCGAAAATCACAGACTAATAATACAGTGCACAGGTAACTAATGTGAGTTAAGACTATAGGGTAGTTTTTTTGTACATATAAAGCAAGTAAGTCTCATCACATCAGATTCGACAAAACACATCTATAGTCCAAGATCCACTCAGCTCACCAGCTGAGCTAAATGTCAGTGGTGTTCCAAACGGGGCTACACTGCTAGTCTCACTAAAATAATTCAACGGAGCTTTATTGGCATGAGAAAACATCATAAGTTTACATTGCCAAAGCAAGTGTCAAAAACCAATAAAAACAGTTGAAAATGGGGAAAGAATATACAGTTGGAGGGGGTACAGCAGTTTGTAAACAGCTTTTTTTAAACATGTTAGCATTTTTTTTGCAGTCACTTTGGGGCTCCCTACCCTACGCTCATTCTGTAGCTCCGAGCTACATTCTGTAGGGAGAGGGCACATATGAGGCTAGGGCAAATGGCACTGGCAGCATTTCTCATTATAAAATCACGAGCTACTTCTGCCAGTTTGTAAATTGATACACATTACGAGCTTTAATAAAATACGGTGCATGTGGTGTGGTCGTAAACATTAAATGCGAAACGCACTTGTTAACGTTTGTTCATTAGGCCCAGAGCGGAGCATGATCTGGTTAGCATTAGCTAGGAAGATAGCCACGGGTTTAAATTAACTCGTCAAGAAAACAGAAAACAATTTCATCTAACGTTTCAAAACTAAAACAAACAAACAAACAAAATAACTAACCTTCTCCTCATGTTCATGGTAAGGGCAGAGAAGACCCAAGTAGTAACGGAAGACGAACGTTGGATTCGCGACACAAACAGCTGAGCGGCAGATAACAAACTTGCACTCAGCCAGTTCCACTAAGATGTTTAAAAAGTGCACAGAAAGACGTTAGTGGTTTTTATTGGCTGAAGCAGTCAGCGTCACTAGCCTCTGATTGGTGCTCTGGATCAGAGCCCCGCCTACAACACACACACGCACACACACTGTTACACGCACGCACACACACACACACACACACACACACACACACACGCACACACACACACACACGCACACACAACAAGCAGATTGACAGTGTGATGGAAAAATATATTAAAAGGAAAAAAGTAATTAACCACAGCATTTTATTGACTCAAAAGCCTCATTTATGTTGAGAAAAGGAGGCACTGGAGCAGCTCAGACAATTTAGGCCCTTATTAATTTATTAACAGGGTACAAGTAAAAAGCGACAACGTTTCGATGTTTCAGTTTTATCTTCGTCAGGTCATCCTCATGTACGTTGTATGTATTAACATTTTATTTGTCCTTTTCCTTCTGGTTTTCATTGATTGAATGTTTTATTATAAACACATTGTAAACTAGAAAAAGTGCCCTTCTGGGCACAGGTCTCCACCAGGAGGATAGGACTGTGTGAGATGTTTGGCAACATGTTTAGGAGCAATATAAACATGTTTGCCTTTGATGGCAATTGGATGATTTGAGGCATTTTGTTCCAAAAATGTGTTTTGCAAAAATCCACCTGTTGGTGGCGCTATAACAGGCCAATGTGAAAAGGGTGGGATATATTCCTCAGCCTAGTAGGAAAATATGTGAAAGATTTCACGTAAATTGCATGCTGCGTTCATGATTTGAGGCTTTTGTTCAAAAGGGGGCAATCTTGCAAACTGTGAAAGCCAATTATAGCCAATTAGGATGAAATATGGGACAGATCCGACTTGAGCACATGACCATAGAGATACTCTGTAACGATTTGTGAGATTTTTGGACAGAATCTGGAGGAGTAATATCCAAAAATGTGTTTTACAAAAGTCGGCCTCCTGGTGGCGCTATAAAAGGCAGATGCGGAAAATGCAGGTCAAAGGTTTGTCCTTGGCCTCTAGGGAGTGTGCATGCAACGTTTCACGCAGATCGGTGCAGTTTTAGGTAAAACATGTGAAAAGCTGCCTCATGGTGGCGCTATAACAGGCCGTTCTGGAAAATGTGGGGCAGAGGTTCATCGTTGGCATCCAGGGAGTGTGTGTGCAAAGTTTGGCATCGACCGGGTTAACGGTGCCAGAGATTAGCTGGTAACGGACGGACGGAAGGACACACACACGGACGGACACACGGACGGACACACACACACACACACACGGACGGAGTGCAAAACATACTCTCTCCCCATGCCTTCAGCCTGGTGGAGACAAAAAGTACTGTACAACAAGTGCACGCAAGCAATGCTAAAAGGATAGCACCAAAAGCCTATTCAATTCATTGTCAAGACGAGAGTAAGCAATAAAAGCATTCACTTAGTTTTGTTATAGATGTCTGCATGTAATGTTTCCTGCTATCCTATGTACCAAGTATGTATATAGTAGATATCAGTAAGTGTTTTAATGTTTTTGTGTTTGAATGTGATCTAATTGAGAAAAGAAAATGAAGGTGGACACAAATCCCATCCAACAGGTTAAAATGGGGCTTTCACCATGTTTTATTAAAAAAGGGCCAACATGTAGCCTACATTGTACCATTAAATAGTCAGGATGCTGTGTCCAGCAGAGCTACACATCTTTACCACAGTTTTATTCACATGTTCTTGGATTACTGAAAAAAATAAGGACCATCACAAAAAGAAACAATTAAAAACAAACAAACAAACACATTGACATTTTCACAAAACGTCACAGTAAAAGGATCAGGTGCAGGACAGGTTTCTGGACAGTCTTTTGATGCACTGCACATTCTGTCCACAGACGAGAAATGGTGTAAATCTGATCTCGTTCCCTTTTTTATTCCCCTCGGGAGTGTGATGCTCAATTTATATTCAGCATCACATAATAAGACAAAATGTATTTGTCGTATCATGACAAAATATAAATCAGGGCTACAGCAGCAGTAGTACCGGTAGTAGTGTGCCTGTATTGTTCTACAACACAAGCTGAAATCCTTTCAAGTATGCCTATTATTATTATCATCATCATC